>NW_006443138.1:29281326-29337170 GCF_000325575.1 Pteropus alecto
TATTGCTCAAAATGTTATCATTGAGTAGTTGCATGGAGAAGTCCACATTAATTCATGATATGTGAAAATTTCTTTTTGTTGTTTGATTATTTTTCTAAGAGGTTTGTTGATTGAGGTGATCTACTTGTTAATGTCCTACTTATTTAACTCTTGAGCAAATGTCTTTTCTGGACTATATCAACTTAATTTTGATATAATTAGAATAGTAAATTGCACCATTAACTTGGTAGAAGGTTAAGTTGATTTTGTTGTTTATCATCAGTAAGTATTTTTTAAAATTAATTTATTTTTAACATTTTATTTTTTATTTTTTCCCCCCTCTCCTCTCCCCTCTCCCTTCTGAACAATAGTCCATTGTCCATGTCCATGAGTCTCTGTTTGTTTGTCTGTTCATTTGTTGCTTTTAGGTTTATATCCCACATATAAGTGATATCATGTGATTTTCAACCTTTTCTGTCTGGCTTATTTCGCTTAGTATGATTATTTTAAGGTTCATCCATGTTGTTGCAAATGGCAGTATATCATCTCTTCTTATGGCTTAGTAATATTCCATTGTATATATGTACCACAGCTTCTTTAGCCAATCATCTATCACAGGACACTTCGGTTGCTTCTATGTCCCGGCCACTGTGAATAATGCTGCTGTGACATCAGTGTGCAAATATCTTTTCAGATATGGGTTTTCAAGTCTTTGGGGTAAATACCTAGTAGAGGGATTGCTGGATCATATGGTAGATCAATTCTTAGTTTTTTGAGGAACCTGTACACTGTTTTCCATAGTGGCTGTACCAATTTGCAGTCTCACCAGTAGTGTATGTGGGTTCCTTTTTCTTTACATCCTCTCTAACATTTACTACTTGTCCTGTTGATTATAGTCATTCTAGCAGGTGTGGGATGTTATCTCATTGTGGTTTTGATTTGCACTTTTCTAATAGCTAGTGACGTTGAGCATCTTTTTATATGTTTGTTGGCCATTTGTATGTCCTCTAGGGAAAAGTGTCTGTTCAGGTCTTCTGCCCATTTTTTGATTGGATCGTTTGTCTTTTTTTGTTATTATTGAGTTGTATGAGTTCTTTGTATACTTTGGATATTAGGCCCTTATCTGAGGCTTCGCTTGCAAATATATTTTCCCATTCTGATGGTTGTCTCCTTAACTTGCTGACAGTTTCTTTTGCTGTGCAGAGGTCAAATTAATAAAATCCTCTTCAAGTCCAAGGTCCTTGAGTTTAGTTCCTATGTTTTCTTCTGCGCTTTTTATTGTTTCAGGCCTTATATTCAGGTCCTTAATCCATTTTGAGTTAATTTTGGTGTGTAGTGATAGACAACAGTCTAGTTTCATTCTTTTGCCAGGTGGCTTTTCAGTTTTCCCAGGTTTCTATATATCGAAGAGGCTTTCCTTTCTCTACTGTATGTTTTTGGCTTTTTTGCTAAAAATTATTTGCCCATAGAAATATGGGTTTACTTCTGGACTCTCGATTCTGTTCCACTTTTTCGTATGTCTGTTTTGCTGCCAAAGCCATGCTGTTTTGATTACTGTCGCTTTGTAGTATAATTTGAAGTCGGGCAGAGTGATGCCTCCAACCTCATTCTTTTTTTTCGAATAGCTTTGGCAATTTGGGGTCTTTTGTGCTTCCATACAAATTTGATGGTTTTTGTTCTATTTCTTTAAAAAATGCTGATGGGCTTTTGATGGGGGTTGCATTAAATCTATTTATTATGGTCCTAGCCTGTTGCAAAGAAGGTGTTTTCCTTTTTATTTCCAGTAGGTGGCGTCTAAGCCTCTTGGTTCTTTGCTTTACATAAAGTCTTAACAAGGTCTGATTTTTTCTTCTAGATGTTTAATCACGCTTGCTACCCTCAATTTCAGCCCCTGTCAGTGTTAGGGACAGTTTTGGTAGCGTTTGCTCAGGTTCCCCTTCGGCTCCGCGGTGTGGTGTCTCAGAGGGTGTGGGGGTGGAGTCCTCTGGGTTAGGAGTCAGGAGCTGCAGCTCAGCCTCTGTCTTGCAGCCAGGGCTGGTAAAAATCAACTGTTGTTTCTGTGCTGTCCCCACTTTTCTGCTGTCCCTGTTTCTCTGCCTTCTGCCTTGATGACTGGACACTACTGCCGTCTGGGTGGAGCTCACAGCACTCCCAGGCAGGACTGTTCAGGGAAGTCGTTGCACCTTCACCCCTCCCCTTCCTTCTGCTGGGAACTCCAGAGGCTTCGAGAGGCAGCTTCTTTATTTCTCTCAGTCCACCGCCGACACCTGGGGTTCTGACCTGTGGTAGGTCTTGCGCAGATTCCATGATCAGATGTGCTGGTGTGCAGCTTGTGTGGTTTTTGTTGGGTTTTAGATGTTCAGCTTATTGATTCAAAGGGAGAGATCTGGGGACGTCTCTCACTCCGCCATGTTTAATCCAATCTCAGTATTCTTAAGGAACATAAGGTATATTTCTCAAGTCATTGATTTAATTTAAAAATAATTTTTGAAGTATACAGTCTTCTAATTAAAAAAAATTCATGGCTGTTCTTTTTTAGAATATGTCTTTGTATGCGAAAATCTGAAAGAAAAAATCAGTTAGTAGTTGTGTTACCGCTTGGGGTCGTCTAAACTCTGGCATTGCCTTGATAACAGTGGGGTTCCTGATTCAGAAAGAATTACAGCTCAATGAGATTTAGGAAAGGTAAAATCTACTGAAGGCACGTTTTGAGGTAGTAGTGGGTCATGCCTAAATAGGCTACAACCATGCGGAAAGGGAAGGTATGATTAAAGTACACTCCAGGTGAGGTGTAGATTACAGCGAAGAGGGCTGTAACCTTGTGGAGGTGGGGAGGTCTGTATATGTTAGGGCCACAATTGTGGGTTACAAAGCGATTTCTAGATAATTGGTATGTGAGGTTATTTTGATTGACAATTGGCTGTTATATAACTCCTTGCTTACTGTGCATGCAGTTACCCAGAATTCAGTCTGTTATTAGATTTATGAACTTCTGGGCATAGGTGTGATATTATAATGATGGTATAACAAGGCTGAGATGAAGAGAGGATCAGAGTAGTCCTTACTGCACATTCATCTGTGGCTGGATTAAATTAGCTATATGCTTATGGCCCTCCATTCCTTTGTCTCGCAGGATGCAGGAATGATTTTTAACTACAAAACAGATGTTTCTTTGGGAGGTCTTTGGGCAGTCCCTCGGCTGGGCCTTCACTCCTTTTTTTTCCCATTGCTCATATCTGTTTAACTCTACCTAACAGTTGAATATTTAGATGAATTTATTCTAGAGGAAATTACTTTTTTTTTTTTTAGAGAAGACTGAGGCGAGAAAGTAAGGTTACACTTGAATAAAGGGAGGAATATTAGCAAGTAAGTTACTAAACTAGAATTAGTGTGACCAATTTTAATTTCATAAATAATATATTGTGTTTGAAAACAGCTTTTATACATTCTAATGACAGTATAAAATGCTGATTTAAATAAATTGAGGTCTGGTGGCTACACTTTGTTTGAATTAAACATCAACTGTATTTTGTGATTTAAAAAGGATGGTAACTAATGTTTAATTAGTTTTGTGTTCCTCTGAAGCCTAGAAACCTACTGTGTCTGAAACTGATTTTAATGGATTTAAGCCCATGCAGAAGATAGGACTGACACTTAAGATTCTGTTTTCAAATCTATTTAATTGTCCAGTTGATGCAAGACAGAGTAAATTCCCCCAAATTTCCTGCTCCAAGAGAGGGTTCTTTGAGTGCAAGAAAGAATTCAAATGCACACCAGAGTTAGAGTCAAAGTTTATTAGAGAAGGAGTAATGCTCCATAGAGTATGGTGTCTTCTCAGAGGCAGAGAGTGAGAGCACCTGAGAGAGACTCAGAAGGACAGAGACTGTAGAGCAAAAGACAGTGGGAGAGACTGAGAAAAAGACACTTGAGAGGGACCCGAGTGTTTGGCATATTCACTTTATATTTCATTCTTAGTTTTTGTGAATTGCAGTTTAAAGACTTTGTTTATTCATTTTCCTTTCATGGTATGGTCATACAGTGTGAAAGGATAAGAGTATGTAGTGTGAAAAGTTAAGAATACTCCTGTGAAAGGCTTGTTGGCAGTTCCCAGGCTTTGATCCATAGCTTCCCCATGGTTTTAGCCTTAGGGAACGAATGATTTTATTTTATGTAGAGAAAGACTTAAAGACTCTGTTTTCCCTTCACAGAGTCCGGAAATAGTTTGTTAGCAAATTCAGCAGAAATATTCCATTGTTCTGCTGGTTTCCTCTTGGTCTGGCTCTAGGGCTGATCAGGTATTGCAGTCTCTGAATATAGCTTGATTTAACATTTTAGTTCTCTTGCTTCTTCCCTACATTACAATGATTTTACCTTTTTAGAGGTGGAATCCCAAAGAGCAGACTGCAGTGGTTGGAGGTTGGTTAAGGTGGTTGGAGGTGGGTAAGGTAAAGGGGATAGGGCAGTAGTAAAGGTTTTTTTTTTTTTTAACTTGTGGTTCACTTTTACCTTCATATTTGGGAAGTTGCTTTTTTTTCATTCTAGGCAATTCATAAGCTAGAAATAAAATGCAGATAAAAGTGCCTATGCTTTCTGTACTAGAAGGAATTGAATTTGTTGAAGTGTTGACTTGTTTCTGAATTTTTACACGTGTATACTTTCTAATTGCTGTGCTGTTCTTCCTAATAGTGTGATAGAGTTACAGTGTTGGTAGGTTTTTTTTTTTTTTTGTCTTACCCATTCCATTCATAATTTGGCACTGATAATTTTGAAAACTGTTGCTTATTGCAAGAGTTAGCTGGAATTAAAATCTAAAACTTGACTGTGCTCAGGTTTAGGTGGCATGTTATAGTCCTTGATAGCTACTGCCATCTTTTTTTTCTTGTGACAGATGGCTTCCCCTCCTGGTTGTAATTCAGTGCTGATTTTTTTTCAAAGAATGAATATCATGTGTTCCCCATTTTGGCTATGATTGTCTTCTGCCCACTCATTGGCTCCAAAGGAACTTGAAATTGGATGTACTTGCTACTGGCATTTATGGCAGGAAGAGGATACAACTGTGACTCTCTTTGCCAAGTGTTCATTAGAATTGTAACTTTCTAAATTTAAGCATTATTTTGTCATACCGAAAGTAAAGTGAATTTATTACCTTTTAAAGAATATATTTTCACTTGATGTAGTAAACTTTTTGGTGGCATATTTATTATGGAATAGATTTTTATGTCTGAATTTCACATACTCAAAGATTTATAGTATATTAGACTGCAGTCTGTACAAAATGTTGAAGATCTAATTTTACTGAGTATAATGACTATAATTATGAAATAGATTTATATCACAGAGACTCCAAAAACAATTGGGGATTTTTAAAAGTTCCCCAGGTAATGCAAATGTGCAGTCGAGGTTGAGAACTGCCGGCTACTACTAGTGGATAAAAGTTGGTATGTGAAGTGAAATCTTCAATACTCTGTCTAGTGAGGTGGTTTATAATCATGTCATAATATATGAACATCGAAAAAGTTTTCAATTTGAATGGATAGAGAATATCATTGGAATTTGAGAGTACAAATACAACCTGGGGATGATTCATTTGTGACATTTTAAAAGAATTAGCTTCACAAAATAGCTGGAAATATGAATGAGCATGGAACAGGAGGTGGTCATATTGGAGTGGGAATACTCAAGGTATAGGGCTGTTGTTGAGGATGAGAGAGGTGAAAAGAAGAGAGCAAAATTAGAATGAGCTCTGGCTTCTGGGAGATTTTCAATAAAGAGATGGAATGGGAAGTCAGGATGGGATCTAAGTCTCGAAGCAAAAACTGCAGTTCTTCCTCACTGAGCAGGTGTAGTGGGGGGGTCATCCTTCTGTGAGATCAGTTAAGTGGTGGTAGTGAAATGAATGGAATGTGGGGGTTCCCTTTTACATTCAAGCTTGTTCTCTGCCTTTTGGCAAAAGGCTCACATACCTCTTATTAGAGGATTTCTCAAGCTTTAGTGAATAAGAATCATCTGTGAATATTTGTTAAAGATGTAAATTTCTGGACCTCACTTCTGTAGTTTCTGGTTTAGGACTGCTGGAGTATAGGGCTCAGAGTCAAAGGTAACCAAACTTTTTTGTTTGTCTGAGATCTTTCCAGTCTTTGCCTTATCCTTTGTACTATTTTTTATTTAGTGGTTTTTTTTTTTAATTGACTTATTTTTAAAAAACAATATTTTAAAATGAAACTCTCACTGCCATACATAGAAAACATATCACTTGCAATAAAAAAAAACCTGTAAAAGTAAATAGCTGTTTACAAAAAAGTCATATATATATGTATCACTGAAGATTATCTTGACTGTCATTTTGAGAAATATGCCTATTGTGATTATGATACAAGTAGTTTTTGCATCATACTTGGAAATATAGACAAATATAGACTGGTAGAGACAAGAACTTTCATTTGGACTGTGTATTTTTCACTTCTGGTTGCACACTAGAATTACATGGGGAGCTTTTAAAAGTTACTTTAGCCAGTCCCCACTCCCAGAAAATCTGATTTTATTGGTATTTTATAGGACCTGGGCATCAGTATTTTAAAAACATTCTCCCAGGAAATCAAAATGTGTATTTTGGGCTGAGAATTTAGGGATTAAAAAAAAGTATAATGTAAATAGCATAAATTCATGAATGCTAAATGAATTTATCTGGATGGAATTAGAAATAAGGAAGAAAATGACCACCTATGGGTATGGCAGGAAGGAGAGAAAAGAAGGTGAATTGGTAAAACACCAAGACTTTTTATTTATCCTAATCGTCTCCTCTGGTGCAGCCTGCTTCTCTTGTTTTTCAGTTCTTATTGAATGGTAAGATCTTCTATCTAGTCAGATGGTCCTCAAATTTAAGTATGTATCATAATTACTTAGAGGGTTTGTTATAACACAAATTGGTGGACACTACCCTCAGAGTTTCTGATTGAGTAGGCCTGGGGTGGGCCTAAGAATTTGTATTTTCTAATTATTTCCCAGGTGATGCTTATACTGCTGTACAGGCATCACACTTGAAGAAACACTGATCTAGTCAACTAAGCTAGAACCTTGGACATTAGACTAGATTTTATTCTTCATAGATCCAGGACACTTTAAAAATAATAAAACAAACCCAAACCCATGTATTCATCACCTAGAATTAGCAATTGTTGATTTGTGGAAAAATATTCATTATGAATTAATATTACCCTTTTGGTCATAATAGGCTGCTGTATTTAAATTTACACTTTTGAATACAAGGAGTAAAATATGGAAACTTTCTGGGCTTGAGATCAGTGCTCTTTAGATTAAATTACTATAATCTTGAAGAGGCAACTATGCTCTATTGTTTGATCAATCTTTTAGGTAACAAAGTGAAATAAGGACAGGAAAAAGTATAATCTAGATTATATGCTCAATCTAAGAAAAACATTAAAAAGTATTATATATTTTTAAAAATGAAATCTGGTGCTGTCATTTTATCCTGTTTTTCTATTTAAATAATTTATTTGAATAGTTCACAGAATTGATAAACTGAATTTATTTGTGTGTCTGGAAACCTGGGAGGGTAAGCTGCTATGGTTGTATGGTTGTATAAAAGTTTGACAGTGTTGTGAAATCATAGGAATTCAGTGATACAT
Source organism: Pteropus alecto (assembly GCF_000325575.1). Classification (NCBI taxonomy): domain Eukaryota; kingdom Metazoa; phylum Chordata; class Mammalia; order Chiroptera; family Pteropodidae; genus Pteropus; species Pteropus alecto. The sequence goes on from NW_006443138.1 coordinate 29,288,952, forward strand.
ATAAAGTTTGACAGTGTTGTGAAATCATAGGAATTTATAATTTGTTCAGTTCTAAAACAACTTGTTTGCAATTAGGACCAGTGTGTCAAAGCATACTAGCTATGTTATCTGTAGTATACTGGTTTTCTAGATTCATAAAAAATATATAGGTTATTATTTTTAAATTCCCCATATTCATGGATAAGGATCTGAAAATTCACAAAGAGGAAATTATTTTAAATGTTGTATGCTATAAAAAACACATATTCAGAGGCTTCCAGTCAAGATGGCGGAGTAGGTAAAAGCTGTGCTTGCCTCCTTTCACAACCACATCAGAATTACAACCAAGCTACAGAATAGCCATCCTTGGGAGTCTCCTGGAGTCTAGCTGAACAGAAATCCTACACCTGGGACATGCAGAGGAGTCCAGCTCAACACTGGTAAGAGGGGTGGAGACATGGATCAGGCTGGTCCCACACCTGCATGTGGCAGTTGAGAATCTGGAGGGATGTCTCGGCTGCAGAGGTTCCCCTGGAGGAGCAAGGAGTTCTGGCCTGACACCTCACTCTCCAGTCCAGAATTCTAGTACTAGAAAGAGAAGTCCCCGTAACTTCTGACTGTGGAGACCAGTAGAGATTGTTGCTGAGTGAGATGGAGGGCTGCTGGAGTTGCAAACGTTCCTTTTAAAGGGCCCATGCCTTACTTGCTGATGGAATCACTTGCTCTGCTCCAGCGCTGGAGGAGCAGATTGAAAGGTGCCAGGAACATACGTAGAGGCACTGAGTTGTCTGGCTTCAGGTTGAGGGTCGGACGGGCAACTTTCTCCCAGACAGAAGTGCTGGCAGATCCATTGTTTCTTTGTTGAGCCCTCCCCTATCTTGGAGTGCAGATGTAGGTGGCTGCCACATCTGTTTCCATCAACCTGGCTAACACTCGTCTCCCTGCCCTGGTGATTCTCTGAGACTCCCCTCCCTTCCCCCCCGCCCAACTGTGGGCCCACCCAATCCGCTTACCATGGCTTTTCCATAGAACTGGCTTAAGCTGCAGACTTTCCTAAAATCTCTCAAAGATTCACAAAATTCAAAGAAGGAGCATCTGGTCTTGGCATCCCCCGTACCTCTTGCTGAACAGCTCCAAGCTTGGCATTAGTGGCCGCCTACCTTAGTTTGCGACTTGGCCTAGAGATGCCTCCAAACTCAGCGTAGGTGGTGGCCATCTGCAGTTTGGTGACTTGCCAGGTGGCCCCAAGTAGGGCACAGGCTGCAGCTGAACCTGGCCTGTTGCAGGGCCTCTCCCAGGAGGCTCCAGGGCTGGCACACCCAGAGGCCAGCTTCAGAGGAACCAGAGCACCACTGAGGGCTGTGTCTGAGCATGACACTTCCAAAGGGCAGACTGGGTAGGTACCAGAGCCCTGCTAAAGCGAATCCTTTTCCATAGGGTCAGCCCTTCACTGGCCAGTCCTCACAGCCAGTCAGCCCGAGGATTGGTCCCTTCCATTGATGTACAAATAGCAGTCAAGTCTCAACTATAACAGGAGGGCACACACAGGGAGACTGTGTCACTGGGCCCCACAGGCTACCTACTACATAAGGCCACTCTACTAAGAGCAAGAGACATAGCAGCCTTACCTAATACATAGAAATAAATGCAGGGAGGCTGTCAGAATGGGGAGACAAAGAAACATGTCCCAAATGAAAGAACAAAGCTCTAGAGAAAGAACTAAACAAAATGGAGAAAAGCAATCTTGTGCAGAGTTTAAAACATTGGTTATAAGGATGCTCAGTGAACTTAGGGGAAGAATAGATGAACTTAGTGAGAACTTTAACAAAGAGATGGAAAACATAAAAATGGATATAGAGAGCAAAGAACTGGGTAAAAATAAGAATACAGTGACAAATGAAGACTACATTAGAGGAAATCAGCAATAGATTACATGAAGCAGAGCAGCAAATCAGCGATTTAGAAGATAAGGCAGCAGAAAATACCCAATCATTACAGCAACAATAAAAAAGAATCCCTCCAACCCCAAAAATGAAAGTAATTTAAGGGGCCTCTAGGACAACATCAGGCATACCAACATTTGCATCATTTGCATCATAGGAGTACCAGAAGGAGAAGAGAGAGAACAAGGAATTGAAAACCTATTTGAAGAAATGACAGAAAACTTCTCTAACTGGGCAAAAGAAATATACAAGCCCCAAAAGTGCAGAGTCCCAAACAAGATAAACCCAAAGAGGCCCACAGCAAGACACATCATAATTAAAATTGCAAAGGTTAAAGACAATCTTAAAGCAGCAAGAGAAAAGCATTTACCTAAAAGTTACTTATAAGGAAGTTCCCATAAGACTGTCATCTGATTTCTCATCAGAAACTTTGCAGGCCAGAAGGAATTGGCACCAAATATTCAAAGTGTTAAAAAGCAAGGACCTACAAACAAGATTACTCTACCCAGCAAAGCTATCATTTAGAATCAAAGAACAGATAAAGAGCTTCCCAGACAAGAAGAAGCTAAAAGAGTTTATCACCACCAAACCCGCATTATAAATAATGTTGGAGGGACTTCTTTAAGAAGAAGAAGAAGAGGAAGAGGAGGAGGAAGAGGAAGAGGAAGAAGAAGAAACACCAAAAGTATATATAATAAAGTGGCAATAACTACATATCTATCAACAGTTACTTTAAATGCAAGTGAATTAAATGCTCCAATAAAAAGATATGGTAGCTGAAGGAAGAAAACAAGACCCTTACCTATACTGTCTCCAAGACTCACTTCAGGTCGAAAGACACACAGACTGAAAGTAAAGGGATTGAAAGATATTTCATGAAAATGGAAACAAAACTTAGGGTAGCAGTACCTATAATCAGACAAAATAGAGACTTTAAATCAAAGGCTATATCAAGAGACAAAGAAGGGCCCAGTAATCCCATTTTTGGGTAGTTATCCAAACCCAAAACACTTCTTTGAGGGGACATGTAAATCTATATGTCCATTGCAGCATTATTTATAATAGCCAAGATATGGAGGCAACCTGGGTGTCCATCAGTGGATGAATGGATAAAGAAGAGGTAGCAAATATATACATTGGAATATTACTCAGCCATAAAAAGAATGAAATCTTGCCATCTTAACAACATGAATGGACTTAGAGGGCATTGTACTGAGTGGAGTAAGTCAGACAAAGACAAATGCCATATGATTGTACTTACATGTGGAATCTAAAGAAAAAAATGAACAGCTTATACAGAGAACATTTTGATGGTTGCCAGTGGGAAGGGAGTTGATAGGGGTTGTTGAAAAAGGGGAAGAGATTAAGAAGTACAAATTGGTAGTTATAAAATAGCCATGGGGACATAAAGTATAGCATGAAGAGAATAGTCAATAGTATTATAATAACTATGTATGGTGTCAGATAGCTACTAGATTTATTGGAGTGATCACTTCATAGGTTATATAAATGTCTAATCACCATGTTGTATATCTGAATCTAACATAATATTTTATGCCAACTGTAATTTAAAAATGAAAAAGAAATTATTAACCCCCCCCCCATATTCAAAGTTTGAACTGTCACAGTTCTTAAATTCATTAGGATTAGCCAAATTTTGAAATCTAAGGTCAATCATTAACTGATTTCCTTCTTTGTAGAGGGCTGCTCTAAGGCCAAATGATTTTCCAAGACCTGGACACATTGTGTAGTGTGATGAACATCACAGAGTATTTGGAGTTTGTTAGGAACTGCATGTTACCAGCCCTTTACAACATTTGTTTTTGCCTATCATTTGTGTGTCACTAAGATTCTTGCCCCATCCCTTTTTAAAAAAGAAATTCACTTAGTTTGTACCTTGCCTGTTTGTGTATTTACTTGACCTTAGACAGGTACAGTCAGAGTTCAGCATTTAGGCAAAGGTGGTGGCAATGTTAGCTGTTTTTCTTGCGATATGTCAGTATGTATTATAGGGGTAGAATTCTTTTTGGCTATCCATGTGGTTTCCTGATAAGAGAAAGGACCTTTGTTTCTGCGTATTCTCTATTTCAATATAGCATTGTCTAACCAGTCTATTAAATATTTATTGAGTGCCTACTGTGAATGCCCTGTAGTATGCTGGGTGTTTTGAGGTTTTTTGTTTTTTGTTTTCCTTTAAAGAAAAGGGGAGAAGGGGAGAAAGAAACACATGCATCCGAGGAGTTTAAAACCATGTTATCATGAAATGTATATAGCAGGAGAGTTTTGTAAAGATTAATTTTTGAAAGGGCAGAATTCTAGAGTGTTTTGGCCTAGAGTAGCTTCAGGATCATAAGAGTAAGCTATTTTCTCACTGAGGTGCAACTTGTTAATATAAGTGGAATATAATTTAACATTAAGGATTTCTTTAAATTTGGTATTTTATGTGTAGATTTTAAAAAACCAGTATATCTTAAAATGAGTATATTTCCCACAATTTCATGATTTAAATAATTAGTGAAATGGAATAATATAATATATTAGGGGAATGTTATATATTTAGTGTGTATACTATGATCAATCTTTTGGAAGCAGTCATTTTAACATAATGTTACAGTGCAAATTATGGGGTCAGACTGCTAGGTGGTTCTGCCACTTAATTTCCAAGTGACCTAGGGCAAGTTACTTTTTTCTCTGTGTTTTGGTTTCCTTATTTGTAAAATAAAAATAATAGTGCATCGTAATGGATGGGAAGATTATATGAGTTAAAATATAGAGAGCATTTAGAATAGGGACTGGCATGTGGTTAGCACTAATTACATGTTAGCTATTCTATTTTTATGATAATCTTTTTTTATAGGTGAATTTCAACATAGGAAAAAATGTTTTGAAGGATAACCACCAATATATTTTCACTGTTTTTTTCTCAGATGAGTAGGATTATGGATTTTTTTCTTCTCTGTTTATCTGTATTTTTTTTTCTTATAATGGACATACATTTCTTATATAGTAAAGTAAAAGATAATAAAGAATAAGGTTTAGTCTGAATGTTCCTATGAATTGTTACATGACAAAAACTAGAGTTAGTAGTTAATAAATTAGTAAATATTTGAGTTAAGTTTAATGGACAACATAGGTGGTTTTATCTTTAAGTTGTACAGGATATATGGTAGAAATACAGAGGAGAAAAACGTAGCTGGGAGAGTGCTGCAGAAGCCCTGCAGGTCAACCAGGGCACCTAAAGGCCATCTTGTTCAACTCTCCATCTACCTTCTTCACAGTATCCCTGACAGATGTAATAGCAACATTATATTTGCAATCACTGGTTGTTTACTCTGTTTTAAGGTAATTTATTTCAATTAAAAATATTCAGTAGACATAAAAATGTTAGGAAGTTTTCTTAGGTTCAACTAGACCTGCTTCTGTGTAATTACTTGACATTCATTCTAAGTGTTCAGTTTGGAGCTAGGTAAAATAAATCTAGTGCTTCTTCTAGAATAATGACATAATAGAAAAGGAAGTTACCAAGTGGATATTTTATAGCTCAGAGAATTGCTGGTAGGGCTGGAGAATGAGGTGTGAGTCTTAGTTTCTACAGTGTTCTACACTATATTGATATGGAAACCTCCACTATTGCCATTACTTCACGGAACCCTAGAGGAAATACTTCAGTTAATACTTTGATGTCACTTAAGAGCCAAGAATTGACCTTGTAATCACTGGGAAACTACTGCTATTCTTGTCTCCCAGAGCTGGATTCATCCATCTGTCACCATCTGCTCTAGTAAAAATGGAAATAGAGCCTCTTTTCTCTTGTTATTTGATTCCATGTCAATCTTTTTTGCATATGTGCTATTGTTAGAGTCTGGATCACATGCTAGGTCTAGCTACAAGGGAATGGAGGAATTTGGGTTTTCACTCCTATACTGGGGAAGCAGGACTTAAAACAAAGTCATTTCTTCACATGTAGGAAGAATACTAAAAGATTATGAGCACAGCTACATGAGAAGATGTTCAGCATTATTAGTCATTAAGGAAATGCAAATCAAAGCCACAGTGAGGTACTGCTTCAGACCCATTAGGATGGCTAGAATAGTGGGGGGTGGGGGGAAAGAAGGAAATAACAAACGTTGGCAAGGGTGGAGGGAAGTTGGAACCTTTGCACATGGCTAATGAGAATGTAAAATGGTTCAGCCACTGTGGAGAACAGTTTGGCAGTTCCTTAAAAAGTTAAATATGGAATTACCATATGACCCTGCAATTTTATTCTTGGATATATACCCCCCAAAAAGTGAGAACCAATTCTCAAACTATAGCAGCATAATCCACAGTAACCAAAAGGTGGAAATAGTCCACACGTTCATAAATAGATGAATGGATAACCATTCATGTGGTATGTACATGAAACAGAATATTATTTAGACATACTATGATGTGAGTATTACCTCCAAAACATTAAGTCAAAGAAGCCAGATGCAAAAGGTCACACTGTATGATTCCACCAGTATGAAATATCTACAATAGGTAAATCTACAGAGATAGAAAACTAGTTAGTGGTTGTCAGGGGCTGTGGAGAGAAACTGCTTGATGGGTAAGAAATTTACTTTGGAGTAGTGGAGCTATTTTGGAACTAGATAAAGGTGGTGGTTGCACAACCTTGTGAATGTACTAAATGACACTGAATTGTTCACTGGTTAAATTTCAGTTCAGGATGGCAGCATAGGAGGACGTGGGGCTTGTCTCCTTCCCAAAACACATCAAATGTATACTTATATTTAGGGCAGTTTCCCCTAAGAGGCAACCAAGGGCCAATTGAATAGCTTCTACACAACAAATAAGAGAAAGACCTCATAGAGGTGGTTAGGGAACCGCAAGAGTTCTCTGGGAATTGAAAGAACACTCCAGTGCTGGAGGAACCGGCAAGTACCATTGTTTTCACCTCTACTTGGATATCAGGTGGGTGCTCTATCCCAGTACTCTGGCTGATATGCAGGACTGCTGTAGCACTTTGCCACCCACCCCTTCTGGAGCTAGCTCCAGCAGGAACAGGAGGGAGCCATGGCACAGGTACTCATGGCCCCTCTTTCTGGAGATTGACCCGGTGGGTATGGTGGGATGTGTGTGTGTGTGTGTATGGGGCTTATCTGCCAAGAGAGAGTGTGGAACTAGCAAAGCACTGCAATACCCACATGTAGGGCTGACTTGTCCAGAGAAAATGAGATAGTGAGTTGATGCTGTGTGACATGTGGGGCTGTCTTGCCCAGAGAAAGGGTGGGACTAGCAAAGTGCTGTGATGTATGCACAGGGACTGCCTTGTATGAAGAAAGTACAAAACTACTAGGGCACAGCAATGATCAGGACAATCCGGCGCAGAACTGGCTCAGGCAACAGACAGTTAAAGCAACATAGTGCTTCGTGTGCACACTGGGCAGCCCTTCCTGGATCAGAAGGGCAAGAAAGAGTGCACACATGAGGCTGCCCTGCCCCAACTCTGTTCTGGCCATGAACAGTCAGAATTATAGAGAGCTGTAAAGTACGTGTGTACCAGATTGCCCTGTCTAGAACTCACTCCTTGTTGTTGAGTGGTGGACCAGGTACCACATATGCTTAGCCCTGACTATCACTGACCTACCCAAACCTTCCAGCATACAGTCTACATGGAGCCACATTTTCAGGATTGGGAGAGATATCTATTTCATCATACTCATAGGAACAAACACAGAAAGTCAAACAAAATGGGAGACAGAAGAATATGGCCCAAATGAAGGAACATGAAAAAACCCCAGATAAAAACTCTCATCAGATGGAGATAAGTAATTTGCTTGATAAAGAATTCAAAGAAATGGTTATAAGGATGCTCAGCAAACATAAGGAACTGAGAAAGCATTTCAACAAAGTTAGAAAATATAAAAACATAATGAAGAGCTAAGATGAATACAATAAGAAAAGAAAATTACATCAGAAGAAATTGACAACAGATTAGGTAATACAGAAGAATGGATTAGCAACCTGGAAAACACAGTAGTGGAAATCACCAAATCAGAACAGCAAAATGAAAAAAATATTTTAAGATGAATATAGTATAAAGGAAACTCTGGGACAACATCATACACTCTAACATTCACACGATAGGGATTCTAGAAGGAGAACACGGAGAGAAAGGGGAAGAAAGTATATTTGAAGAAATAATAGCTTATAACTTTTCTAATCTGAGAAAGAAAAAAAACATTTAGGTCCAAGAAGCACAGAGAGTTCCCAAACGAGATGAAACCAGAGAGGCCCACATTAAGGCATATCGTAATTAAAATGGCAAATATTAAGTGAATCTTGAAGTGAGCAAAAAGGAAATAAATCACATACAAGGGAAACCCCATTAGGGAATCAGCTGATTTCTCAACAGCACCTTTGCAGGCCAGAAGGGAATGGCAGGAAATATTTAAAGTACTGGAAGAAAGGAAATTACAGCCTAGAATACTATATCCATCAAGGTTAGCCTTCAGATTTGAAGTAGAGATAAAGAGTTTTCCAGACAAGCAAAAACTAAAGGAATTCACCACCACTAATCTGGCTTTAAAAGAATTGTTAAACGATCTCTTTATATAAAAAAGAAAAGGGCATAATCAGAAATAAGAAAATATAGGATAGAAAAAAGTCTCACCAGCGAAGGCAAACATCATAAACACGATCCCTTAACCACATAAAAAGCTAATATGAAGGTTAAAAAAAAAACAAAAATAGTCAAGTCAACTATAACTGTAATAAGTAGGGGATACATAAAAATAAAAGATATAAAACACGGTGTCAAAAACAGTATGGAGGGGCGTATAAAAATGTAGTGCTTTTAGAATGTACTAGAACTTAAATGCCTATCAGCTTAAAATAGACTGCTGTAAATAGAGATAGATCTATATGAACCCCATCGTAACCACAAACCAAAAACTTAGAAAAAATACACAAAAAGTAGAAAGGAACCCAACCAAAACACTAAGAAAACCAGCAAATCTAAAAGGAAGAGATAAGAGGAAGAAGAAAGGAACAGAGAATAATAAAAACAACCAAAAAACAATGAACAAATGGCCGTAAGCACATACCTATCAATAAATACTTTAAACGGACTAAATGCTCTAATGAAAAGACATAGGGTGGCTGAATGGATAAAAAAAAGACCCATCTATATGCTGCCTACAAGAAACTCACTTTAGATTGAAAGACACACATGGAGGAATGGAAAAATATATTTCATGCAAGTAAAAAGGAAAAGAAAACTAGGATAGTGATACTCAGATCAGACAAAATAGACTTCAAAACGAATGTAAAAAGAGACAAGGATATTGCAAAATAAAGGGGTCAATTCAAGAAGAAGATATAACAATTATAAATATCTACCCAACACAGGAGAACCTATGTATATAAAACAAATAATTATGGAAAAATACAATAATAGTTGGGGACTTCAATATTTCACTTACCTCAATAGATTGTCCAGACAGAAAATTTTAAAAAAAAGCCTTAAATATCACATTAGACCAGATTGACTTAACAGATATTAATAGAACATTTCATCCCCAAACTGCAGAATATACATTTTTCTCAAGTGCCTGTGGAACATTTTTTCACGATAGACCACATATTAGGCCACAAAACAAGCCTCAATAAATTCAAGAAGATTGAAATTATATTAAGCATTTTTTACAACCACAGTGGCATGAAACTAGAAATCAACAATGGGAAGAAACTGGAAAAACACAGATACAGGGTGTTTAAAAAGACATGAACTAAACAACCAATGGATCAAAGAGGAAATCAAAAACTACCTTGGGATAAATGAAAATACAACTTTCCAAAATGTATGGGATGCAGCAAAAGCAGTGTAAGGGGATAAGTTCATAGCTATACAAGCCTATGTCAAGAAACAGGAAAATTCTCAAGTAATTTAACTTACCATCTAAAGGAACTAGAAAAAGACGAATGAACAAAACCTAAAATAAGTAGAAGGGAGGAAATAATAAAGATCAGAGTGTAAATAAATGAAGTAAAAACTAAAAAAAAAAAAAAAAGAAAAAAAAAGATTAATGACTCCAGGATAAATAAAATTTGTTGACAGGATAAACAAAATTGACAAACCTCTACTCAGACTCATCAAGAAAAGAAGAGTGAACCCAGGCCCTAGTGCGTGTTCTCTAGCCGCAGCAGTGGCCACTGGTCAAGCAGTATGAGCCAGACACTGAGGCTGGGGACAGGAGCTGAATGTAGAGACCTCATGATAGCACATCCTGACATGCGTTATGCCCCAGTCGGAGTGCACCTTAAGGGTCAGAAAGTGAAAATGCCTTCTGTAACTGATGGGATGATGCCACAAATGATGCCGTCAAAAGGAAGGCCACCAATAGGATAGATGCCCGGAATGATGGACATATAATACCTCATGCTTTCCTGCAATCTGCCTGCCTTACTGCCAGGAGAAAGGAATACATATATAGCAGAAAGTACATCATCTGGCTCAAAATCAATGTGGAGTGACCATAAATCACCCGTTAGAAGCATATTACTACAGTACTGAAAACAGTCTACTTGGGAGAAACCAGGTGATCTTAAAATACCTGCTGAGCAACTTTTATCTAAATGCCTCTGGAAGGAGCACAAATCTGACTCTGGAAAGCCTTACTATTATAATTCTCAAACAAAAGAATCCCTCTGGACCAAACCTAAAGAACTTGAGGATCTTGAAGGATACCAGAATACCTTTGTTGCTGGAAGTCTTATTACAAAATCAAACCCGCATGCAATGATCAAAGCTGAAGAAAGCAGTAAGCAAGAAGATTGCACTTCAGCATCAACAGCCCCAGTTCCTACAAAAGAATTCTGACCACAGCGAGCACCATGGCTGTTGCAGAAGCAGCAGCTGCTGTTTTTGCAGCAGCCACTGTTGCTGCATGCAGCCAATGCCAGTGCTTTCATCTGTGCTTCTAATACTGTTGGTGGAACTGTTACAGTTATTCCTGTACCCGAAGTTACTCATATTGTTGCTGTTGTTGCAGATAATGAAAACACAGTAACAATTGCAACAGAAGAACAAGCACACGTTACTAGTATCTGTGCTGTTCAGGATGGAAGAGTTGAAGTGTCCAGTAATGCTGGAGAAGAAACATCTAAGCAGGCAACTGTAGCTGATTTTTCTATCAGTAAAGAAGAGGAGGAAAGCCAACCAGCAAAAATACCATATACTTGGAATACAAAGGAGGAAGCAAGGCAAGCATTTAAAGAATTATGGAAAGAAAAGTGGGTGCCATCTAATGCTTCATGGGAGCAAGCTATGAAAATGATCAATAATGATCCATGATACAATGCTTTAGCAAAATTGAGGGGGAAAAAAAAAAGACAGGCCTTAAATGCTAAAAAATTTAAAGTCCAGACAGAGAAAGAAGAAAAAGAAACAAGATTGAAATACAAAGAGGCTAAGGAATCCTTTCAGTGTTTTCTTGAAAATCATGAGAAAGGAGATGACAGTGTAAAAACAGAATCTTTTCAGATATTTTTTAGATGAGCTGCATGAACAGGGACAACTGCATTTTATGTCATCTCGGATGGAATTATATCCAGCAATTAGTTCTGATATTAGATTCACCAGTATGCTTGGTCAGCTGGAATCAACTGCACTTGACCTTTTCAAGTTTTATGTTAAGGATCTTAAAGCATGTTATCATGATGAGAAGAAGAAAATAATAAAAGACATTCTAAAGGATAAAAGATTTGTAATTGAAGTAAATACTACTTTTGAAGACTGGCAATAATCAGTTCAACTAAAAGAACAAACACATTAGATGCTGGAAATCTTAAGTTGGCTTTTAATAGTTTACTAGAAAAAGCAGAAGCCTGTGAGTAGAAAAGAGAGAGAGAGGAGGCTCAGAAGATGAAATGAAAAGAATCTGCATTTAAGGGTATGTTGAAACAAGCTACTCCAATGGAATTGATGGTGTCTGGGAAGATATCTGGGAGAGATTTGTAAGAGCATTTGAGGATATAACTCTAGAATCTGAAGGAAAATGAATATTTAAAGACTTTTTGCACATGTTTGAGCATGAATATCAACATCATCATTCAAAGAACAGGAAACATTCTAAAAAATCTAAAAACATCATAGGAAGCATTTCCACTCTCTATTGGGGTCAGATTCAGATGCTGAGAACAGCCATTCAAAAATAAAAGACTGATCAGACTCTAATTCTGCATCAGAACATTCTTCTAGTGCTGAGAGAAGTTATGAGAAGTAAAAAAAAAAAAAGCAAGAAGAGGAGACATAAATCTGATTTTCTAGAGTAAGATGCTAAGTGAGAGAAGGATAAAAAAAAAAACGAAAGTGGAAAAGATAAAACTAGACAAAGATTGGAATCAAAACACAAATCACCTAAGAAAACAACTGGAAAGGATTCAGGTAATTGGAGTCCTTCTGGCAGTGCACTGAGTGAAGGAGAATTGGAAGAGCGCAGGAGGACACCTAGCAAGACCAGGTGCTGTAGGCATAAATAATAATAATAATAAAAAGGAGAAGTTAATAAAATAATCCCATTTACAATTGAATTAAAAAGAATAAAATACTTAGGAATAAATGTAACTAAGGAGGTAAAAGACCTGTACTCTGAAAACTATAAGACATTGAAAGAAATTGAAGAGACCACAATTAAGTGGAAGCATATACTATGCTCATAGATTGGAAGTATTAATATTGTTAAAATGGCCATAGTACACAAAGCAATCTATAGATTGAATGCAATCCCTATCTATATACCATTAGCATTTTCCACAGAACTAGAACAAATAATGCTAAAACTTACATGGAACCACAAAAGACCTTGAATAGCCAAAGCAGTCTTGTGAAAAAAGAACAAAATTGGACGTATTATACTTCCTGATTTCAAACTATACTACAAAGCTATAATAAAACAATATGATACTGGCACAAAAACAGACACATAGACCAATGGAACAGAATAGAGAGCCCAGAAATAAACTTTTGTTTATATGGTCAGTTAATCTATGACAAAGGAGGCAAGAATATACAATGGAGAAATGAGAATCTCAACAAGTTGATGTTGGGAAAACTGGACAGATAAATGCAAAAATAAAACCGGACCATTCTTAAACCATATATAAAAAAAGAAACTCAAAATGGATTAGAGACTTAAATGTAAGGCTTGAAACTATAAAACTAGAAGAAAACATAGCAAACCATTTGACATTAGTCTTATGGTTATATCCCCTCTAGCAAGGGAATCAAAAGCAAGATATAAACAAATGGGACTTCATTAAACTAAAAAGCTTCTGTACAGAGAAGGAAACCATCAACAAAACAGAAAGACAGCCTATTGAATGGGAGAATATATTCATAAATGATATATCCAGTAAGGGGTTGATATCCAAAATATGTATAGAACTTATATAACTCAATAGCCAAAAAAAAAATCTGATAAAAATAATAAACAATCTGATAAAAATGAGTAGAAGACATAAAGAGACATTTCTCCAAAGAGGATATGCAGATGGCCAAAAGACATATGAAAAGATGTTCAACATAATGGATTATCAGGGAAATTGAAATAAAAACCACAGTGAGATACCACCTGACACCAGTCAGAATGGCTATTATCAAAAAGTCTGCAAATAATGTGTCTTGTCAAGAATGTGGAGAAAAGGAATCCCTTGTGCACTCTTGGTGGGAGTGTAAATTAGTGCAGCCACTATGGAAAACAGTATGGAGATTCCTCAGAAAACTAAAAATAGAACTACCACATGACCCAGTGATTCCACTTACGGTGTTTATCCAAAGAAAATGAAAACACTATGTGAGATTGCAGTGTTATGGAAGCTACCTCGAGTTTCTTCGGTAGATGAATGGATAAAGAAGTGATACATATATACAACAGAATATTACTCATCAATAAAAAGAGTGAAGTCTTGCCATTTGCAACAACATAGACGGTATTATGCTAAGTGAAATAATTCAGACCAAGAAAGACAATGCATGATTTCATTTAAATCATGGGATTTAAGAAAGTAATCAAAACAAATGAACAAACAAAAGAAAATAAAAAGACTCTAACAAAAGAACAAGCTGATGGTTGACAGAGGGGCAGAGGGGACAGATGTGAAGAGATGAGTGAAAAAGGTGAAGGGAAATAGTCAATAGTAGTGTGATAACTTTGCACAGTGACAGATGGTTACTAAACTTAGTGTTGTGAACACATCATGAGATATATAAATGTTGAATCACCATATTGTACACATGAAATTAATAAAATACTATATGCCAACTATAATAAAAAAGTAAAATGGTTAATTTTATCTTATATGGATTTTACCTTAGTAAATTATTTATTTTTTTTGTTATTTATGGACAGCCATTAATAAAACATATTTACTACAAAAATGATGACTTTAACTGTCATTTTTGAGTATTTACAGGCTGGCTGCTTCACATTTATTGCTTCTAATCCTTAGGACAGCATTACAAGATAGTATTAGGAGGGCCAGGGGAGGGAGGCAGCAAATGGGGGAATCATTTTAGAAACTGTATAGATATCTAACCAATGTACTGTATACTTGAAATTAATTTAAATAAATAAATTTTAAAAAAGATAATATTAAGATCAGGAAAAACAAAGAATTATATTAGTGCATTTAAAAAAGTCTTTGCTGTGTAAAATACTGACTTTAAATCACTTTCAACTTAGTTTATCAATCAAATTAGGAGTGAGCTCTTGAAATCTAGTGAAAGAAACCAGTAGGGAGCACTCTTGTTACTTACCTTTCTCTGGTTATATGTAGAGCATTTAAGCCGTAAACTTAGATTTGTTGTTTGAGTTTGATACTTTGGAAATTGCCAGCTTGAAGCATCTAATTATGGATTTGTGCTTTTCTTTAATTCTGTTTTATTTTTCTTTAATTGTTTTATTTCCAGTTTTCAATATTGTAGTTGAAAAGATGTGGTTTTTTTTTTTTTTGCCATAGAAAATGTGTGTGTATTTGCAACCTTATGTATTTAAAGTTTGATATTCTTGATTTAAAATAGACCATGGGAATTACACTTAAAATTATAACAAAAATATATCTGTGTTGTATGAAATAATTTAAGTGGATTATTTGTTTGAAAGTAGTGGTATTTTAGTTATTTTTTAAAACTTGTTAAGGAATTTTCTTTTCGATATCTATTTTCTTTTTCTTTTGTACCCAGTTCTAAATCTTGGTTAAATATACTTTGGGGGGTTTGTCAGATATGGATGTTTTAGGCATGACTAGTCTTTTGAGAATATTATGTGGATATAATATTTGCTTCTTTTAGTAGCACTTTGACTTCAAAAATTGGTGATCATTTGTATGAAAAATTTTAATAACATTTAGTAGTTAGCATAAATATTTCTTTTTAAGCCATTTAGTGACATCTAATATTTGGAATTATTTTGGCAATATACATTTTAATTTGGTATAAACTAAGTACTTTTTAATTCATAACTTATTATAGAAATAACATCATATATGCCAAAATAATCAAAACAAATTTCACAATAAAATATTTGTTCTCTATATGGGAGATTTACTAGATATTTTAAATTTTATTGGTTTACTGAAAAAAATGTTGTTTGTCAGCCTCTAAGTTGATTTTACAACTGATTTTTTAACAAGTCAGCTTGAAAAGTCACTGGTGTCAAAAGTGCATGTTCTTCTATCGTATGGAGACCATTGGGGTCTATAAGATTTCACTATAGCAAAGTTAGAGTTGCGGGGAGACTAATCAAAATATATGCAACTTTGTAACAAGAACAGTTAACAGCAATAATAAGTGGTACCTCAGGAGATAACCTGGATAGCCCTAGGATGGCAAGTCATTGTGGCTGGCGCCTGCTCTAGCAGATATTGAAAACTCATAAAAATAATTGAATATAAGTGCTTACTTGCAGTGCCGAAACAATGCAGATGGATATAGATCTCTGAGTGCAAGAGGAAGTGCAACCTACCTTAAACGGAGAGCCAGGAGTGCTTGCAGAAGGCAGATGCTTAGGGAAGGAAGGTGTGTTCTTCTTGGATCCCTGCTGCAGGTGTTCATTTTTAATTTTCCTAAAGTAGAGTTGGAAGGATTCCTTTTTATGCAGCAGCCAAGATGATATTTTCCTTTCCTCCTGAAGGCTGTAATTCTATTACTGCCTTTGTTGTTCCTTTGCCTAGGAAAAGTTGCTTATGAACCAACACAGCTTTAATGCAATGCTAGTTCTCTATTTACCATGATCATATATGAGCTAATTCATAATATAAGAACATCCTTTATAGACTGTATGTGTGTCCTTTGGAGTTTGCTACTTTCACTGTGTTCCATTTTAGCTGATGTTTTTTAGAGTAATTGCCATAGCTGGTCATGCCAACTTGGGATTTTGATTTCAAAGATCTATTACAGTCTTTTTCTAAGTGTCAAACAGTGACTTCACAGTTTCTGAATGATAGGCATAAACTCTTACTAATGTTCTGTTAGAACTTAAGATGATTTTATAGTTTTCTCTTTAAACTCTGTGTATTGCTTAAATGAGAGTTTCTCTTGAGTCTAAAGATTACATTTACATTGCCTAATGAAGCTTTTATATATTGATTTCAGGTTATTCGCACTTAAACGAACTTTGAACTTGTTAGAACCTTGATGATACTGGATGGGGAAGGGATTTTTCATAGCAGGCAGGTTTTACATATGGGCCAAATCTCAAGGAAAACTATTGCTAAATAACTTTTAAATGTCTCTCAGTATATATATGAAGGGTCAACCAGATTCTTAGTTTTAGTGTACTAACTGTAGTAAATACTAGTTTACTAAGTGTTCATGAGTTGTAACCAAAGTTTCTTGGCTGGAGACTAACTTTACTCCTAAGAAACTGACATTGGAGTACATGGAAGGGTATATTATCTTAATAATACTGTTAAGAGTATTGATCTGTTTATTCTTGAAGAGTATGTGTTTAGTCTCTTATGAAGCACAGTTGTGTCACATTCAGGAAGCGGACATTGTATTTTAGCAATGTTGCTTCTCTCTCCAAACACAAAGTAGATAATAATTTCTAGACTTTTTTTTTTTTTTATTATGGTGACATTGATTAACAAAAGCCAGTGTTTCAAGTGTCTAATTCAATAAGTCATATATATTGTTGCATGGTGAAAAGGTGAGTTCTTTGAGCCAGATGCAAACCAATAGTTATTTTCATAACATTTTTTCTCATTAAAAATTAATAAATACATACATTAAAACATTAACAATATGGAAATGTATATAGGGGAAAAAAACTCCCATAATTCCATTTGTCACAGACACACTCAATTGGGATTATACTTAGGTATCTATTTGTGTGTTTGTACACACACACTCTTCATAAGAATTAATTTTAAAATTAGTATGAGATGAGCATTTCTCTTGTTAGTTAATATTCTTCAGAAACTTTTAAATAACTACATCATATTGTCATGCTTTTAGCCATTCTTGTTAGATATTTAGGGATTTTCAAAATGTTCGTCATATGTAATACTATATTGGCCACCTTTGTTATACATTTTCACATTTCGGATTATTTTCCTATGATAGATTGTTAAAATATGGAATCTATGGGTCAGGGAGGATCAAAGGAATTACAGGAGAGTTTTTTTCCATATGAATTTATGTATTTTTAAAATGCTTAACATATTTGTTACTTTGTAATGAGAAAGTGTTACAAAAATGATTCTACAAATTATTATTTATCTTATATTTGCAGAAAAAAAGCAACATTATTAAAAGTAGCCTCTGCTTCCTAAGGATGATACAATTGTGTTTATAAAATAAAAGAGATGAATATGCCTATTGACACATTGTTTTCCAGAAATATAGGACCACTTTAGGTGATCACCAGCAGTGTATAAGAATGTCTGTCTCACCTTACTTGTTAATATGATGTTTAAAAATCTTTTGCCCGAAAAAAAATATTTTGCCTGTTTTATAGGTTAAAAATATCCTGTTTTAATTTGCATTACTTTTTTTTACATTTTCATGTGTTTATTCTCCAATTGTATATCTATGAATTGTATATTCCTATTTGTTATTTTTTTCTTGTGGATAGGAAGTCCTCAATATTTCATTGACTTCTATCGGCTATTTATATAGTGAGAGTAAAGTTTTTCCTGTTATATTTGCTGTAAATAATTTTTAGTATTTGTCATTTGCTCTTTAGTTTTTTTTTATATAAACAGTTCTAAATGTCTAAGCAGTAAAATGTACTACACTTCTTTCTAATTTCCTTTTTTGTTTAGAAAGCCCTTCTCTATCTGAATATTATTAAATACGTATATTTTCTTTTTCTAATTTGAATTTTATACTTCTTTGATCTTGGAATTTATTTTGTAATTTTGTGTGAAGAGAACATTTGTTTATTTGTTTTTTAATAATTGGAAAGCTTTCTTAACGCTGTGTGATGCGTGACTGGTCTGTTTCCTTGGGTTTGTGACACTTCCTTTTTCTTTAAAAATTTTTTTTTCATTTGAAGTTTTTAATTTTTCAATTACAGTTGACATTCAGTATTATTTTATATTAGTTTCAGGTATATAGACATTTATATAATTTATGAAGTGATTCCTCCAATAAGTCTAGTACACACCTGCACCATACATAGTTATTGCAATATTATTGACTGTATTCTCTATGCTGTACTTTACATCCCTGTGACTATTTTGTATCTACCAATTGTACTTCTTAATCCCTTCACCTTTGTCACCCAGCCTCTCCAACTCCCCTCCCATCTGGCAACCATCAGTTTGTTCTCTGTATCTGTGAGTCTATTTCTATTTTGTTTATTTTCTTCTTTAAATTTCATGTATAAGTGAAATCTATGGTGTTTGTCTTTCTCTGTCTGACTTATTTCACTCAGCACAATACCCTCTAGGTCCACCCATGTTGTTGCAAATATTAAAATTTTATTAATTTTATGGCTGAGTAATATGCCATTTTATATATGTACCATAACTTCATTATCCAATGATCTGTTGATGGGCACTTTGATTCCTTTCATATCTTGGCTATTGTGAATAGCGCTGTATGAACATAGGGGTGCATAGATCTTTACAAACTAGTGTTTTGTTTTTCTTTGGATCAATACCCAGAAATGGAATTGCTGGGTCAAAAGGTAGTTCTAATTTTTTTTTGAGGAACCTCCATACTGTTTTTCACAGTGACTGTACTAATTTGCAATCCCACCAACAGTGTATGATGATTCCCTTTTCTTCCATCCTCATTAAGACTTGTTTTTTGATTTATTGATAATAGATATTTTGACATGTGTGAGGTGATATCTCATTGTGGTTTTAATTTACATTTCTCTGATGATTAGTGGAGTTGAGCATCTTTTCGTATGCCTACTGGCCATCTGTATGTTCTCTTTAGAGAAATGTCTTCAGATCTTCTGCCCATTTTTTAATTAGATTGTTTGTTTTTCTGGTGTTATATGAATTTTTTATAAATTTTGGATATTAACCTCTTATCAGGTGTATCATTGGCAAATATCTTCTCCCAGTCAGTAGGATGTCTTTTTGTTTTGTTGATGATTTTCTTTGCTGCACAAAAACTTTTTAGTTTGATGTAGTCCCATTTGTTTAATTTTTCTTTTGTTTCCCTTCCTTGAGGAGATATATCAGAAAAAATATTTGTGAGCGCAATGGCAGATAGTTCACTGTCAATGTTTTCTTATAGGAGTTTTATAATTTTGGGTTTTACATTTTAATCTTTAATCCATTTGATTTTATTCTTTTAGATGGTATAGGAAGGTGGTTGTTTCATTTTTTTGCATGTATCTCTCCACTTTTTCCAACACCATTTATTGAATAGACTGTCTTCATCCCATTGTGTATCCCTGCCCCCTTTGTCATAGATTAATTGACCATATAGGTGTGGGTTTATTTCTGGGCTCTCTATTCTGTTCCAATGATCTGTGTATCTGTTTTAATGACAGTACTGTGCCATTTTGATTACTGTAGCCTTGTAGTATAGTTTCATATCAGGTAGTTGATACTGCCAACTTTCTTCTTCCTCATATAAATTTTAAGATTACTTGTTCTAGTTCTGTGAATTGCCATTGGTATTTTGATAGGGATTGTATTAAATCTATAGATTTCTTTGGGTAGTATAGACATTTTAACGCTGTTAATTCTTCTTACCCATGAGCATGGTATATGTTTCCATTTATTTGTATCTTCTTCAGTTTCTTTTTTCAATGTCTTATAATTTTTCAAGTACAACTCTGTGCCTTTTATTGGTGAGTTCAGTCCATTTACATTTAGGGTGATTATTGAAATATGAGGTCTTCTTATAGCCATTTTATCTTTTGCTTTCTGGTAGCTCGGTGCTTCCTTGACCTTGTGTTTCTGTGTTCTTTATTTTGGTTAGCTTTTGTTTTGCCTCTGGTTCTTCATGTTTTATGTTACATACTTTGGTTCTGAATCTTTGGTGTGTGGTTACCATTACGAATATGAAAAGGATAGTTATATATATATATAGTCCATTTTCTTCTGTGCATGCCTTATCTCCATTCCCCTTTGCGAATTTGGATCTTTGAATTCCCCCCTTTTCAGTCATTGTTATCTTTTATGTCAACTTGTCCCTATGTATGCTGAACGTTCATTTCTATCTTGTTATAACAATTCACTTATTATTTAAGCTTATAATGCCCTGTTCTCAGTAAGAGTTGCGCTCCTCAGCATTGTTTGCCTGATAGTCACTTTACTCTAATTGTTTTTATTTTTATTTTTTTATCATTTTGTTTTAGGTGAGCTGACCTCTTTCAGTATTTCCTGTAGTGCAGGCCTCGTAGTGGAGAATTCCCTCAGGTTTTGTATGTCTGGAAAGGTTTTTATTTCTCCTTCATATCTAAAGGAGAGTTTAGCTGGATACATTATTTTAGGCTGGTAGTTCTTTTCACTTAGTAGTTTAAATATTTGATTCCATTCCTTTCTGGCTTGTAAGGTTTGCACTGAGAAGTTAAAGGATAATCTAATGGGTTTACCTTTGTAGGTTACCATTTTTTTCTTCCTGGCGGCCTTGAGAATTATATCTTTGTGGTTGATTTTTGATAACTTTAAAACAGTGTGTCTTGGTGAAGGCCTTTTGGGTTGAGATATTTGGGTATTCTGTTGATTTGTTGAATTCCAAGCTCCAGCTCATTCCTTAGATTTTGGAAATTCTCGTCCACTATTTGTCTGAAAATGCTTTCTAGTCCCTGCTCCTTTTCTTCACCTTTCATAATGCCTCTTATTCTTTTGTTTCCTCTCCTGATGGTATCAGCTAGTTCTTGAATTTCTCTTTTATTTTTCATTCTTCAGTTTCTCTCTTCTCCCTTCTGATTTATTTCTAGATTTCTGTCTTCGATATCACTGATCCTTTCCTCCATTTGGTCGACTCTATTTCTCAAGCTTGCTATTTCATTTTTCAACTCTTGCAGTGTTTTTTTTTTTTTTTTTATCTCCAGAAGATCTATTCTGTTCTTTTTGAAGGTTTCAGTCGCCTTGCTGTGCTCATCTAATTGTTTTTTTTAACTCCTGAAATTGTTGATATGACTCAGACCTCACTGAGTTTTTTCAGAAGTACCACACTGAAGTCTGTCTTTTGAGTTGCATATTTCTATGTCTGTAAGCTTATTTTCTGGAGATTTTTCTCTTTCTTTCTGAGCTTCCTTGTCACCTTGGTTGTTCATGGTGTTTAATGGACTATTTCTCTGCCTTGACATTAACAGAATTGTATTCTGCTGTTTTTCCAGAAAGAAGGTTTAAAATACAAAGGTTTCTCTTTAGCCTGTTGCAAAGAAGGTGCTTTTCTTTTGGTTTCCAGTAGGTGGCGTCTAAGCCTCTTGGATCCTTGTTTTATGTAAAGTCTTAAAACATCTTTTTAATAAATTTTCTTGTAGATATTTAATCACGCTCACTATCTTCAGTTTCAGTCCCTGTCAGTGTTAGTGAAAGTCCCTGGCAGTGTTTGCTCAGATTCTCCTGGGGCCCTGCAGTGATGGGTCTCGGAGGGTATAGGGGGAGGAGCCCTCTGGGTTGGAAGCTGGGGGCTGCAGCTCAGCCTCAGTTTTGCATCTGGGGCCGTTAAAAATCAACTCTTGTTTCTCTGCGGTCCCGTCCCGCTTCTGCCCTGATGACTGGACCCTTCCGCCCAACACGGGGTACTTGGAGAGAGGGTCGGCGGGGAAGGGGGTGCTCACAGCAGTCCCAGCCAGGGCTGTTCAGGGAAGTTCCTGCACCTTCATCCCTCCCCCTCTTCCTACAGGTAGCTCCAGCAGCTGTGAGAGACAGCTTCTTTATTTCTCCCAGTCTACCTCCTGACACCCAGGGTTCTGACCTATGGTAGCTCTTATGCACAGATCCCACACTCAGACGTCCTAGTGTGCAGTTTGGGTGTTTTTTGTTGAGTTTTAAATGTTCAGCTTATTGTTGTTTCAAGGGGAGAGTTCTGGGGACGTCTCTCACTGCGCCATGTTTCCACTCGAATCTGAGTTTTAAATATTATAATGGTGAAGTATGATAGTATTTTGCTCTTAGTGCAGTGTCCCCTTACTAATACATGTGTATGTCTATATGTTTTTCTTCTTTTATAGTGCAGCTATACTAAAAGAACCAAAGATTTAAAATTGCTTGCATGAGGAAAGGAAATACTGTTCTAGGTTTTATCAACCTAGTTCTATAACATGCCATTAGCTTTTTTCTTTTCAGAGTTTTCCCCCTCCTAAATGTTTTTCATTTTAATTGCTGGTTTTGTGCCTAACCCCAATACATTTCTGTACTTAAATGCTTAAAGGAAGATAGCTGAGCTCCTATCATTTCTGCAGTTTGGTCTTTATTGTTATTTCTTGTTCTCTTTGTCTTTGAGGATAAAGGCTTAATTGCGCTTGGATCAGTGTCATTACTGCCATTGAAGCACCATAGCCTTATAATCAATGATTAATTTTTTTGATTATTTTCTTAAGATTGCAACTGTGTGAACAGTGAAGAAAAAAGTTAAAACTACATTAAAATCCTATAGGGCTTTCTTTTTAGCAAGTGCTATGATTTAAGAATAAGAATTTTCAATGGCAGATCTATCAGCAAATCAGCAAAGACAGGTTGTATTTTTAAAGGCTTTAATTGCATCTTTACTTTTATATATTTTAGAATAGTGTGCTTTTAAATTGCTCTTGGGATGCTTGTGTGTGAAGGAAACTTTTAACAATTAAATAAGAGAATAGCCCACCTAATGAAGAACATGAGAACTAGATTTGGAAGATTTGCATGAAAAGAAATCACTTCTGAAAGTTTGATTGGTTTATTTGTAGTTATTCTGGCAAATAAGGGAATGCTGTGTTGATAAGGACATTCACTTATTGAACAAATTTGTGGTAAGAGATGGGTTATTTATAGTTTTCCATGCAGTGGCGTATCACTCAATGATTCCATTATAAGTGTGTGGTTATGTATTTTAAACCTTTATAGATGATGTGGGCCCTGTGTTTGTCTCTGGCTTCTAATTTTCTCCTCTACTTTTTGAATAAGAGTTCATTTTTCGGTAGATAAACAGTTAATTGATTTATAACCATTATTCTAATAAAGTAATTTTCATAAATTATAAGGTTTCTGTTGGGAATTCTGTTATCAGATAGGTTGTTTTGTTCTCACATTTTTTACTTTGGTGAAGAATTATAAGCTGTAATCTAAATGAATTGAAGAGACTATCGAATGATTCGGTCAGTAGTTTTTGAAAAAAATTTTAAAGCTGTAGATCCCTTTTTTCAAATGAGTACTATTCTGATATATAAACAAAACTTGTTTTAAGAAGTAAAATTAAAAAGAAAGTAGGGCTGTTCTGACTGAGACAGAAAGTGGAGAGCCCAGATTCCCCAGTATTACCCTTCCAGGCATTCCCCGAAGATGCTGTTTAGAATCTCTAGGCTTCACAGAACCTGGTTTGATAAGTCACTAACCACACTTCTTGATTTTACAAACAGCAGCAACAACAGTAACTACTGTTTATTGATAATTTACAATGTGTTAGGTGCCTTCTTTATATATTATCGCTAATTATTGTAAAACCATGCAGGTTAAGTTTCATAATGTTCGTAGTACAGATTAATAAATTAAGACTCAGAGTGTTTAACTTCACTAAAGTTATCCTGATGGAACCAGGAATTGAACTTAGAGGCAACTCTTTTTTGATCTGTGTTCTCCCCTTAACCTAGAGAAAGGGTCCTATTCTTTTAGTTTCTTTGACACTGTGTTTTCTTGATTTCCACCCACTTCTCTGACTGCTCTTTTTGTTTCCTTTGCCAGTCTCTCACACTGTACTTACCATTTAATAGAGGATCAGTCCTACGACTATCTCCTCTTACTCTGTGTTTTTTTTTTTTTTTAGGGAGGCTCATTCACTGTAGTGGCTTCAGTTAACACCTATGTATCAAAATCTCCACATTTTTATGTTTAACTCATTTCATTTCTCCAAGCTTCTGATCCACATATCCCGTTTCTCACTTGAAACATTTTTCAACATCTCAAAGGCACTTTGAATTCACCTTATGATCCCTTCACAATTCTGGTTCTTCCTTATTTTTTCCCATATTCATGGCACCACTGCTTGTCCAGGGTGTTCAAATCAGAAACTTGAGACCCTTCCTTGATTCCCTGACTCCCTCATTTCTTACCCTGCCAGTCGAATCTCGTTGATTAAAAAAGGAAAAATCCTTTTAATTATTTTTCTAAGCCATCCATTTTCCCCACCGCTACTGCCACTGTCAGTTTGGTCATCATCATTGTTAGCTTAGATTATTGCAACAGTCTTCCAATTTTCTCCAGTCTTTCTCTTTCCATGTAATGTGCAGCCACATTGTAGCTGATTTTTAAAAATGCACACGTGATGTTTGAATCCTGGCTCCGCCACTCACTAGTTATGTGACCTTGGGCAAGTTGCTAAGTCTCTCCAAATCTCAGTTTCTTCTTCTGTAAAATGGTTATAATAATTATTACCTCACGTGATTGTTGTAAGAATTAAATGAGCACTTGATATATGCTAGTGGTAATGATGGTGATGATAATACTTAGCTCAAAACTTTACAGTGGCTTTCTACTGTCCTTTAAAATCCATTATAACTTTTACCATACTTCCTTAAAGTTCTTTGTGCTTCAGTCTTCTTAATTCCTCAAATGTGCCATGCCCCCTTCTTATTCAGGGTCTTCACATAAGTCGTCCTTCTTCCTTTAAAATTGTCTTTAAATAGTTAACAGAAGTTATCTCATTCTTCAAATCTCATTCAGCCCCCAAATCACTTTTTTAGGTTAACTTCTCCTGAAATCCCAAGGTGGGCCTGGTCTTTTACTTATGTATTGTCTTGCTATCTTAAATTTGTAGCTTTTATACCAGTTATAATTTTATGTGTGTTTATGTGTATATGTATATATATGTGTGAGTGCGTGTCTGCATTTTGATTAATGACTATCTTATCTACCGTTATCTATATTATCTGCCTTTATATGGACATAGACCATTTTTATTATGCCTGTCTACCATTCTGTCTCTAGCAAAGAGCATAATGCCTGACATATAATAGCTATTAAAAATATTTCTTCTATCAGTGAGAGATTGTACTTTAGTATTTTTTTCTCTATTCTTCAACGTTTGGTTAAATAAATAGCTGTATTTAAAATGCCAGTTTTCTCTATGGCATGGGGATCAAAGAATTTGTTGTAAAAACTGTCAGAAAAAAGAATTATAGAAACATCTACCCTAGTTCATATATTTAGTTTAAAAATATTTTAAACATTGATAACTGTATCCCTGGTGACTATTATTTTTCAAATACCTGATACAAAAGGAAACATGTTGATTGATTGATTGATTGATTGATTGCAGTAAATATGAAAGGGACAGAAGGGAAACTGTTGAAGCTGTTGATTATTGTTTTCAAATCTTCAGGGTCCTTATCACTAAGATGATTTTGTAGGAATCTTTGAGATCAAAATTTAGGTATTAAGATTAATTGCTTTCTGTGGAGGTTCTTGGGGAAATATATTATTTTAGGATAAAAGGTGAGAGGAAGAGAGAAATTAGAATTCTTCCCAATCTTTTTTGTTTCTTTTCTTAGTCTGTCTTTCAGAGAGAGAAAATTCTTCTTATGCTTCAGAATAAAGCTAGGGCTCTGTTAAAGCAGCTTCATCATTAACAACTTTCTTTGAAAACATTCTGCTTTTATTCCTTATGGATGGAATTGAATGCGCAGACTTTTGACTTTTTTAAAAATAGTATCTCAATCTATTTCTACCAAAAATTTTCTCCTAGGAAAATGGTTATATGATTAATGGAAATTTTTATATAATTAATAGTTTTATAGATGTGAAAGTTCCAGACTGGGTATCTGACCCATTTTATTACCTGTAGTATGTATATCATTCTGTATTAAATTGAAAAAGCTAAATTTAAATGACTGGTAAGGTTTAAGATATACTGTACTACCTAGTAGTTTCATTTTGCGTTTTTATTTTGGGAGAAGCTTATACATGTGCACAAGGAGATGGATGTACATGTGTTTATTATAATAGTGAAAACCTGGAAAAACACCTAACTGCTCCTTAGCAGGTGAGTGGATAAATTGGTCTTTACTTATAAAACAGATTGTAAGTACGCAGTCCCTTCCTCCAAAATACTTAGGGCAGACATATTTTGGAACTTATTTTCAGATTTTGTAAGAAAATCCAGTATATATACTGTATGTTGTGTAACATTCCCACTGAAGTATGGGCAACACCCAGTAGTCAAACATATCAATATATCTGTAGTAAAACGTAAGAATACTCATATTAAATTGGATAAATGGCAAATAGCCTCATAGCTGTTGAGTCAAGTTTTTCCATTAAAGAAGTTTAGAAAAAAAATTAAGTCTTCAGAGCTTTTTGGATTTTGGATCAGGAATTGTGAACCTGTATTATACAGTTCATAAAATGAATGAACTAGAGCTACATTTATCAATGTGGATAAATCTCAAATCCATTTTAAAAAAAAATTGAAATATAATTGATGTATAACATTATATTAGTTCCGGGTACACAACGTGATTCAATATTTGTATATATTACAAAATGTTAATCATAATAAGTCTAATTAACATCCATCATCATACATAGTTATGAAAAAGTTTTTTTTTGTGATAGGAACTTTTAAGATCTACTCTCTTCGCAACTTTCAAATATGCAATACAGTATTATTAACTGTGGTCACCATACTGTACATTACATCCTCAGGACTTATTTATTTTATAACTAGAAGTTTGTACCTTTTGACCCCCTTCATCCATTTCACCCACTCCCTGCCTTTGGCAACCACCAATCTGTTATCTCTATCTAGGAGCCTTGTGTGTGTGTGTTTCTGTGTGTGTACATGTTTAAGATTTGACTTATAAGTGAGATCATTTGGTATTTGTTTTTCTCTCTCTGACTTATTTAACTTTGCATAATGCCCTCAAGTTCTATTCATGTTGTCGCAAATGACAAGATTTCATTCTTTTTTATGGCTGAATATTCTGTTTCGTGTGTGTGTGTGTGTGTGTGTGTGTGTGTGTGTGTATCTCATATTTTCTTTATCCATTCATCCATTGATGGACACTAAGGTTGTTTCCATATTTTGACTATTGTTAAGTAATAAATAATGCTGCAATGAACATAGGGGTGCATATATATTTTCAAGTTAGTGTTTTGTTTTCTTCTTTCCTCCCCCTCCTTTTTAAAAATAAATACCCAGAAGTGGAATTGCTGGATCATATGGTAATTATATTTTTAAATTTTTGAGGAACCTCCATACTGTTTTCCATGGCGACTGCACCAGTTTACATTCTCAAACACATGTTGAGTAACAAAAGCAAGTTGCAGAGAGAACCATGTAAAATGATATCATTTATGTGAATTTTAAACAAGCAATAGTGAGTGGGATTTGAAGTAAATAAAGCAAATTGTTGATGGTGATTTCCTTACTTTGTTGTATGTGTGAGTGAGTCTTTATAACCCCAAGCTTCTACTTTCTTCTCTTTTACCTTTGTAAGAATTCAAGGTTATGGTTGAATTAGGTGATGGAGCATACTACAAAGCATGTTAGCACTAGGATTCTTAAAAATCACCTAAATTATCCTCCTTTTAAGTGAAGTCATTCCTACTTGTTCAGACATTATCTTAAATATAAATTCATTTTTCCCATTTTAAACCTATACTTTTTAAACTTTTCTTTTTTAATATTTTTTTTGTTGAGATCTAGTTTATATATAGTGAAATACACAGATCTTAAATATAGTTCCATGTGTTTTATCAAATGCCAACACCTGAGTAAGCTACAGTTTTATTGAGATAATAGGACATTTCGGTCCTTGGGTAAAGTCCCTTACACCTGTAGGGGAGGGGGAGAATTCTCTCCACTCTTAAGTTCTTGCAGCTGGATTAATAATAAAATTGACCAACGACCAGATTAACAGGAGAAAAAACAATTTAATATGTGTGCTTGGGAGAATCACAAAAGATGTTCTCTGAAATGATGAACCAGTCAACTATTTATACTTTTGACAAACAATACATTTGTGAAGAAATGACAGAACAAAGACACTTTGATTTGGGTGCTTATTACTGAAGAATCTGAACAAAGTTTGGTTTGGGGTAATAAATTAGTAAAGGAGTAAAAAGATATGTTTATGCAGGTTTTTTAGCTCTGGATTCCTTAACTCTAGTGATTACGGAGTCTCAGTCTGCAGGCACCTTTCAAAAAGGAGATTTATATTTCATGCATTCAAGGAGATGAGGGCAGGTCACTATGCCCTTCTTGCACCAGCTGCTTGTCAAGTAACTTTAATTTAGAGTAGTCAGTATGCCGTTGTGTGGTATTTTAGGGTGGCCTGCTCTTGGCTCAGACATAACCTCTTCCCAGTGAATATCTACCCTGCTCCCAGTATATAGATACTGTGCTAATTCCTTTTACCTTAGATTAGTTTTACCTGTTCTAGAACTTCATATAAATGGAATCATATAGTCTGTACTCTGTTGTGTTTGGCTTCTTTTGCTCAGCATAGTTTCTCACATTTGTGTTGTTGCATGTATCTATAGTCATCCTTTTAAATATCAAGTAGTTTTCATTGTATAGGTATTGCATATTCAGTTATCCATTCTTCTGTTGATGAGATTGTTTCCATTTTTTTGGCTCTTATGAATAAAACTTCTGTAAACATTTTAAACAGATGTGTTTGTGGACATGTTTTCATTTCCCTTCGGGAAATATCTAAGAGTGGAATTGCTGGGTCATAGGGGAAGTGCATGTTTAACTATGAGAAACTATCAGACCAGTATCAAGTGTTGGTATAATTTCACGTTCTGATTGCTTCACATCCTTGGCAACATTAGGTTGGGTGTTTAAATTTTAACTATTCTAGTGTTCTGGTTTTAATTTTCATTTCCCTAATTACTTGTATTTGTCACTTTCATTTGCTTGTTGTCTAGTTGTATATCTTCCTTTTAGACGTATCTAAATCTTTCACCCATTTTTAAAATATTGGGATTTTTTTATTTTTGTGTTATAGGAGTTGCTTATATATTCAGGATACAACTTTTTTGACAGTTATTATTTCTCCCAGTATGTGGCTTAGCAGTTTATTTTTATAATGGTCGCTTTCAATAAGCAGAAAAATTTAATTGTGAAGTCAAATTTGTTAATTTTTAATTCTATTGGTAGTACTTTCTAAAATAGGTATCCAAAATTCTTTCCCTTAAAAGTTAACAGTCAGCTGAAGTGTGGTTATAGACCTAAGAATTCTAATTGCGAGTGCAATGTGGTAAGTAAAATTTCTGCAAATATGTATACACTAATTAAATGTCTGTCTGAAAATGTTTATTGGGGTTTATGTGATAGAATTGTTGAGTCAGGAGTGTAAATTAATTTCCCTTTAAAATACTCCATGAAGATTTTATATGGTATTCTTATTTGTTCTCATCAGCACTGCTAAAACATGAAGCAATCTTTTGTATTGTCTGTTTACTACCCAAATTTATTTTTCTGTTCATTAATTTTTCAAAATAATTGTCTTTAATTTTTAAAGATCTCTTTTAGGGGGTGGCTTCATAGTGTAGTGGTTAGCATGTCTGCTTTACACGCAGAAGGTCCTGGGTTCACGCCCCAGGTGGAGCCATGGACCATACCTCGGGTGCACTGCCGCACCCCCTACGCGCTGGGGGTACCAGGCCCGGGAGCGGGGGCGTGCACTGCAGGCGTGTGGGAGGAGATGCCTTGCCTTCAGAGATCCAATTCTTAAGGGGAGACAGCAACCTCTGTAGGTCAGGGGTGGAAGTGGTGGGGGTTAAAGAGGGGAAAAAAAAATAAAGTTCTCTTTTATCTACATAGTATTTTTACAGAAGCACATGCAAAAGAATCTTAGACATACCTTATTTAATGGTGTCCATGGGAAATATTAAGGAATTGTATACAATAAATATTTATATTTACACCTCAGTGTTTTACTTTCAAGAAAATTTTATATTTTTTCTATAAAAGCTTTTTAGAGACATTTTGTTATTTTTATTAATCTCAGGTATATTTTTTGTTCTTACTAAGCTTTTAATTCTCTTTTTAATTAGACTTTGAAAAATTTGTTCCTGTGTGGAGAAATTAAAATTTTACATGTCGATTTTATATTCACTAGGTTTGCTAAACTCTTAATGATACAGATATTTTGTCTGTTGTTAATTCTGAGGTTTCATCTTAAAATCTCTGTATAGTTATTGTGTTTCTTCCTTTCTAATTCTTATACTTTTTATTTCCTTCTCAAGTCTTATTTCATTTGTTCTTAGTATCTCTAGAACAAAACACAATAGTGGGTTATTGTAGTCCATCAGTTGCCTAGTGTTGTCATTTTCATTCTGATTTGCTTAATAGCTAGATTTTATTTATTTATTTATTTATTTATTTATTTATTTATTTATTTATTTGTCTATTTATTTATTGCTTGCTTGATTGTCTCCTGTTTTTAAAAAATTTTCTTAATTGCCGCTGACATACAATATTATGTGAGTTTCAGGTGTAGAACATAACGATTAGATGTTTACATGCCTTACGAAGGGATCATGCTGATAAGTCTAATACTCATCTCACACCATAGATAGTTATTACAGTGTTATTGACGGCTATATTCCTAATGCTGTACTTCACATCTGTGTGACTATTTTAATAATTGGCAATTTGTATTTCTTAATTCCTTTCACCTTTTCACCCATCCTCCCAAGTTTTGCTTCTATCTGGTGACCACCAGTTTTTTCTCTGTATCTATGACTTTGTTTTTGTTTTGTTTATTTACATATTTTTTAAGATTTCATATGTAAGTGAAATACAATATTTGTCTTCGAATTATTTCACTTAGCATAATATACTCTCGGTATATCCATATTGTTCCAAATGGCAAGATTTCACATTTTTTAATGGCTGAATAATATTTCATTGCATATATGTATTATATCTTTTTTATCCGTTTATCAGTAGACACTTAGGTTGCTTCCATTTCTTGACTATTGTAAATAATGCTGCAGTGAACATAGGGGTGGGTATATCTTTTCCAGTAACTGTTTTGGATTTCTTTGGGTAAATACTCAGAAGTGGTAGTGCTACATCATATAGTAATTCTATTTTTTATTTTTTGAGGAAACTCCATGCTGTTTTCTATAGTGGCTGCACCAATTTGCAGTCCCACTAACAGTGCATGAGGGTTCCCTTTTCTCCCCACCCTTGCCAATGCTCATTGTTTGTTAATTTATTGATGACAGGGATTCTGACAGGTGTGAGAAGATATCTCATTGTACTTTTAATTTTCATTTCTATGATGATTACTTATGATATTTCTTCATATGCCCATTGGCCTTCTATATGTCCTCTTTGGAGAAATGTGTGTTGAGGTCCTTGTTCATTTTTTAATCGGACTTTTTGTTTTTATGGTATTAGTTCATATGAGTTTCTTATATATTTTTCTTATCTCTCTCTATATAAGATATATCTTATATATCTTATCAGATATATGATTGGCGATATCTTCTGTTCATTGGGCTGTTGTTTCATTTTGTTGATGATTTCCTTCATTGCGCAAAAATTTTAGTTTGATGTAGTACCATTTGTTTATTTTTTCTTTTGTTAAACTTGCCCAAGGAGAGGTCCAAAAAAATATTAACAGTGATGCCAAAGCATTTACTGCCTGTGTTTTCTCTAGGAGTTATATGGCTTTGGGTCTTACATTTATATCTTTAATTCATTTTGAATTTATTCTTGTATATGGTATAAGAAAGTGATCCAGTTTCATTCTTTTGCATGTATCTGTCCAGTTTTCCCAACACCATTTATTGAAGAAACTGCCTTTACTGCATCGTATGGTCTTGCCTCCTTTGTCATAGATTAATTGTCCATATAGGCATGAGTTCGCTACTGGTTTCTTTATCTATTATTTTCCGTTGATCTATGTGTTTCTTTTTATGTCAGTACCATGCTGTTCTGAGTACTATAGCCTTCTGGTATAGTTTGATATCAGGTAGCATGATACCTCCAACTTTGTTCTTTCTCAAGATTGCTTTGTCTATTCAGGGTCTTTTGAGTTTTATAAGTTTTTTTAAAGGATTATTTGTTCTAGTTCTATGAAAATTGCCATTGGTATTTTGATAGGGTTTGCATTGAATC
Organism: Pteropus alecto; assembly: GCF_000325575.1. Taxonomy (NCBI): domain Eukaryota; kingdom Metazoa; phylum Chordata; class Mammalia; order Chiroptera; family Pteropodidae; genus Pteropus; species Pteropus alecto. The sequence goes on from NW_006443138.1 coordinate 29,321,613, forward strand.
AAAAGACTGTTTTGGGTAGTGTGGTCATTTTAACAATATTAATCCTTCCAATTCATGAGTATGCTTTATGCTTCCGTTTACTTTTATCTTCTTCAGTTTCTTTCCTCAATGTCTTATAGTTTTTCAAGTACAGGTTTTTTCCTCGGTTAAATTTATTTCTAGGTATTTTATTTTTTGATGCAATTATAAATGGGATTGTTTTCTTAATTTCTCTTTCTGATAGTTTGTTATTACTGTATAAAATGAAACCAGTTTTTGTGTGTTAATTTTGTATCTTTCTACTTTACTGAATTCATCTATTAGTTCTGATAGTATTTTGTGGACTCTTTACGGTTATCTTTATATAGTATCGAGTCATCTGTAAATAACAGTTTTAGTTCTTTCCAATTTGGAGGTCTTTTACTTCTTTTTCTTGTCTGATTGCTATGACTAGGACTTCTTCCAATACTGTGTTGAATAAAAGTGGTGAAAATGGGCATCCTTGTCTTGTTCCTGATCTTAACAAAAAAGTTTTCAGTTTTTCACTGTTGAGTATGATGTTACTTGTGGGTTTGTTATATGTGGCTTTTATTATGTGGAAGTATTTCCCCTCTATTCCCACTTTGTTGAGAGTTTTTATTATAAATGGGTGTTAGGCCTTTTATAAGTTATATAAATGCCTAACTACCATGCTGTACACCTGAAACTAATGTAGTGTTGAATATCAACTGTAATTGAAAAATAATTTAATTCTTTTTTTTTTAGTTATTCTGTTTTTTTTTTTAAATTATGGTGACATTGGTTAACAAAATCCAGTAAGTTTCAGGTGTACAATTCAACAGTAAGGCATATATATATTGCATTGTGTGTTCACTGCCCATAGTTAGATTTCTTTCTGTCACCCCTTTAACCCCATCTGCTTCTCCTTCACCCCTTCCCCCTACCCTCTGGTAACTGCTAGTCTGTTGTATATGTCCATGAGTCTGTTTGTCCTGTTCATTTGTTGCTGTTAGGTTTATATCTCACATATTAATGATATCATGTGATTTTCAACTTATTCTGTCTGGCTTATTTCGCTTAGCATGATTATCTCAGGGTCCATCCATGTTGTTTTAAATGGCAGTATTTCATTTCTTCTTATGGCTAAGTAATATTCCCTTGTATATTATGTACTACAGTTTCTTTATCCAGTCATCTATTGCAGGACAGTTCAATTTTTTTCTACTTCTTGGCCATTGTAAATAATGCTGCTATGAATATCGGTGTGCAAATATCTTTTCGGATATGGGTTTTCAGATCTTTGGGGTAAATACCCAGTAGAGGGATTGCTGGATCATATGGTAGATCAATTCTTAGTTTTTTGAGGAACCTCCATACTATTTTCCATTGTGGCTATACCAATTTGCAGTCCCATCAGCAGTGTATAAGGGTTCCTTTTTCTCCTTATCCTCTCCAACATTTGTTATTACTTGTCCTGTTGATTATAGCGATTCTAACAGGTGTGAGATGCTTTCTCGGTGTGGTTTTGATTTGCATTTCCCTAATAGCTAGCAATGAGAGCATCCTTTCATATGTTGGTTGGCCATTTCTATGTCTTAAGTGTCTGTTCAGGTCCTCTGCCCAGTTTTTACTTGGATTGTTTTTTTTTTTTTTTTTTAATTTAGTTGTTTAAGTTCTTTGTATATTTTGGATATTAGGCGGTTATCAGAGGAATTGCTTGCAAAATATTTTCCCATTTGGATAGTAGTCTCTTTTCTTTGTTGACGGTTTCTTTTGCTATGCAGAAGCTTTTTAGTTTGATATAATCCCATTCATTTATTTTTGCTTTAACTTCCCTTGCCTTTGAGGTCAAATTAATAAAATCCTCTTTAAGTCCAAGGTACATGAGTTTTGTTCCTATGTTTTCTTCTATATAATTAATTGTTTCAGGTCTCATATTCTGGTCCTTAATCCGTTTTGAGTTAATTTTGGTGTGTGGTGGTAGACAACAGTTGTTTCATTCTTTTGCAAGTGGCTTTCCAGTTGTCCCAGCACCATTTATTGAAGAGGCTTTCCTTTTTCCACTTTTTGTTTTGGCTCTTTTGTTGAAAACTTTTGAAAAATAATTTAAAAAATGTATATTGAATTTTTGCAAATGCCTTTCTGCATCTATTCATATAATCATATGATTTTTATTTATTTTATTTATGTGGTATAGCACATTGATTATTTTGTGGATATTGAACCAGCCTTGCATCCCAGGAATAAATCCCACTTAATCATGGTGAATGATCTTTTTAATGTATTGCTGAATTTGGTTTTCTAGCAGCGTTTTAGAGAATTATTACATCTGTGTTCATCATGGATATTGGCCTATAAATATTTTTGTAGTATCTTTGTCTGGCTTGGTATTAAGGTAATGCTGGTCTCATAAAATGAGATTGGGAGCCTTTCTTCCTCATTAATTTTTTGGAGTAGTTTGAGAAGTATTGGTATTAATTCTTTTTCGAATGTTCAGTAAAATTTGCTACTGAAGCCATCTGGTCCAGGATGTTAGTTCATTGGGAATTTTTTGATTACTTATTCAGTTTCCTTAGTAGTTCAGATTTTCTGTTTCTTTCTCATTCAGTCTTGGAAGATTGTATGTTTCTAGGAATTGATTCATTTTTTTCAAGTTGTACAAAATAATGGCATATAATGGTTCATAGTATTTTCTTATAATCCTTTGTATTTCTGTGGTGTTGGTTGTTCTTTCTCCTCTTTCATTTCTAATTTTATTCATTTGAGTCCTCTTTTTTTCTTCTTGATGAATCTGGCTGAAGGCTTCTCAATTTTGTTTATCTTGTCAAAGAATCAGCTCTTGGTTTTATGGATCTTTTATATTTTTTTTTAGACTATGTTTTGTTTATTGACGCTCTGATTTTTATTCTTTTTTTCCTTCTACTCACTTTGGGCTTTGTTTGCTGTTATTTTTCTAGTTCCTTTAGGTGTAAGGTTAGATTGTCTATTTGAGATTTTTTTTTTGTTTCTTGAGATAGGACTGCATTGCTATGAATTTCCCTCTTAGGACTGCTTTCACTGTGTCTCACAGATTTTGGGTCACTGTGTTTTCATTTTCATTTGTCTCAAGGTATCTTTTGATTTCCTTGATCTCATTGTTAATCCATTCATTGTTTAGAAGCATGTTATTTAACCTCCACGTGTGTTTTTCATTTTTCTTGTAATTGATTCTTAGTTTCATACTGTTGTGATCAGATAAGTTGCTTGATATGATTTCAGTCTTCTTAAATTTATTGAGACTGGTTTTGTGGCCTAACATGTGGTCTATCTTGTGAAATGTCCCATGTACACTTGAAAAGAATATGTATTCTTCTGGTTTTTGGTAAAATGTTATTAAAAGTATTAATTGAGTCCATCTGGTCTAATGTGCCATTTAAGGCTACTTTTTCCCTATTGATTTTCTGTCTGGATGATTTTTCCATTCACATAAATGGTGTTTTAAAGTCCCCTGCTATTATATAAGTGTTGCTCTCTCCCTTTTATGTGTGTCAATACTTGCTTTATATATTTAGGTGCTCCTACATTGGATCCGTAGATGTTTACAAGGGTTATAGCCTCATGTTGGATTGATTGCTTTGCCATTATGAAATGTCCTTCTTTGTCTCTTGTTATAGCCTTTGTTTTGAAGTCTATTTTCTTTAAATATTGCTACCGCAGCTTTGTTTTGTTCCCATTTGCGTGAAATTTTTTTCCCATCACTTGACTTTTAGTCTCTGTCTTTTGATCTGAAATAGGTCTCATGTAGGCAGCATATGTACAGGTCTTGTTTTTCCATTCAGCCACCCCGTGTCTTTTGATTGGAGCATTTAGTCCATTTTACATTGATAGTGATTATTGATAAGTATGTGATTATTGCTGTTTTTTGTTTTCTGTTTTTGTTTGTTTGTTTGTTTGTTTTTAGTTCTTTTCTAATTTTTACTCCATAGTATTGTGTTTGGATTTCTTTCTCTTTATTTTTTGTTTATCTCTTACAGATTTGTTGTTTGTGTTTATGATGTGCTTCATATATACCAAGCTACATTTGTAGCAGTCTATTTTAAGTTGATGGCTTAGTTCGAACACATTCTAAAATCACTACAATTTTATTCACCCTCTCCATATTTATGTTTCTGTCACTTTTTAAAAACTTTTTTTTTATGTATTTGCGTGTATTCCTTTGTTTATTTTTGTAATTACACGTTTTTACAACTTTTGTCTTTAAACCTTTGTATTGTCTTTATAGTTGGTTTATCCACTGCTTTTTCTAAGTGGTTGCCTTTGTTAATGAGAATTCTTTTACAATATATTTTCTTATTCATATTATATATATATGTTTTTAAAGAAATCCCTTTAACATTTCTTCTTATACTGGTTTAGTGGTGATAAACCCCCTTAGCTTTTTCTTGTTAAGGTAACTTTATCTCTCAAATCTAAATGATAGTCTTTCTGGGTTGGAACAGTCTTGGTTGTAGTTCTTTGCTTTTATCACTTTAAATATTTGGTGCCAGTTCCTTCTGGCCTGCAAAGTTTTTGTTGAGAAATCATCCGGCAGACTTTGGGAGCTCCCTTGTTGGTAAGTACATGTTTTTCTCTTGCTGCTTTTAAGATTCTGTCTTTGACTTTAACCTTTGGCATTTTAATTATGATGTGTCTTGGTGTGGGCCTCTTTTGGTTCATCTTGTTTGGGGCTCACTGCACTTCATAGGCTTATCTGTCTTTTTCCTTTACCAGGTTAGGGAAATTTTCCATCATTATTTCTTCAAATAAGTTTTCAATTCCTTGCTCTCTCTCTTTTGTCCATCTGGTACCCCTATGATGTGAATGTTGTTAGGCTTGATATTGTCCCAGAGGTCCCTTAAACCATCCTCATTTTTTTTTTTTGATTCATTTTTCTTTTTTCTTTTCTTATTGGTGTTTTCTGCTACCTTGTCTTCCAAATCACTGATTCAGTCCTCTGCTTCATTTAATCTGCTGTCAGTTTTATGTAATGTATCTTTATTTCAGTTATTATATTCTTCATTTCTGACTGGTTCTTTTTTATAGTTTCTATTTATTTGTGAAAGTTCTTTCTGAGTTCATACTTTCTTCCTCTAAGTTTGTTGATCATTCTTAAAACCAGCATTTTGAACTCTGTATCTAGTAGATTGCTTGGTTTTCTTTAGTTCTTTTTCTGGTGTTTTTCCTTTTTTTTTTTTTTCTTTTTTCATTTGGGACAGGTTTCATTGTCTCCTCATTTTGGTTCACTCCTTGTGTTTGTTTCTATTTATTTATGTAGATCTGATATGTCTCCCATTCTTGCCAGGGTGGCCTTATAGAGAAAGTGTCTTGTGGGGCCACGTGGCACTGCCTCTCTGGTTTCCTCTGGTTACCTGAGCTGGGTCCTCCAAGGGTATACCCTGTATGGGTTGTGTTTGCCTGCTAGTTATAGTTGACCTGATTGCTGTTGGCTCGTCGGCGAGTGAGGTTGACCCTCAGGCTGACTGGCTGTGAGGGCTGGCTGTGATTACACCAGATGAGCTGTTTGGGAGTCACTTTAGTGGTACCCTGGTGCCAGGTGAGTTCATTTTTTGGGTTTGCCATTTGTGGAGCTTTTTGGGTGGTGTGATGTGATGTAGTCTGAAGCTGGTTACCAGGTGTGTTGGTTCTAAAACCTCTTTGGAGGTCCTTTAGTGCATGCCAGGGTCAGCTGCTGCTTCTGCCTAGGTTGGGGCCTTTTAGTAGGAGATACAAAATGATGTGTAGTTTGTTGCCACTTATGCTGGGGTTAGACGTACCTGAGAGAGGCAGACCTGTGATCTGAGGCTGGCTGCCACTTTTGCTGGGTTTGGGCCCCTTTGCTGGACACTGTGATGTGACTTGAGGCCAGCTACCACTTGTGCCATGTTTTAGCTGCTTAGTTGAAGCTATGTTCTAGGCCAAGATGGCCACTGCTTATGCCAATCTTAGTGCTACCTGATGGGAGTTATTGTGCAAGCGAAGACCAGTCACTGCTTGTCCTAGGCTTGGGACCACTTAGTAAGAGCTACAAAGCCATGCTAAGGCTGGCCATTGCTTGTTTAGTGTCTGTGCACCTTTCAGAGATTTTGGAAAGATGTGTAGCACGAGCTGAAGCAGGTCTCTCTTCAGGAGACTCTGGAAGAGGCTCAGGCCTGGCAGGTGAGTTGGGTGGAGTAGAATCTCAGGGAGTCAACAGAGAGGTGTGAATGGTGTTAGCCAGTTTAATGGAGAGTATAGATTTTGTGCCTGCCTGCACTGGGTCAGCTTGGTGGGAGGGTAGCTCCACAAAGGAACAGTGGCATATCCTAGCACTTCTGTCCCCAGAGAAAATTACTTTCTCCTCTACCTCTCTAACTCTTGCCCTGAAGTTAGTCAATTTAGTTCCTCTTTGTAAGTCCCTGGCATGTTTTTGAGCTTCTACTCCTGCACTGGAGCTTAGAGCAAGTAAGTTTGTGAGCCAGTGAATCTGCGCTTGGTCTCCTTAAGGGGATGCCTCTAGCAGCTTCCTGTCCTTCTTGGACACAATCACTGCTAGTTTCATAGCCAGTTATTATGGGGACTTCTCTTCCCAGCACTGATACCCCAGGTTGGGGAGCCTGGTGTGGGGCTAAGACCTCTCACTCCTCAGGAGGAACTTTCGCAGCCAAGATATCTCTCCTGATGCTTAACTACTACACCATGAGTGTGGGACCTGTCCGTTTTGCGTCTCGCCCACTTCTAACAGTCTTGAAATGGCTTCTTTAGATTCTCAGTTGTAAGAATTCTGTTTACTCTTCTGATGGTTCTCAGTGATGGTTGTTCTATAATTTAGTTGTAATTCTGATGTAGTTGTTGGAAGAGGCAAGCACAGAGCTTATCTAGTCTGCCATCTTGACTGGAAGCTGCTAGATTTTATTTTTATAGGATAGCACATTGTTAAATATGTCTGGAAAAAAAGATGTGAACAATTTTGGTCAGTTCATTCTGGTTTACTAGTTTTTTGTATATGTTTTATGCTATATTATCCCCCAGAGCAAATTATTTATGTAAATAATTTTGTTGGGCTTCATCTCACCTTTAAATTTTTTGGTAATAGTGTATGTGAAAGTACCTAAACGATACCACTGTATATGCACACCGATGTTCATAGCAGCATTATTCACAGTGGCCAAGACATGGAAGCAACCGAAATGTCCTACAATAGATGATTAGATAAAGAAACTGTGGTTCATATATACAATGGAATATTACTCAGCCATAAGAAGAGATGAAGTACTGCCATTTGTGACAACATGGATGGACCTTGAGATAATCATGCTAAGCGAAGTAAGCCAGACAGAACAAGTTGAAAACCACATGATATCACTTATATGTGAGATCTAAACCTAAAAGCAACAAGTTAACAAGACAAATAAACAGAGGCTCATAGACATGGACAATAGACTAGTGGTTACCAGAGGGGAGTGGGGAGGGGGTTGGTAGATGGATTAAAAGGGGTTAAATATGTGGTGACAGAAAGAAATATATACATATATATATGTATATATACTGGATTTCCTTAACCAATGTCACCATAACACAAAATAAATAAAACTAAAACAACAACAACAAAACTGATAGTACTGTACATGAATGTTTCTCTATAAGACTATAAGGTCATGATCTCTTTGTACTCTTCCTCGATTTCAAACTTTCTCACCTCCTTTTTATCTGGAAGAAAAGGAAAGAGAAAAACAAAGAAATTCTGTAGCTTCTGATAAGCTTTGGGTGCACAGTGACTTCATTGTTGACATAGCTCTGCTGGAGACAGACATTAGCCCTTGTCAACAGGCTTTATGTCGTGCACTGCAGCTGAATGTCAGCAGGGCCTCCTTCAGACAGCCAAGATTCTTGCCTCCAATGTATGTTCTTTAAGCAGAATCTACTCCCAAGAACAGCATTGCCACTGTTATCTGTTAACACTTTCATAGCTGGTTGGTATCATTTAACTCTTCTTTTTTACTCTTCTTTCTTGTTGATGGTTTATAAACTAATATTTCAGTGACTAAATTTGGGGATTTTGTTAACTTCATTTACCTTTGTTGCAGATGTTTGAAACTTTTGGGTTGTAGAGAATGAAGAAAAAGTGAGCTTTATCCTTAAAATGGTGTTAGAATGAACAGCACTTTTATGATTCCTTGTAGTTCTGCAGTGGTTTTGTTACTGCTCAGCATGCTCAAGTTAAACACTGTGGAAATGGTTGTTATAGAATTCCTCTGTTAGTCGATTTTCCTTAAAATTGTGTTTTAAAAAACTTATTTTGATGTTATTTTTCATAGAATGAATCTCTTCTTTCCTCTCATTGCCTAATATGATGTTTTTACCATTGTAATTTCTGGTTTGGAGTACTATCTTTTCTTCCTTCTGTACTTTTCTTCCTCCACCAATTCCTTCTTTCCTCTTTTCTGGCTTTCTTTCATTTGAGGGGGTCAGAAGAGATTTTCTAGAGGAGATGATACCTGATCTAAGAATGAAAGGACAAGTAGGATTTAGCTGGGAGTGAAAGAGAGGGATAGAGCAGAAGAGACTGCATGAGTAGAGGTTAAGGGATAAATAATAAATAGCATGAGGTTTGGCTAACCAAAAGCTATTTGAGATTTCTGGAACTTGTACTAAAAGCAGTTTATTGCTGCTTGAGTTGTTGATGACCTTGATGATTCTATGGTCTATAGAATGTATTATGACCTTAGGATTTCCCCATTTTGTTAGTATTTTTGTTTGTTCTTTAACTTCCATTCTAGGTTGAGTTAGCAGAAAGATAGGTATTCTGATTTTTCCTGGATTCAGTAGCAGAGAGTAGCTGCTAGAATTCTATTATTCTATTATTGCTTGATTATTTTCTTGACTCCAACATCTTTTTTAGAGGCGAAAAAGCTCAAAGTAAAGGGTGAGAATGTTAAACAATTTAATCTATCCATTTGAGTTGTGGTGTGGTTGTTCCTTGCATTGTAGCATGTCTCTTGCCGTTATTCAGATTCGAGAACTTGGTTTTTCTGTTATATTTCAGAGTTTACAGTGTTCTTTGCAGCACAAGAAAACATCCTTGTCATCAACTGAAAGACAATTAGACTAATGATCAGAAGAAAAGAACTGCCTTAGAGCCTCTTCCTCTGTCTCAGTCTCTGGGGTTCAGACTCATTAAATTACTTACCAAATTTCTTCTAAAATGATAGAAATTAGAATAGATTCTTTTCATATTAAAGAGTCATGAATCTAGCTCATAATGATTTTATAGGTTCCAACTTTATTTGAATATATAGTATGTATAGTAAGTGCTTTATATGTGTCCCTTTTCTCTTTTTTGAATATCGTTCTTTAAGTTTATAATAGGGTATAGTTCAGCTGAGTGAATGTGTGTGTATAATTGTTGTGTTTTACCAATTTAGTAAACTTTATTTTTAGATAAGAATTCTATCCTATACTTTTCGTGTGCTTTGTATAGTACTAAAAATATGAAAGATTCTTGTTGACTGTTAATTATCTGAAAATGTCTCTCTTGAGCTGGAAAAAAACTAATTGTTACAGAATAAGAGTAATTTACTGACTTATAGGGGAAAGAGATAACTTTCCAGGGACTTGGTTTACGTCTACTATCTAGTAGCCATTTACTTTTAGAATAATTTCTCAAAATTTGTTTTTGTCAATCTTTCATCAAAAATTTGAGATTTAATTATACCAAGCACTGTGCTGTGCTCCAGAGTAAAAAGATGACAGTCCCAAGTCCTAGGAAGTTTTTACTGAAGATAAATACAAAGATATAAATTGCAGATCAGTCTGGTAAGTGCTGTTCTTAGGGATACAGTACTGTGGCAGCACAGATCAGGGCATCAGATAGCCTGAAGAAGCTGGAAGCTTAACTTGGATGACTTTAGTAAGAATTATTATAAGGTCTTGAATTAATAAAGTTTACTTTATATATTTACATGTTTCAGAAAAAAAGTTCTTAATTTAACATAATATGGTGCAATACTGGTATTTTTCTAACTAGTCATCTTAAGAAATCGTGCATTGAATTCTCTGTGGTGTAGTGTTTGTAATGGAGACCATTTTCATGTATCCATGATAATTTTTGTCTCTAAAATTTTCAGAAATCAGGATAAATTGGATCAAAGCATTCCCTTATTCTAAGAAACTAATGATAGTTTATTCGTTGAAGTTCTACCTCTGAAGAGCTTTTGATATTTATTTCAAATATATAAATGAAGGGTTGTTGTAATATTTTCTCATTTTTTGCAGATGCATTGTTTTTCTAATAAAAGTCATAGTTTCTATCACAGAATTAAGAATTTTGATTATTATTTTCAGTAGCCTACCGTTTTATTGACCTATAGCTTGGTGTAATAATAGTACAATCCTTGGAGTAAATTATAAATACTTTTCCATTCTTTCCAGATTAGTCTGAGTGTTTGAGTGAAAAGTTGACTAGTGTATGTTCATAGAAAATCTGGAATGTGAGAAGTGTGAGATCATTTTGAAGAGTATCATGAGCAGAATTCCCAAATAGAAATTTTCCTAATATCTTACAGCTCAGATCTTTGCAGTAAATTCAATATGTTTGTTTTTGGTTGATCATTTTAAATGGCTAAGAGATGTGCAGATATGCTAATTTTATCTTCTGTGTAAATTTGTTAGAGAAAGAATAGCCTGGCTTCTAGACTACTTTCTTCTCCCAAGGAGTTGGCAGGAGTTTTTATAAAGTCACTTAAATATAGCCTAAAGTGAGAACATTGATTCCCTATTTCAGTGGAGAAAATTGCCTTCTAGGTACTAGTCAGAGATTCGTTTCAATTCCATACCATAGTAAAGTGGGTGTGAACAGATCTGACGAAGTAGACACAGTAGTAGTTTCATTTTTTTCTTCACCAAAATAGTTAATTGCCATACTAGACTTAATCATAAATGCTAAAGCGTATGTGAGACTATTAGCTATAGTCACATGTGTTTCTCCTGACTTGAATGATTTAATGATGAATGTCCAAAAAAAGAGGAACAGTTGCACCTAGAAATTAGTTTTATTGTTGAATTCAGCTTCTGAAATGTCCCTTTTGGGACATATCAGATAAATTCATTTCAGGATTTATCTGGATTTTTCTAACTTCCAAAAGGAAAAAAGGAAACTAGGATTGATTATAGCCTTCAGAGAATTAGCATTTTGACATATCTTTTTATTAAGGATTTTGAACTCTAACAACTGTTAAGAATCTATAATATGATGCTGGTAGATAAATTTTGAAAATCACATTCATGAATTAAAATACCTGATAATTTTATTGTAAATTTATTCTTGGCAAGAAAAGCAGTGCTTTTAAAGAGTTTTTTAGACTACCGGAATTGCAAATTCAGTACTTGTTCTAAGCATAATACCAAAACCAGAAACTATAAAAGAAAGGTTGATCTCTTTGCATTAATTTTTTTCCATTTTAAAAATTGTCATAAACTATGTTAAAAGAAAAAATGACAGATTTGGAAATATATTTGTAACATACACAGCAGGGAAATGGTTATTTTGCTAATATAGAAAGCTCTTAAAATGAATTAGGAAAAAGGTTAAATGTCCCAATAACAAAATGGGCAAAGAACAGCTGAGTCACAAAGGAAGGAATACAAAGTGCCAGTAGATATGTGAATAGATATTCAGTTTGCTTGTAATCAAAGAAATGCCAGGCAGTGAAAGAAAGGAAAAAAGAAAGAAAAGGAAGTACCAAAAGTTGTCGAGGGTATGGAGAATGGCTATTCCCAGACATTGTTTGGTGGAAGTTTAAATCTTTAGATCCCTTTAGAGATAATTTGTAATAATGTATCAAAATCATGATTGCATATGTTCCAATCCAGCAGATCCATATTTGAGAATTTATCCCCAGGAAATATTTGGATCTGTATGCAAAAATATGCATATGAAGGTGCCTGTTACAATAGTGAAAAATGATAACCAACATCAATATTTATCAATAGTTATAAATAAATTATTCAATATCCTATAATGGAATAATGTGGCAAGCATTTTCCTCCATTTTTTTTTGGTTGTAAACTACATCTTCTATTTACTATCTTTAATTTACCATCTTTTAAGCATACAGTTCAGTAGTGTAGAATCCATTCATATCATTGTGCAACCATCACCACCATCCATCTCCAGAATTCTTTTTATCTGTAAAACTGAATCCCCACACCAGCTAAACAATAACTCCCCATTCTCGGCCTGGGCAACTACTGTTCTGCTTTCTGTCTCTGTAAATTTTATTGTTATAGATACTTCATATAAGCGGAATCATATATTTGTCTTTTGTGACCAGCTTATTTCATTTAGTATAATATTGTCAAGGTTCATCCATGTTGAGGTATGTATCAGAATTTCATTCTCTTTTTGAGGCTAGAAAATATCAGTAGGCATTTTTTTAAATTTAAGTTTTGAGTAGGTAGTACATCCATTCAGTTAAAGAGGAGGGTTAGGAGAAGGAAAGGTCAGAAGTGACTGCTAATGAATTCGAGATTTCTCTTAGTGGTGATGAAAGTGTTTGATGTACAACTTTTAATATGCTGAAACCACTGAATTTTACACTTTAAACAGGTGAGCTTTATGAGCTTCATATCTTTATTAAGATATGAATTATATGTTTTTAAAAAATTTTAAGTTATACCTCAGTTTAAAAAATTTCAAGAGAAATGGAATATAGTAAAGTCTTATAAGTTGTCCCTCAAACATTTCAGTTTTTTTTACAAAAATAACAATTATTCTTGTAACTTTCCAGAAATATTTTTATTTTTATGAATATTTTATTTCTTATTTATAATAAGTAGTAAATACTTATTGTTCTCTCCCTTTTAACAAACGTGGTAGCAAATTGAACAGTGTTTTGTACCCAAGCAGGCATCTCTGAAGTCTTATTTCTTTTTACTTTAGGTAAAAATTTCTTTTTTTATTTCGAAAGGTTTGTATACTTACTATACGAGATTTAGACAGCACAAAAAGCATGAAGAAAAATGTGAAAGTTATCCATACTCAGAGATAATAACTGGTAATCATTTATATTCTTTTAGACTTTTTTCTTTGTATATATACTTTTAAAAATCAGAATAGAGATCATCCTATACTTGCTATTATATAGTCTGCTTTTTTACACTTAAAACAATATATTGTGACCGTAGTTTTCATCAGTAAATATAAATCTACATTGTTAATTTTTATTGACACATAGTATTAAATTGTGTAGATGTTCCTCACTTGTCACCTATTAATATTCATTTAGGTTGTTTCTAATTTTGTCACTACTATAAACAACATTGAGGATCTTCATATATACATCTTTGTATACTTGGCAGATTATTTCTTTGAGATATTTACTATACTGCTCTTTTGCAGTGTGCCAACATTTTTTAAAAAGGTGTATTTTAAAAATATATACCACAAAAATTTCCATTATATTAACTCTATGAAAATATGGTACATATATTTATGTCCTCATTTTAAATATGAGGAATCTGAAACCCAGAAAGATGGCAGTTGTGTCCCAAATGACATAGTGTGAGAGCTGGAACTAAAACTCACATATTCTAGTTGTTTGTGAGTTAGTGTTCTTTCCACTCTGGCACTACCAGTCCTTGATACCTTAAATACAAAGAGCGATCTTTTATTGTTGTCTCTTCATTTCTAAACATAAGATTCTTGATGCAACATATTTTAGATTCTTTATATAATGTGCTGGGAATTTTTCATTGAGATGAAAGGCCCATATTTTCATTAGGGTACAGGCTAAAGACGTACCCTCTCAAAACATTTCGGTAATTTATCTGCATTAATGTCTTCATTTAATTACTCACCTGTGTTATTGCCTCCCCTCCATAAAAAGCCCACATAGTCTTAGTTTTGTTTTTTTTTTAAGCTTCAAGTTATTAACTTTGGGTAGTACTAGTTTTGGTGGGCTAGGAGAATTGCTTTGTTTTGAATCGAAGCTGTATCAGTAACTGTCTGATCTTGGGCAAGTTATTTAAATCTCTGTAAGCCTAGTGTCATCATCACTAAAATTGAAATAATAATATATGTTTCATAGGATTAAATGAGTTAACACATAAAAAGTGCTTGATACAATGTGGAAACTACTCATTAAATACTAGTATTTATTATTTAATGTGTAAATTTAATTGTAAAATATTTAAAAGTCATTTGTGTTTTGATATCCTTTGTATTTTTAGGTGAAATTTTTTATACAATGTGTTTGTGTTCCTAAAGGTTTCCCTGTCTTCCCCCCCATCCCCCTTTTAATTCTGTGTGGTAATTAAAACCTGTTCTTTTGAGAGCTCAGGTAACTACTTCTGACTCTCCCAGTCTGCTTGTTTTGCTGCTTGAGGATGAAAGCTCATTTGAGGCTTTTTTGTTGTTGTTGTTGTTGTCTTGGTTTTAGCACATGCAGATGACAATCCAGGCTCTCCAGGATGAATTACGGATCCAGAGGGACCTGAACCAGTTGTTTCAGCAAGATAGCAGCACTAGGACTGGTGAACCTTGTGTGGCAGAACTCACAGAGGAGAACTTCCAGAGGCTACATGCTGAGCATGAAAGGCAGGCCAAAGAGCTGTTCCTTCTTCGAAAGACTCTGGAGGAAATGGAGCTGCGGATTGAGACTCAGAAGCAAACCCTAAGTGCTCGGGATGAATCCATCAAGAAGCTTCTGGAGATGTTGCAGAGTAAAGGACTTTCTGCTAAGGCTACTGAAGAAGACCATGAGAGAACAAGACGCTTGGCGGAGGCAGAGATGCATGTCCACCACCTAGAAAGCCTTTTGGAGCAGAAGGAAAAAGAGAACAATATGTTGAGAGAGGTGAGTGACTACTTTTTCAGTTGTTATGATTTACTGATTGTATTTTTTTCTGCGATTAATCAGGATCTTGGCCTAGATAAATTTGTATGCTCTACCGAGCTAGTGGAAGGGATTTTTTCTTTAGTATTTAAGTGTTTCATGGTTTCTCTTCTATTTGCTCTCTTGTATGAGATGACATTTGTATGTATACGGGCTCTATAACTTTCAGGGTCTTTTCCCTCCTGGTTTCTGTAGACTCATTTTGTTGTAGAGGGGCACAGAATTTTCTTGATTTGTTACTCATCTCTTGATTTGTTCATAGAGATGTATGAACAAAACCAGAATCAGAGTAGCTAACTATTGGTCAATTAGTTAAATATTAATAAGAGAAAGTAAGTGGTAACCTCAGTTTAGGTGTGCTTCTAAAGTCCTTGGCAGAGAGTAATGGATATTTGCCCTGTGGTTTCCATGGAAACTGTTGCCTTGCTGTAAAATATATGTGATATAAATCATTTGCCGTCATGGAGGCACAATGAGAAAGAATGATACAGAAGCACATTGTCACTTACTTTCTTAGAGAGGAAACTCAGACTTCAGCTGACAGCTGTGACTATTGGTAATTTTTCACGTTTCTGGATAATGCTTCATTTTACAAAAGCATAAATGAAGAATTCATCTTGCATTGAATTAAAAAAATCGACAGCTATAATTTTCTGTAGGTGGTCAGAGATTTCAGATAACTTTCACATTT
>NW_006443138.1:29337186-29345274 GCF_000325575.1 Pteropus alecto
GAACTGTGTTAGTGCCAGTCTGAATAATTCCTTTTTAAGTGAAATGTGAGGAAGGAGGTTGGAAAAATAAAACTATTCGCAAAGCAGCAAAATAGCAACTTTAAACGAATATTTTTAAATTTATAGTTTGTTCCATAATTTTTTCTTTTGTGAAAAATCTGGAATATTTATTTATAGTGAGGACATTTTTGTTTTTGAAAGAAATTCAGTGTGTTTTAAAAATAATTTCATTATACCATAAATTCATTTTCATTTATTATAGTAAAATTAGAAAATAGATTAGCAAAAACTTGAAACTCGAGGCATCATTATCTAGCAATAACTGTCAGTTTTCATTATATATATATGTTTCCAGTTATTTTTATTACGTATGCATTATTTTTATATTTTCCTTGAAAAAGATGAAACACTGTTCATCAGTATTGTTTAATACAACTTTCTGTAATGAGGTAAGTGTTCTATATCAACACTGTCCAAGATTGTAGCCATGAGTCACATGTGTGACCGAGGAAGTGAAATTTAAAATGTTCTTTATATGTAAGTAATTTAAAATTAAATTTAATTAATCACATTTAATTTTAAGTATCTACATGCAGCTAGTGGCTACTGTAGTGCAGCTATGCATAATGTAATGTTACCTGCTTTTCTTAATAATTTGTCTTGACTACCTTTTTTGTCAGTACATAGAGTTTTGTAATTTCAAATACATTTATAAAATTCCATTGCATTGATTTGAATATCTCTTACTGTTGAAAATTTAGACCACTATTAATTTTTCTGTATCATAAAACCGTGTTGCATTGAATATCCTTAATCATGTATCTATGTACATTATTTTTTTTGGATAAATTTGCTTAGTGTGTACATTTTTGAAACTTTGAATAATCTCATCTTCCAGAGTGATTGGACTAATTTATCCTTACAAAAGCATATACCATATTTTCTGGTTAATCTGTAACTGTGTATATATAATGCTCTTCAAATTACCAGATCATACTGTTTTAGAAAATTTTCTATCGACTGCTTTGTTATAGTCATATCTTGAGTTTCTTTCAGTTTAAAGACTTTATATTTTAATAAGATAACCATGTCCATAGAACATTGTTAGAGAAGTCATGATTATGTCAAACAACATGTAACATGAAAACTAAATCAGTCTCATGATGAGCTTTAAATGTTACATTTTTCTCTTCCGAATAATTCAACTTATGCCCATTTATTTTCGAGTTTTAGGGTTAATAAATAGTGAATAGTTACGGATTGTGAAAAGCCACAGTACTTTTCTGGAAGAGAACAATCAGAAATGTGGTGAATTTGAAAAAGTGGTAGGAAAAAACCCCATGAATTTAAGAATTGATTTTCAAATAACAAGCCCTGTAGATATCAAGTCCTACTTACATACATAATGTGGAAAGAAATGCAGGCCTTGTCAGTCATACCAATGAGCAGTTCCAGTTGCCATTAATAATATAGCATCTTATAGTAAACAGAGCAAATATCTATTGAGCCTCTACTACATATGTATTTGATCCTGGTTATATATTTTTCATGCCAGAATACATGGTCTGTGCTCTCTTAGAACTTAAAAATTTGGTGTGTGTGTGGGGGGGGAGGGTGAGGGGCGGAGATAGTAAATTGATAAGTATGAGATGAAATAAACAAATTGAGTGGAGTCTAGTTATGTTGGAGGAAGGGATTTCTATAAACAGGATAAACATCTCTGGGGAGATGTTCAAATCAAAGGAGATTTGAAGAAAGAGAAAGAGACAGTTGTGTTGATCATTTGGGTAAAGTCATTTCATCAAGGAGGGTTAATAGTTTCCAAGGCTTGATGGGAGGGAGTTTTGAGGGAACAGCAAGGAGACTAGGGGGCAAAAGTTTATTGTTTAAGGGGAAGGCTGGCATGGGATAAAAGGTTGAAGAGGTAGCCAGGACCAGATTCATTCATTTTGTTCATCAGATTTACTGGGCACTAACCATGTGCAAAGCACTAGGGAAATAGCAGGGAATAAAACAAACTCCATGCCCTCTAGGAGACAAAGGGCTTGCCTTCATGATTCTTGCAGATAATGCAAGAATTTTATTCAAAGTACAAGAGAAAACCTTATTCCAAAGTTTAATCAAGGGAGTGATAAGATCTGCTTTAGCTTTTAAAATTTACTCTGGTTGTGTAAGAATAAATGGGAAGGGGATAGTCAGGAATGAACAAGGAAGTTTTAGTAAAGAACTTAACTAGGTTAGATGAATGGTGATTTGAAATGACTACTCTATATTATATCACTAGCGTATCATGAAAGGCAAAAAGATTCGTGAGTTGGAAATGTCAGGTTAGCATAGGTTTTATTATTAGATTATTGTCCATCTTGCCAAAAATCTGAGACTTACAATTTTTCCCACTTAACAATATGAAATCGAATTAAGTCTTACCCTTGATGACATTTGACAGTATCAGCAAGGCAGCAGTCCTGCTAGATTTGTTTGCCTGTGCATTCACAAACATAGCTGTTCATTTTATCACTCACTATAGTTGAGGGTGTGAGTGTTGTTGGTATTTATTATTAACTTTAATTGTTGTTCAGTATGTCTTCAGTAATATTACACTGTGAATCAACATTTAAACAAAACAGTTTTAAATGGTACATGATTAAACTATGGTTAAATAAAAAAGAACTTGCAATCAATATAAAGTAAAAATTCTGAATAATAAAGCTTTGTGTCATGATTTCTTTGGAGGCATTTCCCCTTTTCTTTCCAGCCCATAAATCAATGGTATGTCTTAAAGTCAGTGGCATCCTAGATTTGATAAAATACAGTAACATTAAAATGCATATCCAGCAACATTTGTGATTAGTCTGTCATTTTATGAACACAATTTTGAACACAATATGAACACATTCATATCCAGCAACATTTGTGATTAGTCTGTCATTTTATGAACACAATTTTGTAGATAAAAGGCAAATAATTAACCTAAATAAAAGCCAAAAAAATTAAATTAAGCATGTTATTATATTTTTACCAGAATTACGTTATGTGACTATTGTTAGACTTTACTGGTGTAGTGCCTTTCATTTGATTGATAGGAGAGTGAAGACATCTATTGGACAAATATTGAACTACAGGCAAGACTTGTTTTGGTTAGTGCTTGGGGCTTGCACATATGGAGTTTTAACAAACTTTACAGGTGATTCTGATGTACACCAAAGTTCGAAACCCAAATTTTGGTTCTTAATCTGTTGGCAGAACATTACCCAAGTTGGCTATGGCCAAATAAATAATATGTTTCAGACCTAGGATGTACTCTTGTTTTTTAAAATATAGATGCTATTGTGATGAATAAAATACAAATTTGTTTTAAAATATTGTTACATTTCTAGTTTTTGTCTATAATATTTCAGACAACAAACCTTATTAGTATAACTGCTAGCATGTTGGGTTTGCAGGAATGTTTGTGGTTAAAAGTCCTAATATTTGACTAGATTCTAGGTTAGGAATACTGAATTTGCCTAACATGTCTGAAGAATGCCTGTTTATATCACTGGCAGTTGTAAGGTATAAGCAGAGGAGTTTGGAGAGAAAAAAAAGAAATAGAGATATATAGGGGAAAAACAGAAATAACAGACAAATAATAGGAAGAATTAAAAAAGAAACAGGAGTCCCTAGTTAGTTTGCTCTTCTGTAGCGATTTTGGAAAATGAGTATCTTATTAACTTAGGTTATTTCTCCTCTTCTTATTTTTGTCATTTGTGGCTCATTTCCATTTTGACAGAAGATACTTTTTCTTAGAATAATGCCATTACTAGAGATGGTGAAAGGTTAAAGTACAATGCTGTCTGACATTGGCTGTGTTAGGATACAGGAAAAGTAGTGAAGATTTTTTTCTGTTTACTCTTCCCTTCTTCATTTCTGTCTCCTTTTTGTTGTGAGTACAGTAATCATAGAACTTGTGTGGAGAATTGAATCTATGAAAGGACTTCACAAGCAATCTGGAGCTTGTACCCTTGAACCAAGGGTTTTGGAAGCTAATACCTGAAACTTGAAGAAAAGCAATTTCAGACGTAGTAGTACTTTTCAGTCACAAATACTCGTTTTGCTTACTTGTGTAAGTAAAAGTTGACTTTTAAAAAGAAACTGCTAAAGAAAGAGAAATAGGAAATTTTGTTCCTAGTTTGTGTGTTTCTAACTCTAGATTAATGATTATTCTTTAGTAAATTAATGAGAAGAAATGAACACATTTTCTACTGTCTACTTCAATTGACAGTGTAATAAGAGCCAGATGATTTTACCTGTACTTTAAATTTTTTGAGTGAAAATTTTTAGGCTAAAAGGAGTGAAATAAAGTGAGCAAATAGTATGTTCTACTTATATTTGTTTAAATAGTACATTCATTTCTATCTCCAGAGTCTGTTCACTTTATTAACAGTGCATGAGCCAGAGGCTTGATGTTCTTACTACTCATGGGGAAAGGGGAGTTTTATTAGCTCACTGACTGCAAGATGTGTTCATAATGAACTTTACTTAATATGCAGACTTCTGAATGGAAATTTGCTGTGAGTGATAGGTTTAAAATGTCTTAATAGGAAAGCTTTATGCTTGTGAATGGTTCAAAATGCATCCTAGTTCCTTAGCATAGGATTTATTAATTTTTTTTAATTCAAATAGATTTCTGTTTTTTGTTTTGCTTACATGCTTGCTGGGGTTTAAAATGAAATTATAATAGTTTTACCTTACAGCATTTAGAAATTTACCTAATTTAGAATTGGGTAATAAGAAAGAGGTCAGATAAAATTAGTTCAGTGTCTGAATTTTGAAGTATTTCAAAGAATTTGCAGTTTTAATATTTTCAAGTAGATACAGGAATACCAAATGAAAAATGCAAAGTATAGGTACAGGAATTTTATCAATAAAGATTTTTATTTACAATTAGCAGGATTCATTTTATTTTTGTGTGTATATTTTAAAGTTTTATACTCATTTATTGAACAAATATTAAATATCTACTCTGTGCCAATTGATCACCTTGTTTACAGTGTGGAGAATTGATTAAATGTGGACAGACTGGAGGCTGGGAGGAAGCTGATGAGTTTGTTATTTTAATGCAGGTGAGAGATTATTATGGCCTGAACATTTTTAATGTGTTCAGATTTTGTCCTGGATTAAATAAAGTGTTCTGGATTTTACAGAACACTTCTGGATTTGTCTTCCTTAATGAAGTGTTTTGTCTTACAACAGTTAATTTAATTGTGGATTAACTTGATTATTATAAGACTTGCTTTTATACTCCGTTGGGGCTGGTCTAGACAGCCTTCCACCTAAGACTAGATTAGCTCTACTTCTAAGACTTGACCTTTCTGAGGTGTCTACTAAGTACCTCTGATCTTTCCTTGTTGGCTCTTTGGAACCTGAAATTTTCCCTGCCCCATGTGAGTTCAGGTAGTTGTTCAACTCAGCTCTGTGGTAGTCGTTCTGTCACCAGTAGTTGCTCTTTGTCTGACACATTGGGGAGTCTTGCTCTGTGCATGCTTATTTGGTATTAATTAGGCCAAAGACTGAAGGGGACACTGCTTCTTCTCTGGCTAGCTTCCTTTTCTGTGTTATTCTCCACACATTTCCACTATCTTTGGGAGTCTTACACGTTGATCTGAGCTCTGCAAGATTGCCGTTTTCTGTTTAGGGTTCCTCTCCTTACATCCCATGCTAGATAGCAAGTCTGGACCATCACCTTGTTTGTTTCTCTTCTCTTAGGGTCATAGTCCTGCGCTGCTTATTTTTCAGTGTCTGAAAACAGTTATTTCATGCATTTTGTCTAATTTTAAAATAGTTTAGGACAGGAGGGCCAGTCATCTCTCTGTTATGGTCAGATCCTGTTGATTTTATAGAGAATGAGAAGTACATGGGAAACTCATTGAAGCATTTAAAGCAGGCTAGTGTCATGATTTATTGATGCTTTATCAAGATTAACCTGGTGCTCTCTTGAAAATGAACAGAGGAATTGGAGTAAAACTAGATAGAGGCTATTGTAGCTATCTAGGGTTAAACTAAACTGGAAATGGAATGAGATGGGTAAATTCGAGATATATTTTTAAGATAGAACAATTAGGACCTGCTGTTGGAGTACTTGTGGGAAGAATGAATGGAGATATTCTGGTGTTTGGCTTAAGCCACTGGG
Source organism: Pteropus alecto (assembly GCF_000325575.1). Lineage (NCBI taxonomy): Eukaryota > Metazoa > Chordata > Mammalia > Chiroptera > Pteropodidae > Pteropus > Pteropus alecto. The sequence goes on from NW_006443138.1 coordinate 29,343,356, forward strand.
AGGGGAGTGCCATATTTAATAGGTGAGAAGACTCATCAGATTAAGGAGGAGAAAATCAAGAGTTTTGTTTTGGATAGAATAAGTTCGAGTTACTTATTAGACATTTAATGAGAAATGAGCAGCTGGATATATGAGTCTTGAAATCAGAGCAGAGGGTAGGCCTAGAAATTTACTAGCATCTCAATTGAATTTTAAGCAATGCAATAGATTAAAGAGTTTGGATGAAAAAGAGAAAAGTGTTCAGGACTTTTATTATTCCCTGGCCATATAGTATTTGGGGGTCTAATTTGGAAGAAAGAACCTGCAAAACACACACACACACACACACACACACACACACACACACACACAGCAACTGGAAAGAAAGAAAAAGAAGAGAGTGTGGTGTTATAATAGGCCAGAGAAAACATGCATATAGAAGGGAGTGGGCTGCTTCTTTGAATGCTTCTGACAGTTCTGGGAAGATGAGGACAGAAATGCGCCCATTAGATTTGGCAACTGGGAATTCATTGGTGATCTTGATGAGTTGTTTGAGTGGATAGGTAGCAAACAAAAGAAAAAAAGCCAGATTAGGTTGCTTTCATTAGACTTGTATGTCTGAAATATTTTGCAATGAAATAAAATAAAAAAGTGAATGGAGAATGAAAAAGGAGATAGATAGCTGATATAGACCAGCAGTTTTTAGGCTGGGATATTTGTATGTTTTGGAGTTCAAAAGACTTTCCTAGGGTGTGTGAGCAGTATGCAGGGCAATTCCAGATTCTGAACTACCATTTGTCCTCACAGCTTGCATTTTAGTTGGCTGAGAAAGTATATGTGAGTTCTTTCTCCTCACCTTTTACAATTGAATTTTGCCTGCTCCAACTGCTACTCACTATTCAGCTCTCTAGTATTCTTTAGGAAACTTCCAGGATCTCTAGAATTGATCAAGATCCCTCAAATTTTTCTCTTGTGGTACTGTGGACATTTTTCTTCATAAAAATGTTCACATATGAATTATGTAGTTAGAAAAATTATTTATTTGACAAATATTTGAGTATACCATGTGTACTAGGTATTATTCTGGGTGCTTGGTATATATCAGGGAATGAAAAAGAGAAGAGTTTTGAGATAGTTGTTATGTTTATCATAATAAGTAATATACTATTAGAAAGTGATAAATACTAAGAAAAAATGGAGCTTTGTTATGAAGATTGGAAGTGTGTGTCAGAGGTGAATTGCAATTTTAAATAGAATAATAAGAATGGGCCTTTGAGGTACTTTGGCTTTTGAACAGACTTGAATATAGAATAGTTAAGGGAAGAAGAGAGTCAAATAGAGCAAACAATGAGTGCAAAGGCCTTACCTCAGGAGCAGGACTGATGTACTGAGGGAACGCAAAGAGACTAGTGTGGCTGGGGAGGGAGGAAATAGTAAGAAGTGAAGCCAGACAGGTAACGGGGCCAGATCACACGAAGCCTTCCAGGACAGCAAAAGACAGCAACTTTTACTGTGAGTGAAATGAGGAGCTGTTGAAGGCTTCAAGCATATTTTGATTTTTGTTTTAAAAAGAACATTCTAGCTGCAGTATTGTGATTAGGGAAGTCAATGTTGGAGACTATTACTATAATCCAGGCAAGAGATAATGGTGGCTCAGATCATGGTGGCGGTAGAGGTAATAAGATGCAGTCAGTTTCTGGAGACATTTTGAAAATAGAAACAACAGGATTTTCTGATGGCTTAGATGTAAATATATGAAAAAGACTCCCAAATTGTTGGCCTAAACAGCTAGGTGGATACGTACTATTAATCGCGATGGGGTAGATGAAGAAAGTTTAAAAGGGGAGAATTAGGAGTTTGGTTTTGGATATGTTAACAGTGTGATATCTATTAGATATACACATGAATGTGCTGAGAAGGCAGTGGTATATTCAAGTGTG
>NW_006443138.1:29345305-29368278 GCF_000325575.1 Pteropus alecto
AAGTAAAATTAGAGTTATTACGTGGATGGTTTTGAAAGTTATGAGACTAGATGAGAGCACAGGGGGGATTAGTATGTTGGAGAAGAGGACAAAGGACCAGTGCCCATGGCATTTTTAAGGAGTTGGGCAGAAAAGGAACCGTTGAGGTAAGAGGAAAGAAAAACTTAGAGAGTGTCATGTATTAGAAGCCAAGGGAAGAGAATATAATAAGGAAGAGGGATTGAGAACTATGTCAGATGCTGCTCATAGATAAAGTAAGCTGAGAACTAATCATGGGTTTTAGCAATATGGAGGTCATTGGTGACCATGATGAATTGTTTAGATGATTATTTGATTAAAATCTGTCTTTTCATGGTAGACTAAAAATTCCATGATAAAAGGGATCAAATTTATTATTTCTCACTATTAAATCTCCATAACTTGGCATAGTTCCTGGCATGAGTAAATGAATAAAACATTTAGATTCTTGAATCTCTAGGTGGACTGTGGAATTGAGTCAGAAGTTTTATAGCCAAAAAGAGTGCCTCGAATCAGTCATGCTCCTTTACAGGTTTGGTGAAGACAGTGCTACTGTTGGTCTAGGACACAGGCATGGCAGCTTGTTCTGCCGACATCACCGACTTGCCCCACTACCACCTGAATCTCTGCTATTTCTGAGTCTGGAAACTTGAGGTAGCTGCTATTTCTGCCACTCATTGCCAGAATTGTCTCTAAATAGTCATGTCACTGCTTCTTCATATTATAAGATTCTGATTCAAAGTAAGTGATGTTTGTGTCTGCTGGGGGTGATTAAGTCACCTGTTTTGACTTTACTGCAAGAAAGGCTGGGAAAACAAGAATGTGGCATTTTTAGCTTCTTTTGTGGGAGGTAGACTCTGCCTTAAAGTGTGGAATCTCAAAACATAGAAAGGAGATCAGATATCAAAAGGCAAGAAAGAGTGATAGATGTCCACTACGTGGCTAGAGAAACAGATTTTGCAGGTTATCCTTGGAAGGGTAATAATTGAATCTGTGGGTTTGAGGAGGGGCTGCCTTGGATGGTTTCATGTGCAGATCTTTCACAGAACAAGAGCGTCCTGCTGATAGAACAAGTAGGGCCTAAAATTCAACCCATGCTTCATGGTGAGGTTGTGTCCACCCAGAGATCTTGCTTTCTTACGATTCACATTAAGTTACCCTAGGGGCTCTGGATTGGGGCTATAGAATTGATGAGAGTTCCAAGGACAGGAACTTAGAAAATATCTGTCTGTGGGTAGGATATGGGAAGGGGCAGAGAATAAGAATTTAGAGCTAGGATAATTATGTAATGGAAGCCAGTAGAAAATTTTAAAATTGTTCCTCCCTTAAATCTCCTTATGGTTTTTTTTAAAAAGTCAGTTTCTAGATGGAGTTCAGAGAGAATATGGACTGACAGCAGCGATTAGATTTAAAAACAAGGAGGTCCTTTATTTGATATTGTAGAGGGAGTTGTCTAGTAGAGTAGCAAAAATGGAAACCAGCAATAATTTATTCATTTATTTATTCATTCCTTCACTCAACAGAAGAGGAATGGATGTGGAGGAGAACTAATTTTTATTGATTGCTTACATGTCAGACAGTGTCTGAGGAATACAGAAGACAGTTTTTGCCTTTAAAGAGTTCACATTCTGGTATGAAAATTATTTTGAATTTAATGTGGTGTTAAAGGAGGTCTGTGTAGTATGTCATATGAGAAATAAGAAGAGGGGAACATAATTCAGCACATGAGTAGGAAGGAGTTAAACGATTCCCTCTTTACCTAATTCTTGAAAGTTTGGCAGCCGCTAGTTATTCATTCATGTGACATCCATTCTTTAAATATCTGTTAAGCACTTATCACTGTACCAACTACTGTTTTAGCACTTTGGATTCATCAGTGAATGGAACCAAGACCCTGGCCCTTGTGAAGCATACATTCTCAGAGGGAAATAGAAAATAAACAATGTATAACAAGTAAACAAATTACATAATATGTCAGGGGAAACATGCTATAGGAAAAAGGAAAAGTAGAATAAGGTAAAGGGAAAAGGACATGTGGATTCTTTTTTTTGGTCAGTTTTGTTATAAAATAAGGTTTATTACACTGAGAACATTAAACGTTAATTTTTAATGAAAAATTTTAAACTCACACAAAAGTAAATAGTATAATCAATCTCAGTATACTTATTACTCATATATATTAGTTACCAAAGTTTTGCCGCACTTGCTTCATGTATCCTTTTTTTCTCTTTTTTCTTCACCAGAGATTTTAAAGCAAATTTCTGACATGATGTAATTTACCTCTTCATACTTTAGTATGCATCTCTAAAACCTATGGATATTTTCTTGCATAGCCACCATTTGATTATCACAACTAATAAACCTAATTATTTGAGCGAAGACTTGAAAGAGACTAGGTCTTCCCCCATGAGTGGTGGAAAGAGAGTTCAGGCAACAGGAACATCTAGTGTAAAGGTCTTAAGGAAATGGCGAATGCAAGGAGTCTAGTGTGGCTGAAATGTAGTGACCGAGGGGAGAGTGTTAAGAGGTGGGGTCTTGTAGGCTACTGAAAGGATTATGGCTCTACTTTGAGTCAGATGGGGAGGCACCACAGGATTTTGAGCAGAGGAGTGACAAGATCAAATTTATGTTTAAAAGGGTCACTCTGAGTGTTATGTTGAGAATAAATAGACTGTAGGAGAGCAAGACAAAGAGCGGGGAGCCTGATTAGAAGTTTGTTGTTGGATTATATTTTTCTGAGTGGCTTACTCCAAATGGTAGCAGTGGAGATGGTGAGAAGTGCTTCGATTTTGGATATGTTTTGATGGTAGAGTTTCACTGAATTTCCTGACTATGGCTTGAAAGAGGCATTAAGGGAGGCATTAAGAAGACTCATTGGTTTTCGACCTGAGTAACTGGAAGGATGGAGCAGGTTTGGGGGCACGACCAAGAGTTTAATCTTGGGCATGTAGAGTTTAAAGTGTTTGTTAAACATATAAGTAGAGTACCCAGTTGGATATTTAAGGCTGGAGTTAGGGAGAAAGGTAGCAGAAAGAGTCGTGTGTATTTGATAGCGGTTTGCACCAGAGTATCAGCAGCCAGATGGTGACAGGATGTTCAGAAATTACTAGTGTTTAAACTGTTGACTGTTTATAATTTAGAACTTTTGTCAGCTCATTAGAACTACTCTTTCAGGAAGAAGTAACTCAGTGAAGTTTACAGTTGTTATTTCCTATTTCTCTCAAACCATTCTTCCTAGTCCAACAAGAATGAATAAATTAGGTCAAAGGTATAAAGTATTATATATTACTTTTATTATGGTTAAGCACTGTTCAGTTGGGAAGTATTCATCTGTCTATTCTCTGGCATCACTGAAGTCTAAGGTGCTTTGGAAGTACTGACTTACTAAGAGACGTTCACAAAATCTGACAAGAAAATAGCCCAAAGTGTTCTGGAGACTTCAGGGTGACCCTTGAAGACCCTAGTTGTGATATTACTACCATCACCTCCTTCCTTCCAGATCCTGAACTCACTAAAATTTGGATTAAAAAAAAAATTTACCATGTTTTTCTGACATTTTCTAAATATGAACTGCTTAGGGAACTTGTTCAACAGTCTTGTCTCTTTCTTTCTACTTGTAGACCCACTGGACAGAGATTTTCATCATAGGTAGCCAGTTGGTTGCTACTCTGGGGGTGGAGGCAATGGGAGGATGTTTGCAACAGTAATGCTTTCAGTAGCTTTGTGCAATGCAGACTGTGACTGCTTTTACTTCTCCATTTAAAAAGGGAATATTTCTAATCCTCTTTTAGGACCATTTGGAGTTCTGATTATATGTCTTGGAGGAAGATATATGTACGCCATGTGGAAGATTGACACACTAACCTGGATGTGATGTAGTTTTAACTGTTATAGTCGCCAGGGTCTGTGTGACTAATTTTAAATAACTAGATGTTCAGAGGTTGGGACCCTCCTATGCTTTCTTAACCTGAATGTAATCTGTGGGTTACCTGATTCACAGAGAAAGGTCAGGGATTCAGAAAGGGACCAGAGTATCTCACAAGGCTGGGGTAATCATTTTTTTTGCAAACAAGTACTCCCTTTCCCTTCTCTTCCCCTTTTCTCCCTTTAAAAAACAAAACAAAAAAAAGAGTGAAAAGGAGGACGCTTACTCTCTGTTTGCTGCTCTTTCGTAGGAGATGCATCGGAGATTTGAGAATGCTCCTGATTCTGCCAAGACAAAAGCCCTGCAAACTGTTATTGAAATGAAGGTAAGTGAGAGTAAAGAATCTTATGAGTCAGTTTACACATGTAAGTGGTCACACACTATAATGCATGAGTTTTAAAAAGTGGTATGTAATAATATTTTATTCATTTTATAGATTGAAAAGAAATAGTAAGACTTAATGAAAATGACATTTAAAGAACTTCAGTTTCAGTTCCTTTTAGTTGTAGCACGTAACTCAAATCATACCAAAAGGATTATCCAGAATTTCTTCAAATCAGCTATTCTCAAACCTTTTGGATCTCATGATCCCTTTATACTCGTAAAATGGCAGGCTCATATAATTCATTTTTAAGAAAATGTCAGCCAAATATCAAGTCTGAGTAACCATAGTTTGTCAGTCGTTCTTTCTAGTAAAAATAGTGTTCCATGAAAAAAGTACCTAATTTAGCTTGCAACTCAAAGAAGCACACACATGCTGTTCCTAGGAAACAACCATCATTCAATATGCAGCACAAGTACCTAGCTCTATCCTATTTCATCACACAGAATATTAAAAAGATGTGTGCCCAAGGGTTGAGATTTATTAAAAGTTCTAAAGTAATTCAGAATATTCTTAAGTGATGCAGTCTTTTAAAAATTCTCTCTTTTCTTTCTTTTTTCTTTCTGTGAGTGCATGACACTAAAGTATACAATGATTGCTACGCCTTAGTGGTACTGCCTGTTGCTGTAAGGCATGAGCAGTTTTGCCCACCATCGCCTTTATACCTTTAGTGAAAATGTTAACATTAGAAAAGGCAAATAAAGTCATAGTATTATTAAGAAAGTAGTTTTGACTATGCAGACTTGTTGAAAGGGTCTGGGGAACAACCCTAGTGTTCCATGGACCATCCTTTGAAAACCTCTGCTTTAAGTTAATGGATAATTAGAAATCTTTAGGTTGTATGGTATGGCAGTTGGTGATAAAGAACTTGCCTTTTGAGTTAAATTCCCTGGATTCAAAATCTGGCTTTATTTAATAAACCGTATGACACAGAGCAAATTACCTAACCTCTCTATACCTCTTTATCAAGAAATGGCAATAATAATAGTACCCATCCCATAGGTTGTTTTGAAGTTTAATTAGTTAAAAGAGTAAAACACTTTGAAGAGGACCTGGCAACATAGTAAACAATCAATCAGTGTTAGCTGCTGCTGTTGTTATTATTTTTAACATGTTCTTTCTTACAAAAGCTGAAAGATTCTTACAGATAGGGATACCTCTCTTTGTCTCTCTAACTTCTTCATGTCTCCAAAGAAGTTTGACACTATGCATTGTGGGTCTTCATTTAATATTTTTTGAATATTTAGTTTTGATATATAAGTAGTTTTATATAAATAGATGTTTTTCAAGTGCAGTTGTGAGAGCTGATCTCTTAATTTGTATGTTTCCTCTTGAAACTTAGTTTATATCCTGTACATATTCATTCTCAATAGGGGAAGGATTTACCAAACAAATTCCAAATTAATGGATTCTAGATTCTTTGTAGTTAGACAATTAGTAGTCTTGAACATAATCTTATAAAGAACCTTTAGAAAGGTTTGATTGAATTTCACCATTCCCACAGGTTTATTTGTACCTGTTATTTCCTGATCCCTGTCGAAACCTAAGAATAAAACACATGAATGTACTTACATTTACAAAATTATTTTACTCGCCTTTTGAAAAAATGGGGAAGTATAATTAATTGGTAGTGGATCTATTTTAAGTTGTGTTAACCTTTACCCATTCTGCTAAGAAACAAGAGATTCTGAGATTCTGGTGGCCCAGTGAGGTCAGTTGGATGTTATGCTGAAATCACAATTGAATAGTTGAGTTGCTGACAGTGTGGCATGGGCTTGAGAGAATTATGAAGATCTAGAATAGTCTTTGCAGGAAGTGGGAAAGAAAGATGATTGACAGACAATAAAAGAGCCTAACGGTTATCTTAAAGGTGATGTAATTCTCCTCTTCCTTCTTCCTCCTTCTCCTCTTCCTGCTCCCTTTTCCTACCTTTTTCCTTCCTTTTATATTTTCCTTCTCTACCTGTCTTCTTCCTCTGCTTCTTCATCCCTTACTCCTTTTTCTTTTTTCTTTAGTAGTGGAGGAGCAGGGAAGAATTTCTGTATGGCTCTAGGGTTTTAAGAGTTTTGCTGGGCAGATATAGCAGAGTTATTGTGATACAGATGTATTGAAGATGATGGTGAAAGATAAGTTTGAATGATCAGGCCAGGAATGTAGCCTGAATAGGAGGAAAGAAAAGAATTTATAGAACTGACAAGTTGGGAACATATAAAAGTTAGGGAAGTGGAGATCTCTGTGATAATGAGAATGATGGTGTGACAGGCCTAGGAAGAGAGACCTGGGTAGTGATAGGATCCAGAGTGCAGTCCTATAAACTGGAGGATGAGATCATTGGAATTAAGGACGTCACTAGGATCCAGAGTGCAGTCCTATAAACTGGATAGCTAAAACGAACTGGAGGATGAGATCATTGGAATTAAGGACGTCAAAGAATTCAGACACTGAAATCCTAAGATGGTGGCAAGAGGCATTTGAAAGGAAGATTGATTGTAAATCAGGTGCCAAGACTTCTTAAATTGGCACAAGTGACTAGGAAGTCCCTAGATGGCAGCAGTGAGGAGGGGAGAGTGAGAAGGAGTATGAACTTTAAATAAAGGGGAACAGCTTTGAGGAACTAGGATGCCCACACATTTCCCTGCCTGATTTGTGGTGCTGGGGGATTAGTGACCTGCACTGGAGAGAGTTCTGGGAAATTATATCATTTGGGAAAGCCATGTTTTACTTGGGGTAGGGAGACAACTTTTGAAACAAAGTTGAGGACTTGGAAATTTAATAAGGAACAGCATTTCAGTAGGCTCAGTGGGATTTGTTGATTAATTATGGAAGATGCAGGGCTAGGGAAGTACGGAGCAGTAAGATGATAAGGAATTTACTTATGTCATTATTACACGTTCTAGGAGTAAGGAATCTTGTTGAAAGGACTGTCCCCCAATAAACATAGTCTGAGTACTGATTGAGTTGGTGCTAGAACTACTTGAGCACATCAGGCAATAGTTTTCTGGCCTGATTTCAGAGAATAGCCTAGCAGCTTCTTTTTCTGGGCAGTTAGTGCCTTCCTCGTGGTTTTCAGAGCTGCAGTTATGGTCTCTTTTAGGGGAGAACCTTGTATGGTGCATGATTCGGTAGTGAGGGTGTTGAGTTGGTCAGTAGCTGCCTCTCTATCTGTGTTGGGGTTTGAGAAGAAGATGGATAATGTTTCTTGACATGGGCCTTGTAGGGGCTTTGTAAAGGTAGAATCTGTCTAGGTGATATGCAGAACTTGGAGTTCTTAGCTAAAGGCTGTTTATTCTTTTGTGGCACACTGGTGGTGCTAGAAATACACTGCCTTAGTTCTGCTGGCCCCTTTTCATTGCCATCTAGGCTAATATCTTAGGTAAACCATATTGCACTTTTTTTCGTTTTCAGGTTAGTCACATGCATTTGCCTAGTATTTTAGTCATTCTTGAGAGACTACATCCTGATATTTCCAGGAAGATGTATAGCAATCTCAAAAGTGAATTTTCAATTCAGTTGGAATAGTTTATTCTTTATGGGCCAGGAGATTGCCTGCAGCCCGCTAGTTGTAAGGAGTAAATAAAAATCCTGGCTTAGGATTTAGAATGTCTCTGTACTCATTCAATACATTTAATTATGAACCAAATGCAAGTTTAATTTGAATAGATTTGTAAAAGAAAATTTTTGTTGTGATATTTTTAAAGGTAATGCAATGCAAGACAGAGGAGTACATGTTCCTCTTCTCCCTTGAACCTAAAAATAGCTAGCTATAGTCGTCTCATGATAAATTTTTTAACTTTCATATGCCTGCTCTAAGAATTATGATAGCAAGGAAAGTCAATCAAGCAATCCTTGAGGTAAAGTACAAAAGGAAGTCATCTCAAAATTACTTCCTCAAGGAATTGTTTTCTAAAATTCCAAATAAAATAAAGCTATACTTAATTGATGTTCTTTAAGGTCTTTATTTCTTAAGTGAATAAGTGTATGAGACTACAGATGTAAGAGTATCCATTCAATTTAGGAGTTTTTCTGTAATTGATGACATCTAATCATTAGATACTGTGACAGCTAAACCAAGAAATTGAATATAGAAGGATGTTCTGCTAGGAGGCGATATTTGTGTGGTGATGATGTACAAAGACAATGACTTTTAAACATTATGAAATATTTCAAATGTATGGAGAAGTTTAGAGAAAAAGTAAGATTACTAATGTGATAAACTGTAACCGTTAATGTAATTACTCATCCCTTTATTTTTCTGCAATGGGAAATTATAAAATCTTTATTATTGTAAATATAATTATACACATTATTGTGTAAATCTTTCAAACCCTCTTTTACACATCTCTCTTTTGTGGGCAAAAATAAACCGTTTAGTGGTCACCAAATAAAATGATAAAAGATTATAGTTAGAAAAGGTTTTAATATTACAAAAATTTTCACTGGGATTTTGGTGACCATAAAATACAAAGAAACGTTAACTAGTTTTCCATTGCTTCTGCTTCTTTAGTTAATTCTTTCAACCTTAATTGAAAAGATGCAGACTGTAGGAAGGGGTAGAGGCAAAAGCATATTATAGAGATGAGTCCTCCTTCTCCCACTCAACTGACCATAAAGGATATATTTTAGAAGTTAAGGCATCGTTTGCTGGACAGCAATTTCCTGTATATTTATCTTTATTGAATTTAACATCTTTGAAGACTGGGTTGTTCAGTTTCTCTAATTTTTCGTGAATACTTTAATGTCTGAATCTTCCATTGTCTTCAGGATTCTAAAATTTCCTCTATGGAGCGTGGGCTCCGAGACTTGGAAGAGGAAATTCAGATGCTGAAATCAAATGGGGCTTTGAGTACTGAAGAACGGGAAGAAGAAATGAAGCAAATGGAAGTCTATCGGAGCCATTCTAAATTTATGAAAAATAAGGTAATGGTGTTTGATACTGTAATTTTAAAAAGAAGTTTGAAAAATTGATGCATCCTCCTACGTCCTTAGTGATGATGGGGAACTTTGCACTGTTTTATAAGACTTCAGGGAAGATTACTTCTAAAATAATTCTTTCAAGTGGAACTTGTTCAGAATTAAAGTCAGAATTACTGCTGTTCTATAGTTTTCTCTTAAAATTACCTGTATGAGGCTAAGTATATATTATTACAGTTTCACATTTCATATCTATTAGTACTTCTGAGATGATTTAGTAGGATTACATCCAGATGAGTTTTATTCACTATACAAGACATCTAATTCTCTACCTCTTATGAAGTATTTTGTAAGTCAAAACCCTAAGAGGCTAACCACAGCCCCCTCCTTTTTTTTCCTGAAATGGCTTAAAATCATGTTTTCCTTTCAAATACAGTTCCATGAAGGAATGCCCTTTGCTCTATCCCTTGGAGAAGATCCTTTTGTATCAGGTTTATTGTTTCCCATGTGTGCTTCAGGTATACGTAAAGTAAGATATAGGTATCACTGAGACATGTCAGTCTGCATTTATAAGCTCAGTCACAATATTTCTTCCTTAGATTTAAAGTCATTTAATTTGATTCTAAAAACTATTTAGGCAAATTGGAGGACTTAGTTTATTAATTTATCAATTTATCAAGTTTGTTGTGGTTTAATTAAAAATTGTAATTGTAATTATAAAATATTACCTAGAAAATAAGTATCCCGTGCCTCTTCCCGCTACACCATATCCCAATTTTATTAACTAACCAGTTCCTCTGGAGTGAAACTTGTAAAGGAATCATACAATTTCAACTCTCTCTCCAGTCTGGTTTCTTGCTGGATGCTTGTACCTGCCATGTAAACCTGTGGAACATTTTTCTAATATTTTAAGAGTCTGAGATCAAATGACTACTGCCAATTTCATGTTAATTTAAAACTCAAAAATTCATATATCCAACTTTCTATTAGTATGAAATTTTCACCCTAACGTGAAAACAAAATATACTACCATATAAGCTCTGCATCTCATTTGCTGGTTAGTACATTCCGGTCCATTTAAAAAATGCTGTGAAAATAGAAAACCATCTCTGGTCCTTTGAAGAGGGAATTAGGGGAATAGATTTGATTGTGTTATATGTTATTGTTATTTCCAGTTACTGCTCTGGCTCAAAAGCAGATAATAAGACCTAAATTGACACATGAGTAAAAAAAGAATAACAATGTCGTGACAGGTAGAGCAACTGAAGGAGGAACTAAGTTCGAAAGAGGCTCAAGGGGAGGAGCTGAAAAAGAGAGCGGCTGGTCTTCAGGCTGAGGTCTTTGCCGTAAGATTTACTCTTTGTGTGCAGTGATCCCATAGTGGGACCCTGCTAGCTCTGGCTTCTGGGTGGCTTACACTTTCATTCTCTATGGTTGGCAGCTTTGCCCAGTACTGGCACTAACCAGCCTGCTCTGCTCTTTAACCAACTTCTGTGGACCCATATGTCACTTTGTGTGTAGTGAGCCCTCACCTGCTCTGGAAGCCCTATACCAAGTTTTTTATTATTGCTTTTATCACCGTATGGATGGTACTTCAAAGCTTGTTTTTTTCTAACTCCTTTCCTGTTACTACATACTTGTTGATTTATTAGAATGGTAGTCTCTTTTTTCTTCTTAGGCATCAAGAATATGCAGATGTCCTAGGTCCATCACCTAGTGTTTATTTGAATTTGAAATTCTTGAGTAAAATGCTTTACCTTCATATGTAGACATCAACTTTAAGTCCCAATGTGGTGATTTTGCGACAAATGTTACTTTCTTAACAGATATATAGAAAGTGATTAGCTTATTTAGAGTTATCTAGTAAATTAGACAGCATGAAACTTACTTGAAGTCTCTAAATCTAGTTCAGTCTTTCTAACAAATTTAAAATTCATTTGAAGATATAGTAATACAATAGCTAACACTTGAGCACTTTTATTATAAGCATTTTATAACCTACTAAGGTAGGCATATTACCAAGCCCTATTTATAGATGAGGAAACTGAGGTAACAGAGTGGTTGGTGCTTAGGAAACACAGCTAGTAAGAGGCAGTTTGATTTTTATACAAGCAATCTGGTTCCAGAACTTGTACTGATAAGCTCTTCACTCAACTGCCCTATACTAGGCTATGCACATATTTGTCACACAAGTGTCAGAAAAAAGTGCTTCTGAAAATAATTGTGGGATAAGACTGGAATGCAGAATAAAAAAACTTATGCTAATCTGGTGTTTGCTATTTATGGACCACTTTATAGCGTAGATTCAAAGTAAAGCATTTTGTATGCAAGGGTCTAATTTTGTTTACAGTAACCATGTATTGTCTAGAGGAGAAGTTGATCCATAACTTCTCTTTTTTTCCTCAGCTGCTATTAATTCATTCCTTTTTGTGTCAATAGGCTAAGCGTATTCTATACATTATTTTATTTAATCTTTAAATAATACAGTGGCACTGGTAACTTTTTCCATATTCACTAGGAAACCAAGGCTTAGAGAGGTAAAATAATTACTCAGAGACACAGTCATCCTCAGGTGTGATTGACTGCAAAGCCTGTGCTCCTAACTCTTAAGCAGAATTTGTGCTTTTCAACTCTGCTTCCCACTTAGAATATTTTCTTCCCTTTCTCAGTCTTTATGGTCAGTAGAGCATTATTTGAAGATTATTTAATAATGCAGATGATGAGGAAAATGACATTCTGTATTTATTTTTGATCATCTGATTAGAGGTAGCTGGAAATTTGAGTCATCTTTGGGCTATGGTTCTTTAGCTGAGGAAGTGATAACACTTCAGACGTTTCTCCTGAAGATTCATTTATACAACAAGTACGTTCTTAGTGCGGTCTGTATGTTATGGATGGAATAATACTAACCTGTATTTTTTGTTAGTTAAGATAGATTAGTATCGGTTAGTTATTAGTTATTAGTTTGTCTTATTACATATAAATGTGATAAGAAGTCAGTAATTTTAGTATCACCAATGAAACAAAAATACTTTTTATTTTTTTAAATTGAATATATGTAAAGTATTTTAATTGTAATAACCTTTGGTATAATGGACAAAACTTTTCAGAACAGTTTCTCATGAGGAAGTATAAAATAAAGTTTATTTAAATTAAAATTAGTCTTCTAAAAAGCACTAAAAATAAATTTCTAATTTATTGTTTCAGCAAGAAGACAAGCATTTTTCTCATATGCATGAAATGTCTTATTTACAGATAAAGTTATTCATTCAGCAAATATTTTCGTGTGCTTATTGCGTGCAGAGTACTTGATACAAAGAACATCAGTGGAAGATAATTGTAAATTATGTTTTCATCCTGTTATATAGATATATGCCGTCAGTTGCCACATACTATAATGACGTAGTGTCTTTCATGACATCCTTTAGTGCACAGCTACCTTGCTGACAGTAGACATAATATAAAAGCAGATCTGATTTCTGTTAATTTGGCTTACATTTAGAATAAAAGACTATTTAAAAAATTCTTAGAAACACAAATGTAAAGAAGATGCTAGATGTTTTCTAAGTTAAGATGAGAGAAATTTATAGGACAATGAATGGCATCTATTGATTTGTAGATTACTCTGTCAGAATAATTAAAATTTAAATTATACACCTAGATTCTACAGAATGAGATTTACCTATTCTTTATTTAAGTCATCCATTTAGTTGGAATGATATGTCATAGGTTATATAACTTTGTAGATGGAATCTTTTTTTAGGTAATAGCCTTAACTCATCAAAATTATAGGATTTTTTTTAGAAGCACATTTATAATGCCTTATAACACTAAAAGCGGCTTTTAAGAAAAGAATTTTATGTAAACTTTTGTTCCCGAATGAGAAAAAAACTTAAAAAAATATAGCAGTGGCTGCTTTCAAATTTAAATAGCAATATGAGGAATTTTCTTTTTTTCATTCTGAATTATATCTACACTAATCCTGCTTTACATTCTGAAGAGGTCTGACTTCATAAAATGAAAACTGTTTTATCAGCACAGTGTTACGTGCTTACTACTATCTCATAGTCATCTAATTGAATTGGGATATTTCTCCTTCCATTCCTTTTCTGAAGGATTTCAAATAATGTTTAGGAGACACAGTAAACGAAAATAGGAAACTTCTTTATTGGTTGAATAAGCTTTGGGTTTTATATTTTTGGGGGGTGGGTAGGTGGGTATCTAAGATCAGATAATGCAAAAAAGATGAACTACATCCTGTCATAAAACTAATACTGCATTTGGTTTCTTATCTTGTGACTCATCTGTCAGAGATCTAGATCAGAGGTAGTTGTTTCATTTCTGTTTTCTTTAAAACATTTTATTTTCTCCTGTAGATTGGTCAGGTGAAGCAGGAGCTGTCTAGAAAGGACACAGAACTGCTAGCTCTACAGACAAAGCTAGAAACACTCACAAACCAGTTCTCAGACAGCAAGCAACACATTGAAGTGCTGAAAGAGTCCTTGACTGCTAAGGAACAAAGGGCTGCCATCCTCCAGACCGAGGTAAAAAGAATTTTGGAATATTTGCAGGGAGTCAATTCCTTGGTACTTTTCATATGCATTACCTCTGCTCTTTTTGTTGTGCTTAGATTAAGGAGATAAGAATAATGTTATGATTAATTCTTTAGCAATGTGATCAGTTATTCTACTAAAATATAACCATCTTGTTTTTGTTGTTTTTGGATCTAACAGTTTAAAATTGTTGCAGTTTATATATGTTTTTAATACTTTGGACTTTCACTAAGTCTGTACTTGTAAGCATACTTTAAACTAACGTTATAAAATGAAAACATAGTTGTAAAAAAGAAATCTAAATGAAGCTTTTATTCTCACCCACTGTAAATCTTTTGGTCATAAATGACAATGAGCTTGATTATTCCATGTTTGGATTATTAAGTGTTCTTAATTTTTGATATTATCAATAGCATGAAGTGGCAAACTGTGGAATCTAGAAATGTTCTAGATAGGTCTCTTTTTGAACTACAAATCATTAGACAATGTGCCTTTATACCCTATTTGAAAATAAAGTCAGCATTTTTAGAAATCTGAGACGATTATCTTCATCTGTCAGCCCAGATTTCAGGTAAGAATACACTAAGTAATTTAAGACAGATGAGAATCTGTCAGAGTTGTAGTGAGAAGGAATTGATGATGCTATTTGGATTTACTGTTTTAATGTAAATGCTTTTTAAAGGTCTCAATGAAATAGAGAATTTAGATAGGAATAAGTAGGTAGTTCTGCTTTATAGAAGAAAAAGCATATAGTATGAATTAGTTTTTCCTTTTCTTTTAAAGAACCAGATCATAGATAAATAAGGGTATAGTTTGATGGAAAAAAGAAATGGGGAATAGTAAAAAGAATGCATAAAAACATCATAGACCCAGAAGATCAGAATCTTCAAGTGAGGAGGGATGGGAAAATGACCAAAACTATTCCATGTAGTATTTTCATAGTTTGGGACGTAGTTGCAATTGAGAGATTTAGATGACTTAAAACTTAATTTTTTCTCTTTTATTCATGTGTCATTTTATTATCATATCCAAAATCCATTCTACCTCAGAGGGTTATTTTGAGTATAAATCAGACTGGTTCTGGAGTCATAATAACTGAGTTTGAAGTTCAGCCTCACCACTTACTACCCAAGTGCTTGATCCAGGACATGTTATTTAACTTCATTGTGCCTCACTTTATATACCTGTTAAGATGATGAGAATAGGAATGCTTATCTCATAAGGTTGTTGTTAAGATTAAACTAAGTATTCACACCTAATGCCTGGCACACACAGTAAGGTCTTTGTATGGTAGTTATTGTCATCATTGTGATTCTTATAGTAAAATCAGCTAATATATATAAACTACTAGAATGTTAAAGAGAACATAGTTGGTTTTCTTTTCACTGGCATAAATTTAATTTAGAAGATCTGCTCTTTCATATTTTTGTTAAGCTAAATTTATGTTTATTTAGAGAATTTTAAATATAAAATTATCTGGAAAATGTGACTTGCAAGCTATCAATTTGTGGCTTTATTCAAGTTTTCACTTCAGTAACTGGTGTCCATGCAGTACTATAAAAGGATCAGAAGAGGGTGCCAGTGTTTTAGAAGTGAGCCTACTTCCAGGTTTGCTACTGTGATAGCTTTGGATGGAGGCAGCAGGTGTGGGAACCAGAGAACCAGGCAATTGGTTGATGATAATGCAAACATTTAAAAGCTTGTCACAGTCTAATAAATGACTTTTTCCTCTTGGCAATCCATCCTTCTCTTTGTACCCCTCTCAAATAATGTTCTTATTAGCTAGGTCTCACACAGATGGGCTTGTGATTGGTTTCTTGTACCATAGAGAATAAAGACTGTATTTGTAGTCCTTCCTGAATGATTTTCATATTTGATTTTAGCTATTGTGGGAGTAACTGAGTTTCAATGATTACCTCATAAGTTACTAGGACAATTGCTCAAATATAACTGTCTCATCCTAAAATATAACAGTATAAAAGCTAACTTCCTTTTGAATTTGAGATGATTATATGAATGTAATATGTCTACTTATTAGCATTAGTTTTTTTATCTTAAGTTACTCTGGTGATACTTGACAAGGGTCACTTTTTCTAAAGCAACTTTCTCATGTTAGAGCCCCTAATAGGAAGTTTGAACCTGCTCTTTGAAAGTTCTCAAATATTTCTATAATTTGATCTTAATTGATTTTGTCCTTCTCTCTGCAGCTATCCTAGACTTTGGTCTAACTCTCAAATCACTAAATTAAGCACATATGATAAAGAACATGGATCAATGAGTTTTTTTAATGTTAAAATTTTTTAAGGAAAAACAAACATGGGAAAAGACCTGATCTTTTTTCCTGTTCAGGGTCCAGGGAATTCAGCTCTCTCATGTTGGACAGTGTACATTGTACAGTATCTGTGCAAATGCTTCTGCTTTATGAACATCTCTTTTAATCTGTTGACCTTCACAGAGGTGGTCTGGATTTAGTAACACAGTGTTCAACAGCATGGGCTTTGGAGTCAGACCTAGGCTTGAAACACAACCCTCTACATTAATTAGTTCTGTGACATTAGGTGAGTTGTTTTACTTTAATACTCCATTTCCTGATCTCTACATGAGGATAATAATAATAATACCAAGTTCCTAAGGGTAATATGGCTAGAACAGCTAAAATTATGTAGCTCTCATTCGAATTTGGAGGGAAATATTAAACATCAATGGATTAAAAAAATTTTCAATACCTTAGAGTTTAGAAGTACTTTTATTTTATATGATCTGTATTATTTTATTTAATCTTCAAAATGATGGTATGAGTTAGACAAGACAAATACTGTTTTCTTGCTTTTCTATCTGAGAATTATATAAAGGATTTAATTAGCACATTATGCTAGGACTTGGGGCCAATCTCACTAGTAACCCAGGGGCTTTCGATAATGGTTACGATATTTTTTAGAAATTTTCTATTTTTTTGCCCACATTCTTGTTCTTAAATCTTAATGACATACCATGGACCACTCATTGAGTTTTTTTCCCTGGTTGAGTTCTCATTGTACACAGCAGAAATGATTTTATCAATAAATTAAAATAACAGAGATCTTACTGTCTCAAAGTAGTACCATTTTTTCTTACTTTTCCAGCACATTGAGTTTTGGAATTCTGTTTATTATAAGTGGATGTTATCACCAATATCTTACTGACAGAGGAAGCAGTTCTTCTTTCATAGTTGAGTCAGGGGATCAGCGTCCAGTACAAAGTAAAGAACTGCGCTAGCTCCAGATGTTCGGGCACTGGAGCTTGGACGTTGCTATTTAACATGTACCTTCTGCGTGCAGTCCCAACGTGGTGCCCCAGAATGCCAGCCTCTTCAAGCTAGTGTTCTGACTTCCTCAGTTTACTGAGAGTTAGTAATACATTCTTAAGACTAGAGTGCAATTTTAGAGATGATCTAGTTTTTCCATAATTAAAAAAAATATATATGATAATATCTAACGTTAAATGCTTTCTGTGTACTGTGCAGGGTGCACATATTTTTGTTCATTTTTCTCAGGTAATCCTCACAGTAACCTTCTAAGAAATAAGAATTGTAGCATTTTATAAATGGGCACATTGAAGCTTAGAGAGATTGAGGTTGCATGACTTAACTGCCTGATTACCTGAGATTCAGTACCCGATCAATTAAAACTCCAAAACTTATATTTTTGATTATGATGATGTATTATCTCCCTGTGGAATCTGAGTTGCAGAGAGGGTAAGTGACATGCTGGAGGTCTATGCAACTATTTGATATTAGTTTTGAGACTAGAACCTCTATTTTATGACTCTTGCTAATTATGATATGACTCTTGTTCGATTGGTAGTTTAGGGACTAGCTACATAGAAAGGTGGGAGAAAAAGAAACAATTCGTGTTAGAGGTGAGAAAAGGATGCAACCTAGAATTTAGAATACTGGTAATATATAGCTTCAGAAAAAGAGGCAGGCTTTCATGACATGAGATTATGAAAGAAGAGAAAGATGTATGGATTGATTCCTTTATTCATTCAATGGTTATTTGTAGATACCAGCTAAGGACTTTTCTGGGCACTAGGGATACAGTGGTGAATAAAACAGAAAGGCTAGGTCTCTCTCCCACCATATCCACTCCTAGAGATAACACAGAAGTGGGGGAAGTTGAAGAATCTGACAAATTAACATAAATATTGTACAATAGAAAATGATCGGGGTGTGTGTGTGTGTGTGTGTGTGTGTGTGTGTGTGTGTGTGTGTGTCTGCTTCTCTCTCACATTGTTCTGGCTGGATCATCACCCTGTCACAACTGTGAGCAGTGCATAGCCTCATATCAGTTATGAGATAGCAGTGGGGGCAGGTGCTACAGGGTAACAGTAGTGTGCTGTTCAAGCCAACTTTTGAAGGTAGACTGACCATCTTCTGAGTGCTCCCCCCTCTCTTCACATCCCCTCTATATCTGAGGTAGAGGATCGCTTTAGAAAAAGAGCTTTGGTACAGGAGAGATGCAGATTATTGCACCAGCAGCAATGTGGGGCTTGTTTCCTGCCACAGCCACTTTCCCCACTTAAAATAGTGAGTTGGTACCACTCAGAGACTTATTTGGGGAGATGTAGATAATGATAAGCTTAAGAAATTGATAGGAAAATGTAAGTAAGGATGTTTATACACTAGGGCAATGAAAATGGAATGTGTAAGTTTCAGAACATCAGTGTAAAATGCAGTTTATCCAGGTGAGGGTAGAAAAGAATGGAGGGAGGAAGATAGTGTGTAGACATCATGAAAAAATTTGGCTGAAATAAGTATGAATAATTGGAAAGGCAATAAAGTGCAAATTAGTTCAACTTAGATAAAAATACAAATCTCAGTAAGGCTAAAAAATAACGTGCAGATTGTATGTATATATGTATGAATGTTATCAATAAGAATTAAAATAAGACAAACAGCCAAATTAAAAATAAAGATGTAGAAAAATTAAAAAAATAAAAGGTATATCAGGAAAATATGACTCCCCAATGTTTCATTTTAATACTAGGGAAATTATTTTTAAGGCAAAGAAGTTATAAAGCACAAAGAGCAGTGTTATATACTAAAACAAGAGCAATTGATCAAGAAAATATGATTGTGGACAGTTATACATCTGATAATATGTCTTAAAGTATATGAAACAACATTGGGGAGAAATAGATAAATCAAGATTAGCAATTGGTCATTTTAATATGCTCCTTTCAGAATTTGATAAAGGTAAACAAAAACTGAGAAAATTTCAATACCATTAATAAGCTCAAACTAATAGGTAGAGGGGTGTGTGTGTGTGTGTGTGTGTGTGTGTGTGTGCGCGCGCGCGCGCGCGCGTGGAGAGAGAGAGAGAATAACTTGCACTGACAAATAGAGAATAAGCAATATTTTGAAGAACTTACTGAGCAATCATAAAATTAATCATGTACCAGGCCACAGAGGAAGCTACAAAAATCCCTAGAAATCAAAGTCACATGGACTATGTTCTCTGACCCCTAATGCAGCAAAATTAGAAGTCAACACAAAATTAAAATAAGTTTGAAATCTGAAAACATACCACTGAATGACACTTGGGTTAAAGGAGAAATATAAAAATTTTAGAAGTGAATGACAGTAAAAGCACTACATATCAAAATATGTGGAAGAGAAAGTAAAAGAAAATCCATGGGACATAACTCAAGTAGGGTTTAGTTGGAAATGTCTAGCATTTTAATTAAAGTTATTGGGATAATATTAGTTAATAACATTGTATAAATTTCAGGTGTACAACTTTACAATATGACATCTGTATATTCTGTTGTGTGCTCCCCACCCAAAGTCTAGTCCATCTATTACCTTGTATTTAATAGCCTTTACCCTCTTTGTTCTTCCACCCTCCTTCCTTTTTGGCAGCCACCATTCTGTTGTCTGTGTCTGTGTCTATGGGTCTTTTTTTTTCTATGTTTGTTCATTTGTGGCTTTATGTTTTATATCCCACATATGAGTGAAATTATATGGTTCTTGTCCTTTCTGCCTGATTTATTTCACTTAGCATAATACACTCAAGATCCATCCATGTTATTGCAAATAGAGATATTTCATCTTTTCTTATAGCTGAGTAGTATTCCAATGTATAGATGTGCCATTTCTTCTTTATCCAGTCGTTGCTCGAAGGATACTTAGGTTGTTTCCATGTCTTGGCTATTGTGAATAATGCTGCAGTGAACATAGGGGCACATATATCTATACGAATAAGTATTTTCAAATTTTGGGAAGATACCTAGAAGAGGGATTACTTGGTCACATGATAGCTTTTTTGTTCATTTTTTGAGGAACCTCCATGTTGTTTTCCATAGTGGCGGCACTAGTTTTCATTCCCATCAGCAGCATATGAGGGTTCCCTTTTCTCTACATTCTCTCCAACACTTGTCTTATTTTGTGTCTTATTGATAATAGCCATTGTGAGCTGGTATCTCATTGTGGTTTCAATTTTGTATTTCCCTTACAACTGGTGAAACTGAGCATCTTTTTATATATGATACTGAACATCTTTTTGTATATCTGTTGGCCTTTTATTTCTTTTTTGTGCCTAATTGCACTGGCTAGGACTTCCAATACTATGTTGAATTACACTTGTAAGAGTGGGCATCCTTGTCTTGTTCTGGATCTTAGAGGAAAAGCTTTCAGTTTTTTCACCATTGAGTTTAATGTTAGCTGAAGATTTATCATATACGGACTTTATTAAATTGAGGTACATTTCTTCTATACCCATTTTATTGAGTTTCTTTTTTTATTATAAATGGATGTTATATTTCATCAAATGCTTTTTCTGCATCTGTTGATATGATGATATGATTTTTATTCTGTAATTTGGTGCATCACATTTATTTGTGGATATTGAACCATCCTTGTATTCCTGGAACAAACCCCACTTGATCATGATATAATACTTTTAATATATTGTTGTATTAGATTTGCTAGTATTTTGTTTAGGATTTTTGCATCTATGTTCATCATATATGTAATTTTCTTTTTTTGTGTTTTCTTTGCCTGGTTTTGGTATCAGAGTAATGTTGACCTCGATTTTTTGGAACAGTTGAATGTTTGGTAAAATTCTACAGTGAAGCCATCTGGTATTGGACTTTAGTTTTTGGGAAAGTTTTTGATTCATTTTGGTTTTCTAACTATAGTTCTGTATTTAGGTTTTTCAGTTCTTCATGGTTCAATCTAGGAAGATTATACATTTTTAAGACTTTGTTCATTTCTCATAGGTTATTGAATTGGGTGACATATAGCCTTTCATAGTATTCTTTTGTAATTCATTGTATTTCTATGCTGTGTGTTGTAACTTTTCTTTCATCTCTAATTTTTTTGTCTTTTTTCATTTTTAGTCTAGCCAGAAGTTTGTCAATTTTATTTATCTTTCAAAGAACCAGCTCTTTGTTTTATTAAGTTTTTATATTGTCTTTTTCTCTATTTTATTTATTTCTGCTCTAATTTTTATTATTTCCTCCCTTCCTCAGACTTTGGGCTTCATTTGTTCTTTTTTTCCCGAGTTCTTTAAAGCGTAATGTTATTTTGTTTATTTGAGATTTTTCTTGTCTCAAGGTAGCTATAAACTTCCCTCTTAGAGACAGAAGTGTGGATGTTATAGGTTGGGGGAGGGGAGAATGGAGAGTTCTTTAATGGATACAGTGTTTTAGTTTTGCAAGATGAAAAGAGTTCTGGGGTTTGGTTGTACAACAATGTGAATGTACTGAACACCACTAAACTATACACTTAAAATGGTTAAGATGGCAAATTTTTTGTTATGGTTTTTACCACAATTAAAAATTTTTAAAAATTACATGGACAAGAAAAAGCAGTTTTAACATTAAAGTGAAGAAAAAGAAAAGAATGGAGACCTGCCTTTTTAGATCTGAAAATGTATCACAGAGCCATAAACCAAACAAAACCAAACAGTATACCCCAGAACAGTGTAGTACTCGCATAACAATGGGCAGAAAGACCAGTGAAAAAACAATACAGAATTTGAAATCAGAGACATGTATATGGAGCGGGTATCATAAACTAGTGTGAATTGAGGAAGTGCTATAAAATGGACATACTGTATGGAGAATAAAGTTAGCCACCTATCTCATACCAATAAAACAGTGAACTCCAGATTGATTAAAGATCTCAATATGAAAGAGAAAATAATAAAGTTAATTAATGAAAATGTTATATTTTAGATATTTTAGATGTTATATTATATCTTAAATGACTCCATTAAATTTCAGTATTTTTAGTCAAGAAAGAACACCATTGACAAAGTTAAACAAATGGGTGGCTGGGAGTACATATTTTCAGTACCTCCCAAAACACCAAAGATTGAGATATGGGATTAAAAAAAGGATGCTTGCAAAGGAGTTAGGAAAGATAGCGACTATTCTGAGGGAGGAGAGGATTTTAACAGGCAATTAATAGACAAGGAAAGCTAAGTGATTAGCAGATACAACATGAGAGTCTCAATTTCATTAGTAAACTGAAACGTAAATTTCAAAGACAATGAAATACTATATTTCATTCATCAAAGTGAAGGAAATTAGAAAAGGAGATAATATTCAGTACTTGTAGGATTTGGGCTAACAGGAACATCAATATCCTAATTGGTCCCAGTAATCCCACTCCTGAATATAGTCCCCAGAGAAAATTTTCTGCTGATCCACAAGAGTACATGCATAAGAATATTCACTATAGAACAGGGATTGAAGGCAACCAAAGTGTTTATTACTGGGAGTGGGGTGGGGGAAGTGAAGGAATAGAAAAGGAGATAATATTCAGTACTTGTAGGATTTGGGCTAACAGGAACATCAATATCCTAATTGGTCCCAGTAATCCCACTCCTGAATATAGTCCCCAGAGAAAATTTTCTGCTGATCCACAAGAGTATACAAATATAAAAAAGCTGCTATATTTCGAAGATTTCTAAGATACACGCATATTCAAGAACATATTAAACACATTATAATGGCTGCATATTGAAGGAGGACTAGATATTCGACATGAATGGAAATATAATAGTAAAACTGCATTTTGCAATGACGGTTTTAAGCAAATCGAAGAATGAGAATAATTTAGTTCCTTCTCCAAGTTGATAAAAGTTTGAAAGCAGTCATTTTGACTTCGTAGCTACTATGAGGGTAAGTTGGATATGAT
>NW_006443138.1:29375799-29417627 GCF_000325575.1 Pteropus alecto
TGGGTTGAATAAGTAAGAACAGTGGATATGGACTGTGGAATTCCATGTAAAAGAAAAGCAATGACCTAGAAGTATTTATAGGTGTATAGCATTTGTATAAATAACACATGTGAATATAAAAATAAGCTGCTATATTTCTAAGATTTCTAAGATACACGCATATTCAAGAACATATTAAACACATTATAATGGCTGCATATTGAAGGAGGACTAGATATTCGACATGAATGGAAATATAATAGTAAAACTGCATTGCTCAATGACGGTTTTAAGCAAATCGAGGAATGAGAATAATTTAGTTCCTTCTCCAAGTTGATAAAAGTTTGAAAGCAGTCATTTTGACTTCGTAGCTACTATGAGGGTAAGTTGGATATGATCTGTTGCCCTATTGAGCTCAGAGTTGATTTGGCTTATCTCCCTGACAGGGTAGATGTCCATGTTTTTCCTCATCCCTTCCAATACTGAGCATCTGTCAAGAAGGACTAGAGTTGTTCTGAGGGATTATTGTATTTGTTAACTAAGAGGCTTGGATCTTAATGGTGACATGTGAATAGCAAATATACCTCGGCCCTAAATGGGGTAGAGATTTGACATCGATACACTTGCATAAATCCAGGACTTTCCTGAGAAAGAATAGACTAGAAAAAACTTATACAGTTATTAATTGACAGTATGAGAAACTGACTTACTCACTTGGCCTGTGAGTTGGAGGAATTCTTTGCTCAAGCAGGTTTGAGTTTGAATATACACAGCTGCTCTCAGGGAACATACTTTCAGCATAGTTCACAGAGTCCCATAGATAAAAGTCCTGCTTAGAATGAATTTACAACCTCAAATTTCTTAATCACTAGTGGAATTTCATCTATTCTGAGCTGATATCAGAAGAACAAACAGAGTTATTAGACCCTTAAGAACATTGGATAATAAAATGAAACTATACATTAAATCAGCGCTCCCCAACCTTTTTGGCATCAGGGGCTGGTATTCCTGTGAGAATCTGATGCCTGTTGATCCGAGGTGGAGCTTGGAGCTGAGGTGGTGATGCTAGCGCTGGGGAACGGCTGCAAATACTGAAGAAGCTTCACTTTTTCGCCTACCGCTCACCTCTGGCTGGGCGGCCTGGTTCCTAACAGGCCACAGACTGGTACTGGTTCGCGACCCGGAGTTTGGGGACCCCTGCATTAAATGACTAGAATAAAAGATGGTCTAATAAGCATGGGAGCACTCTCCAGAATGGATGAGCAGATATAACTTATTGGGTTGTTATGTGGAAATATTGAGAGTAAAAGCTGATACAGTATAGTAAAGGTAGCACTAGCTGTTTAGTGCAGCATCTTTTAATCTCAGCGTTGCCACTTGTTATATAAGTTTGTACCTTTGTACATCAGTCTTCTCTCACTTGTGAATAGAATAACAATACTTCGTAAGTGTTGTGAGAATTAAACATGTATATGTAAATATTTATATATGTACATAGTAGTATTCAGTAAATATTTATTATCATTATTAAATACATGAAGGAAGGATTTAAAACATGAACAAAGAGCAAAATACAATAAATAAACCAGGCAGGTTGTAAAGGAACAAAACAGGAATTTAGACATGAAATACATATAATAACTAAAATGAAAACTCAGTATATTAGTTAAACTGTAAATTAGAGCTATAGAGACAGTTTATGAATTGGAAGATAGGTCTAATGAGGTATTATACAGAGAGCTATAGGTCAGATAAAACAAGTAGAAATTTCTGAAGAGAAGGCTGTGGAAATAGAAGTCTAACTTACATCTATGAGATTTCAAAAAGGGTAAAGGGAATGGGAGGCAATTTTAAAAGATAATTGCTGAGAATTTTTGACTTGATTATAGGAAGGGAACTTCAGTTCAGGAGCAAATAATTCTTGAGCAGGAAAATATTCAGACCTATGTACATCATAATGAAACCATAGATAAACCGATCTTAAAAACTGCCAGAGAGAAAAGTTTTCTAACAAAGGATTAACAATTAGGCCAGTAACAACAACAACAGCAACAGCAACAGCAACAACAGGAACAAGAATATGATAGAGTAAAATCTTCCAAGTTTAGTGTAAAACATTGACAACTCATAATTCTGTACCCAGCTAAACTGTTGTTCATCAGTGGAGGTAGAATAAAGACATTTTTCAGACCTACACAAACTGAGAGTTTTCTACTTTCCACATAGAAAGAACGATAAAAATAAATTGTACCTAAGAGGAAAGGTTGAGATGCAAGAAAGAGGAGTCGAAAAAGGACGTTAATGTGACAAGTAGGAAAAACAATCAAAATCAACATAAGAGTTTGGTACAGGCTTAACAACAATAGTGTTATTAAACCCAAACTCCAAAATCAATTGAGATTTATCCAATAAAAGTGAAGACTTTTGGAGAAAGATCAAAAGGAAAACCTTAGCAGTTACTTCTGCTTGTTGGTATAATTTGTCGATGCTATAGAGCAGGTGAAATTCTCCATCTAGTTTGTTTTTGTCTTTCCCTTTAAGAGGAACGTAATAGGACTGAAAAAGGATAGGATGTATATTTCAACAGTGGGAAAATGAAAATGAAGCCCAAGATGTGTGAAAAGAGATATTGTTAGAAAGCATCCAAGAGATCTACAACCTAGTCACTCGAAGTGTGGTTCAAAGGCCAGAAGTATCGTCTCATCTAAGAGCTTATTAGAAACACAAAATCTTGAGCTACTTCAGATCTATTAAATCAGAGTTTGCATTTTAACAGTTTCCTCAGTTTTAGAATGTCTATGAAACTTTGTCTTTTGGCTAGGACAGTTTGAATCTCAGGTGCAAATAAAATCACAGATCTGTTATTGATCATTATTGAAGAATCATGGCAATAGGAGAGGTTTGTTAGATTGATTTTGAGCAAACATCATTTTGATTTTCAAAAAAAGGAAAGAAGAGGATTGCCACATCTATGCACAATCTAATGTTTTCTAAGTGCATTTTTAGAATAGAATATTGGAGGACCTTCAAGTAGAAGTGGTGATCACTTAAAGTCAACACTAAAACTAGGTCATCTCAGACTCATATTTTTCTTTGGTAGAATTTCTAGTCCGGAAAATCAAGAATATATGGGAGATATTGTAGATCTATACCTCATCAGGGCATTGGCAAGGCAATGCAAATAAGATGAAGAAGTGTAAACTGGGTAAGATGATAATTAGGTTTCTTTGAAACTGTAAAATGATTTTTTCCAAAAGATGTTTAATGACATATGTTAACCTACATTTAAATTTCTGGTAGTATCTTGTATCTCTCTAAACTTGACTCTTCCTTGTTAAATGTTTTTTTAATGAATTGGATGGGAAAAAATTGGGGGAGAGGTGGGTAACATGCATGTTAGATAAGAAATTCAGCATTCCTGAAGATCTTTAAAGAGCAAAGTAATGGGCTAAATCAAGAATAAAATTTAGTAGGATGACTGTAAAAACCTTTTTTCTACCCCTCCCTTTCTCCAACAAAAAGCTGGCAAAAACCTCAAACAAAACAAGACTGTAAAAACAACAACAAAAAAAGCAAAACAAAAGTCTATTTAAGTAATCCTTCAATATCTGTACACTGGCTGCCCGCCCCCCGCCCCCAAAAACCCTCAAAACTATGCAATCTTAGGTTGTTTTTGAAGTGTCTAGAGATAAGGATAAGGTGATTAGACCACATCTAAAATACTGAGTTCTGGGTACAATGATTTAAGAAGCATTGGCATATTTAAGCATGTTTAGACACAAAGAGTCTGACGTCGTGGCATATTAAGGGACACTTGAAGGTTACTTTGGAAATGCTCTTGGGTGTACATGATACTCTGCATGTATTTGAATGACTGTTAAGTGGAAAAGAGTCTGGCCTAAGGCGTTAAACTTGAGCCTATGGATAAAACTACAGAAAAACATGTTTTTTACTTTAAAATAAGAAATAGCTGTCTTTTTTGTTTTTTTACTATCCCTGTTAAAAGCAAAGTGTGAGCATCCTCTGGAGAGGAAACATGTACCTGGTTTTTACTGTAGGTGTTTAAATACTAGAGAAGCCTGCTCAAAAGGGATATTGTATAAAGTAAGTGTCCCCAACTCCTGGGCCATGCACTGGTACCAGTCTGTGGTCTGTTAGGAACTGGGCTGCCCAGCAAGAGGTAAGTGGCGGGAGAGTAAGTGAAGCTTCATCTGTATTTGCAGCTGCTCCCCAGTGCTAGCATTACCGCTTCAGCTCCACTTCAGATCATCAGGCATTAGATTCTCATAAAAGCACTCGTCCCTTGTGCCAAAAAGGTTGGGGATCACGGAAAGAAATTCAGGCTTTAGATGAGATTGAATCAGGTTACTTTGAGGATCCTCTCAATGCTCTTTTCATATAGGGCTTTAAGGCTTAGTTGATCTTAGTTCTGATACCAGAGTGAGGAAGTATTACTGATATGTTGGCTTAGAAGGGGTCAGGATAGAACTAGATTGGCTGACTGCTTTGTCGGATTTGCAGAGACCAAGAGTATTGACATTTCTACTGGGGCTGCATAGCTGAATATAGCTTATTACAGTTTACACTTTGTATAGCCATTTGTGTCTTCTTTGTTTGCTATGAAATTTCAAGGGAAAGTGGATGGAGATGATGTTAACATTATTTTTTTAGATTATAAATTTGCAGCTTTTTTTTCTTTTTCTTTCTTTTTTTGTTTTGTAAATGAAGTAGAAATAAACTACTGTGGAATGACCTTTTTGATATTTTTCTGAGCTCTTCAATTTTTTTATCAGGTATGAGACTTCAAACAGAGCTCAATGCAGTTTGTTGAAGCAGCCTTTTAAAAAGGTTTACTTGTGTATGTTGTCAATCCCATAGCCCAATGCCCTTCATTCAGACTTCTTTCTAGATGGGAATGATGGGAAATGTGGTGATAGGAAATTGTACTTAGTGATCTTAGGCAACTCACTTAGTTTGGTCTCTGATTTGCTCAGCTTCATTTCTAAATTTAGGAGTTTAGATTATATAATTTAAAAAATTATGAAATATTACCAAATATAGGAAAAATTCAGAATATAATAGATACCATTTATACTTCTGAAATTAGGATTTTAGATTATTTAATTAAAAATTATGAAATATTGCCAAATACTTAGGATAAATTTAGAAAATAATATAATGGATACCACTCAGATTTAACTTACATTAATGTTTGATCATATTAGGTGATGTTTAAAGGTCCTTTAAAAGGAAAGCTTCTAAAAATAATCTCATTCTAAACTAAATATTCAGTGGAAGATCTGGTTTAAGTAGAAAATTTTGTTAAAATCTCAGGCATTTAGAACTGGTTGGACTAGGAATAAAGATTTAGAAGCTGTTATGGAGGTGGTAGTTAAAGCCTTAGGACTGAATTGTTTTTTCCAGAGGAAGTTGTATAAAGTGAGATGTGAAGAGGGGAAAACAACAGAGTGAAAACTGAAAAGTGTGGTCAGAGTTAGAAAGAGAGTGAATCATATTGGTAAAGCCATAACCAATGGAATTATAGAAAATGAGCTATTGTTTCCATGCAATAAGTACTGCTAGTGTGCATTTAGATAGGTCCATTTATTGATATAAAACAAAAGGAAGTTAAGATAGGTTGAGATAATAGTTTTATGATCAGAAGTGAGAGATCAGAACAGCAAGGTAGTCACTTTTCTGTTTTTGTCTATTGGTAGAGAAAATCTTGCAGAGAAACCTTCTGTTTATATTGAAATTGGCATAACCTATTTGCCACAGACCATGATGTTTGGCAAACTGAGCGGATGCAGTTCCTCCATCTCAGTTGATGTGAATAAACAAGGTGTTATTCTTCCTGCCAGGATTGGTGTTCGGGTGATGACTGTGTGTCTTGCTAGTCTCTGAGCGGCTTTCCTGAGTATGTTTTTTGTGGTTTGG
The DNA here is from genome assembly GCF_000325575.1 of Pteropus alecto. NCBI lineage: Eukaryota > Metazoa > Chordata > Mammalia > Chiroptera > Pteropodidae > Pteropus > Pteropus alecto. Next base: position 29,381,716 of record NW_006443138.1, read on the forward strand.
AAAATATGGACCTCACAGAAAATTATACTATGAATTTAGTTCACTCCAAACCAAAAGATCAGTTTAGAATTCAGAGCAATTAATCTAGTAGTAGCAAAGTGGTTTTTGTGGTTGTTTTATCTCAGATCTCCAGACCAACACATTTAAATTCTGCATGGCATGAAAAGCAGGACAAGAAAAAGTGTATATAGGGGATTTGAATATTTAGTAAAGAAAATATCGTTTAGTAATTAGAGTATGGACTTAGATAATTTCTGTGCCTAATATTTGTGGTATGAAATATTTTTTATATCAAAGCCTGCATTTCCAGCTACTCTTACACCAAAACTTTGTATGTTTATAACAAGAGTTTTTATTGTTTACCTTTTTCAGTCACCAATTCCTGTGGGTCTCATACCTGACATTCCCTCAAAATGGCATGCAGGTATTCATGACTGGTTAGTGCTGGCATTTTTCCAGGTCATTTAATTGAGGCAGGGATTTAATGTAAAAGTGCAGTTTAGGGCATCTAGGTACTTTGGTAAAGAAGAAGCAATATGAAGTCTTACAGTTTTTCTCCTATGAGATGCTGGTGCCATCAGAATGAGAAACATTTAAAAGTGATGAGAGATATTTTCCTGCTGTGTTCTGATTTCTGACCCACAGATGAAAAGCCTTTCATTTTTCTGAAATTAATGCTGAGAAGAAATGAATGATAAGGAAACTAAGCAGTTAAGACTTATCTACATGTTCAAATGTCTTTTGCATTATAATAAGAATTTAATAGTGTATTTTGGGGATATAGAGTAAAATGTCTTTTAGGACAGTTGCTTTGTGTTTTTGCTTGTGGTTATTGGAATATATAGTATACATATTATAGGTTGAATATATAGTATACAAAATAGAAATTGGAATGTAGAAATTAGGTGTAAATGATTAGTGTATGATTTATTTATTTTTTAAAAATTTCAGACATGTATAGTTTTCTAAGACTCTGACATCTTTAACTTTGCAGAAGGGTCAGTGGATTCAATAAGAATCCTCTTGACTTACCATGACTGGAGCCCTCTTATGGATTCAGCTAATAGGAACCAATAACCATCAGGTGGGATTAGTAACCATGTAGGCTGGCTTGAGCTAAGCCTGAATGCCAAATGGATAAGGGTCAGTGGATTCTTTTGGCATCTTGAGCAGGCTGGTTGTTGAATTTCATATTCCACAAAGGTGTTTGCTTTGTGGTGGCAGTTATTTTTTTCCTGATCAAATCAGTATTCCATCTATTATTGATACTTATGGACTTTTTTTTCTTCTTTGCATGATGGAATATTTCTGATTTTAATAGGTAGATGAAGTAAAACTGAAGGAAACTTAAAGACTTTTGACATCTTGCACTTTAGAAAGGACCATTGGAGAATTCAGTGTAATTCATCTTGGTTTTGCATCAGATTTTAATTCTTGCTCTGAAGTTTTTAGTGCTGAATTCAGGTACCTAAACTGGAAGATTTTAGCATAACATCTCTTAGATCCACAGGGCTTGGCTTATTTTATTTCTGCTGTTTGTCAGTAAAACACATTTTTTATCACTGCTAAATATTTTCTGTCTCCTTGTCCCTGAGGAATATTTTAAGTAGACTGGCTACCTTAACATGTCAAGTAAACATTTCATATAGTATTCAAGAGAAGAACTCATTTAGATCTTCTTGGATATCTTTCATTAGCTGTGTGTAATTTTCAGCATGTAGATCCTATACACGTTTTGTTAGATTTATATCTAAGTATTTAATTTTTTAAGAGCAATCTTAAATGGTCATAAATTTTGAAACTTGGAGTTCAATATTGGGTTATGTTTAATTTTGGCTAGTTCACAAAATATCTATTTTTAAAAATAACTATAAATATGCCTGCATTTTCCTTACTATTATTTTATTAAGAATTATTGCAGGCACATAAAAATATAGATAAAATAATAAAATATAGATAAAATAATAAAACAAACACCGAAGTTTTAATTTTAACATAGTTGGATTTACCAGTACTTTTTTCTTTTTGATGTACCTCTTTTGTGTCTTTTAAAAAAATCCTTCCATACCTCAGTGTCTTAAAAGTATTATATTTCCTTCTAGAAGTTTTAAAGATTTGCTTCTCTTACATAAACCTTTAATTCACCCAGGATTCCTTTCTGTATATGATACAGGTTAGAGTTTCCCCTCCATCGGTATTCTAAAAACAGTTTATTTAATGCTCTATCCTTTTATCACTGATTACATTGTCACCTCTATTTTATATGTGTATGGGTCCCTATGTGTGCAGATCTGTAGCTGAACTCCCATTTCTGTTACAGAGGTCTATTGGTTTATTCCTATACCAATACACTTACTGATTTTTCTTAAAAAATTTATTGACATAAAATTAACTGCATATATTTAAGATGTACAATTTGGTAAGTTTTGACACATAGACTTGTGAAACCAACACCACAGTCAAGATAATAAATATTGTCTCAAAAGTTTTCTTGTGCCTCTTTGTAATCCCTTTCTCTTACCCTTCCCTTGCATTCTTCATTACTCCTGTCTTTCTCCCTCATTTCCGGGCAACCCTTTATCTGCTTTCTATTACTGTAATTAGTTTGTATTTTCTAGAATTTCACTTATATAAAATCATACAGTATATACTCTTTTTGTCTAGCTCTGAGGGGAGGAGTATAATACAGAATTAATGGTTAAGATCATAGCATCTGGAGACAGACCATTTAATCTTAAATTCCTGCTCTGTCACTTATTTATAGCTGTAAAACCTTGGGCCTGCCATCCTAAGTCTCAGTTTCCTAGGTTGCCATGAGAGAGTGAAATTTTCCACAGGGAGAATTCGAGGGAAGAAAATACAATGCTTGAGGATAGAATTGTGAGGATATTTAATATACTGTATATATGGTTGGCAAGCATATACTTGACCATATGCAGGAAGGTTCAGAAGTAAGAGGGAAAATGGTTTAATATAGACGTAAATATTTGTCAAATAAATATGACTAAAAATAAAGGAGATGATGCGAGGCTTTGTTTGAAATGATTGCTCATGGTGGGAGAAAAACAAGCAAAATCAGAATAGAGATAATAATGAAAAAGATAGGGATGATAGGTTAGAGGTTATGTTGTGGACAAAGTAAATTTAAGCTCTAGTAGGCATAGAAAAAGGAAAAGAATTGTTTCAGAAATAAGATTTCCACAGTTTGAAAGTACTTTTTTTTTTTTTTTTTAACTTTTATGAGCATTTATTTGATGCTGAATTTACTCCTGGGCCATAAGTTTTTTTCTTCAGTTTCTCCTGAGACATCTTTTTCTTCTGTGCAAGGTCCACTTCTGGCTCAAGAACACTCTGCTCCGTTTCAGTGAGGACCGTCTCAGTGCGGTGGAGGGTGCTCATATAGGACTCTTCTGCCCATGAGCTCTGTGTGTGCTCGATGACCAGAGAGTCTGCATCTAAACCCTGAAGTTCAGCATCACTCTCTGCATTTTTAAGCACATGCAGCACTCTCTTTGGGCCACCAACTCTGCATCCTGCCCCACTGTTTGGCCTAGGCACACCTGCCAACTCCGCCATTGTAACGACAGAATGGCACACACTGCTTCTGTAAAGTGGCATCATTCAGGTTCTTGGTGGCTTTTCAGATATGCATACCTTCGATGGCCTGGGCAGTTTCACTAGCGTTCTTAAAGTGAACATGGAGGTTTGAACTTCTTGATTTGCATGATTTTGTGGGGTTGTCTGGGTCAATTGAATAGGGATCATTTTCAGAGGTTGATTCAGGTCGCTTATGGGAAGAGCCAGTATTTACAAGTTCTTAGGTGGACCTTTCCAGAAGATTATATTGTTAACCATATATCATTTATTAAAGTAGAATAGAGGAAAATTAGTGGAAAAAATTTAGATAGACCTTGTGATGAAGAATTATAAATGGTACCTAAAATGATTGATTTCCTAATTTCTGGCTTGGTGGCATTGAAGTGGTTGGTAGAAATGTAGTTCAGCAGAATGAAGTCTAGTTTGTTTACATGTTTTTCTTTTCCAGCATAGCCCAACATAATTTGTAACTACATGATGACTTAAATAAGGCAGTCTCAAATGAAACTAGCCTCCTAGGAAAATTTCCATAATACTTACTGAGCAGTAATTACCACCATGTACACGGTATTGGTTCTCAGATACCTTATAGTTTAGATATACTGTTAGATCTTTACTGAGAGTTTTGCTATACTCTGAATAAAAAACAGTCATTACCCGTTTTTTATTTGTGGGCTAATCGATACTCTGACAGGAAAAGTAACATAGCACATGTTCAAGATTAAAGATATTTTAAGGAAATATACTTGATATCTTAGATATGTACTGCCAGTGTGGTAGCCATCAGCCACCTGTGTTTATTGAGCACTCGAAATATGGTTAGTCCAAACTGAGATGTGATATAAATGTAAATTACAATATGCATTGGACTTTGAAGATTTAGTACAGAACAAAGAATGTAAACCAGCTTGTTAATACTTTTTATATGGATTACATGTTTGAAATGACCACATTGTAGATATATTAGATTAAATAAAACATTAATAAAATTAATTTTGCCTGTTTCTTTTTTACTTTTTAATGTAGCTGCTAGAAAACTTAAAATTTCATATGTGGCTTTCATATATGACATATTATATTCCTGTTGAACAGTACTGTCTTAAGATGAAAGAAATACACCTCCTGTTTTGCTATAATCAAATGTGTAACTATTTGCTGAATTATAAATCCTTAGTGGAAAAGCAAAACAATAAAAACAAACAAAAAAAATCCCCCAAAATTTGATATATAAGTAATGCTTAATGAAATTTTCTGTAGGTGGATTTAAAAAATAAGTATTATCATTAGATTTGTAGTTATTTTACAGTTATATTTAACAAAAGCTGTTAAACTTCAGGGATCAGGATAACTGGATACCAGACTTCAGCTTACTAGGCTTGGGTTCTGAAAGTACACCTTTGCTTTGCCTTGTACAGATATCTAATTTTAGATTTTCTAAAGCAGTATATAGTATCACTTGAGAACTTAAAAATTAGAAATATTAATTTTTGAGCCCCAACCGTGTAATCTGTTTAAACCCACCCTCCAAGTGATTCTAATACACATAAAGTTTGAGAAACATAGTTGTAGATTGTTACTTTTATAGAAGTAGCAAAACTCAACCTGTTTATAACAGTTCTTCATTTTGTCCCCTTGATTCAGATCTATTTATCCTATCATCTGATGATAAATTTCACTGATGTAAATTTTATTTTTATTATAAAAGTGCTCACAAAATTTTAGGGTTAATTTCTAAATAGCAATAATTATATTTAGAGTGGTATTTTATTTGATTCTTATGAATGTTTACTACACAAATACCATTTGGGCAACTATACATATCTATTTGAAAGGAATTATGTTAATCATTTGTAAAAATCTTACATTCTTAGGTGGATGCTCTTCGATTGCGTTTGGAAGAGAAGGAAACCATGTTGAATAAGAAGACAAAACAAATTCAGGATATGGCTGAGGAGAAGGGAACTCAAGCTGGAGAGATACATGACCTCAAGGATATGCTGGATGTGAAGGAGCGGAAGGTTAATGTTCTTCAGAAGAAGGTAAGATGCAGGTATTCTGAGTTCAGTGTCCCACATCTGGCATTCATCTTCATTCCTATTGCTGAGTTATATCTAAATGTTGTCAGTTTCTTTCTCATTCCTCTGTTTATATTTTTGTGGTTAATAATTGAAACCCATGTTGTAATAGGTAGATTATTAAAACTTCTCTGCATATTCAATTTAAAAAATTTTTAAGTGAACGCTATTTTATCGTCAGTAGTATTTTTCATGCTGCTATTTCTGAAAAGTACCTTGTAAATTGCCAAAGTATTTATGTTGACATTCTTCTACCTCTTCTATATTGGAACTATAACATGAATTAGTATTGTACATGCACTAGAGATGGTTGCAACTCCATCTACATGATTAATAAGACTGTAATTTTGAATAGAAAACATGCTACTATAATTAGCACATAATGTACATGTGTGACATATAATGTACATTCCTTTTTTACCTTAATCATTATTGGGAAGAGGCGAACTTTGGAATAAATAAGTACTAATACTATTTTTTTTTTTTAGCTTACTTAAAGGAGTGCCCTTGAGATAACAGGAAACACTGGTAGTTATTGTTCATCTCCAGTGAGATGATAGATTAGACATATTTGATATTGTCCTAGTTTATTTTTAACCTCTAACAGTAGCCAAGGAATAAAACTCTTTATTAAACTTCAATTCAGCTTTTCTTTTATGTAAAGAGGACCATGTCATATATTTGTCCTATATTAGTTTGGTTTTTACTTGCTTTCTATAAGTAAACATAAAAATTGATCATTCTAAATTTCAGTTGAATATAGCATTTTAGTAGATACTGATTTATTGTTTTAAATTTTTATGCATATATATATGTATATATATATGTGTGTGTGTATATATACATATATATATATATATATCCTTCTCATCCTTTTCCCCCAACTACCTCCTTCCCCTTACGTGTTTCTTATATATCCTTCCAGAAACAGTCTGCATATATACAGGCAAATCTGTATTCTCTTTTTTTATGTTTACCTATTTTTGTATTCTTCCAGAAACATTTTATGCATAATCCATATAAAGCAGAAATGTTTCTTTTAACACAAGTGTTGCCATTCCTTATTGTCTATTCCTTTCCATTTTTTTTCTGTTAATATATTTTAAACTCCTTTCAAGAGCTTCCTTGTTGTTACCGATAGCATTGTATGGGTGTACTACAATTTAGTTAACAGGGTTTCTACTGAGGGACTTTTAGTTTATTTAACATTTCTGCTTTTACATAAAATGGTGCTGTAGTAAATATATACATATTTAGTTTGTACATGTGTGAAGTATATTTCTAGGTAAATTCCTTGAAGTAGAACTGCTGGGTGAAAGGATATGCATTTTTAATGTTGGTGGATTTTGCCGAGTAACAAGTATATTGGTTAGAACCCAAAAGCTATTTGGAAGTAATGTATGTCTTATTTTTAACTAGGTAAACATTTTTTTTTTTAAGTTTTTAATAACCATGACTAGAGGTTTGAAGTTAGAATTAAAACCTAATTATCCTGAAATAATCGTAGTTTGTAAAAATAGAATGGCAACACTTATGCTAGCCACTTTAGAATCTTGTTTAATCCTTCTATCCCTTTGGCAGTGACTTTTAGAACTTGATTGCTCTATCACAAATCAGTGGCTAAAATTTTAGACTGCGACACATAATAAGAAATATATTTTACATGTGACTGCATACACATTCATCTGTATCCACATATAGTATAAATCTGTAGAAGAGATAACTGAAACAAAACTTTCCCCAAATATACTTACTTTAATTTCATGAAAGTACTCTTAAAGGAATAAAAAAAATATTAGTGCTGACTCATTAAATTATTTCAGTACCTACTAATGAAATACTTTTCATCTTGGCATCTTACTCCTATGCTTCCCTATTCTTACCCCCCAAATAAAAACAAACTCAGAACAAACAAACATAATATATGATAAGAGAGGTTCGTTTGTACAAATTTGTTTAGCTAAAAAATGGTAGCTTCAGATTTTGACACAAGGTCGGTCTTACTCCAAAATGCAGCTTTTCCCATTATAACAACTTCCCTGTTGGGAGGATTACATGGTAATATGTGTTAAAACCTTTTTTTTAATGTTACTTTTTAATATATTTATTTTTTATTGAGGTGAAAGTCACACATAATAGAATTAATCATTATAAAGTACACCAAGTCAGTGGTGTCTACGGTACTCACCTAAATGTAATTACATATGTATAATTACCACTCCTCTCTAGTTTCAATACTTTTTTTCTTTTTAAAATTAATTAATTTCAGGTGTACTGCATAGTGGTTACGCATTTATATAACTTAGGAGATGATCCCTCAATAAGTCTGGAACCCACCTGTCACTCACTATACATAGTCATTACAGTATTATTGACTATATTTCCTATGCTGTACTTTACATCCCCATGACTGTTTTATAACTGCCAATTTGTATTTTTTAATTCCTTCGCTTTGTCACTCAGCTCCCCAACCCCCATCCCATCTGGCAGCCAGGAGTTTGTTCTTTGTATCTATCTGTGCATTTGTTTCTGTTTTGTTTATTTATTTTATTCTTTAGATTCAACATATAAGCGAAATCATATGATATTAGTCTTTTTGTGTCTGACTTATTTTACTTAACATAATACCCTCTAGGTCCATCCATGTTGTCAAGAATGGTAAGATTTCATTCTTCATTCTTCTCATCTCTCCTGATTCTTAACCATCACATATGAATGTAAGACCAACCTGGTTCTCACCTCCTACCAGTCTTGACGTGGCTTCTTCTTTATATCTTAGTTATAGAAGTTCTGTTCAGCTAGTCTTCAGGTGGTTCTCAAGGGTGGTTGCTCCACAATTTAGTTGTAATTTTGATGTGGTCAGTAGGGGAGGCAAGCATAACGGTTACCTACTCCACCATCTTGACCAGAGTTCATGTTAAAGCTTTTTGACACTATAGAACATCATACAAACATCGTATATATTATTTTTACCTAGCCTCTTTATCTTTTACTGGAGGCAGTGGCAAGCCACTAATTGTGTTCTTTGTAGTACACTACACTGCCTAACTGATGTGTCATTTTGCAGACTTTGATTTGTCTTAAAACATGTATTAGGTAGATAAAACCGCTACTTGTAAAACTGGTTAAGTTTTACTGCTTCTCTTTAATTACCTCTGTGCCTGTCATTTTCAGTGCTTAGAGCCTTTATGTTCTGTCTTCTTATTTGTTGTAGAAGTTACTGTACTAACATGAACAGAATCAACATTTCTGATGTATTTCCTGGACCATTGTTTGCTTATTAAATATAAGTAGCTTTTATTTTTAGATTCACTTAAAATAAATAAAATGAACACATTAAGTTTAAAGACAATCTAAGGTTCTCAAAAGAGCTCTAACTATTTTTATTGTGGCTTTCCTTTTTTAATGCTGCAAATATTCGTTTGCTCCAGGATACTTTTAGCAGACTTGGTTTTCATGTGGTTGACAAACAATGAGAGCTGGCTGAGTGCAGTACCCCTCATGGAGTGTGGGTTTGAGGACATAGAGTGAACTCTGATGAATTGGGCTGTGGTGAAATTATGATGACTTTAGAAGGCCATGTAGATGATGATGAGCAATGTGGACAGGAGACACCACACATGTAGTAGATAGTGTAGAAGATTTGAGAGAAGAGTTACAGACTGCAGATATAGATGAAGATGGCCCTGGTAATGGTGACCATGGAGGCTGCATTTCTGGTGTTTACTGTAATATGGGGCATGAGCAATGGCTCAGTACCTATTCAGAGCGATGACACAGAGATGCAGGTTGGAGGCCTTGTAGCACATGATGCCAGAAGACAGCCAAATGTCACATAGAATTTGGCCAAAGTTCTGCGAGAGGATATGATGCTGATGGATGTGACCAAGAGGAAAATCAAGAGGTTGATTATGGCCAGGGAGCCAATTATTCATTGACTGGTAAGCACAAAGGCATTGGAGAGAATTGCGGTCAGTGTGATGTAGCATTCAGGATCTGTTGGAGGCCTCCAGAAACAGGCCTTCCACTGATTGGGTTGGTGGGGGCATTCTAGGTTGCTTTGTTTTCTACATTCATAGCTACTTCTTTCACAGTTGTCTTCCCCACAAACCAAGGTCATCTTTCCATTTCACACTGGTAGGAGCCATGCATCACATAAACAGACAGAATGAAAAGACTCCAGGACTTGACTGTGTAAAGAACATTGAGATGACTCTAAGTTGTAATTAAAGGTTCCTCTTAAGTCACATGAACCCTGAGATTGATCAGTATTCTGGAATTCTGATGGACACATACTGAATTTGTTAGATAATATCAAATTATCATGCCAGACGGGACCGAGCTCTGCAATTTCTTGCTTTTGACATTTTGACTCTTTCCAAAGCTTGAGACTCTTATGTTTGGTGATATATTCAGATTTTCCTCCATCCTATTCTGAGAAGATTCTGGATTTCAGTTTGCCTCCTGTGAGTTTTTAAAACTAGAATGAGCACCAGCTGATTCAGAGAAGCAGTTCAGTCAACAGCTCACACAGTTTTCTCAGGTGAATCTTGACACATAGTGAGATACTTTGATCCTTTTACACTGATTGTTTTTGACCCTGAAGAGATAAACATTTCAGTTATTAAGACTTGAAGAATGCGTGAGCTTGAATAAGTGATCCAAAACATGGGTCACCCGTGAGTTTACCCTTTTTGGCTAAGCTAGTGCATCTGCTTGTCGAAGAATTCCTTTGAATACTTTTTCGGGAAAGGTCATGAGTGCTATATTTTCCAAGTTCTTGTTTGTTGATTACATGATCATACTACATTTTTATATTTTATAATGTAATTATTTCAGGGATACAAAAAAGTATAAAGAGTAATATAATAAGTAATTTTAATTACTCAACTTAAGAAGTAAAATTTTAATTTCAGTAGAAGTTCCTTGGCATATCTTTTTTTTTTATAGTATTCCCCTTCATTCTCTCCAAAGATAAATACTTGATTTTGCTATTTATATATATGCTCTATAATTTAGATCAGGATATATGTTTTTATACTTTTACAACCTATGTATGTATTAGTAAAATATATGTAATAAGAGGAAATACACATGGCATATAAATATGGGAAGTAATTTACCCTCACTGTTATCAGGGGGTATAAAATAAGACCAGATTAAGAAACCATTTTGTACTTACCATTTTATGCTATGTTGACAAAAAGTAAGAAGTCTGACAATATCAAGTGTTGGTAAATAGGGCAACTGTATTTCTCACACAGTGCTATTGGGATTTTAAAATGGTACAACTTCTTTGGAAAGCATTTATCTTACTAAATTAAAACTAAGCATACCCTCCTATATATATATGTATATAAGCATAACCTCCTGTATATATATATATATATATATATATATATGAATGCCTGTAGTAACCTTGCTTGGATTAAAAACAAAACAAAAGTGAGGAAATACTGCAAATGTTCACTGACAAAGAATGAGTTAAGTAAATTGTGGTATAATCACACTATAGAACATATTATCCTTTTTTGTTTTAAGACAAGGAAATATTTAGGATAAAAATTCAGTAAAGTCATTTTTTCTGGAGGTAGGCAAGTCAGAGAGGTGGGATTAAGGAGGAGAGTGTGTGTGTGTGTGTGTGTGTGTGTACACATCTTTTAAGTAGTTTAGGTAATGTTCTTGTTCTTAAAATGGATAATGGGTTTATGTGTCTTTAATTTATTATACTCATATATAGATTTATGTATATTAAATATGTAATATAATTAAAAATAACTGGAGGCAGATTAATCTTTTTATTACATTTACATGGTTGGTGCATGAGTGTTTATTATATACTATATATTTCCTTGTGTTTGAATATCAAAATGCTTAGAAAAGCCTCTCTCCATATAGCTATCTTTGTTGAAAAATAATATTTCATTTATTTTATTTTAAATTTATTCCTAAATTTTATAATTCTGAAATTAGAACCACCTTTTCCTAGAAGTTCATTTGTACATTTTAAAACAATGTATAATACAGGTGTAGAGTCTCATTTGTTAAAATTAAGCTGTCTGTTTGATTCAAGTTTTCCTATAAAGTCTCTGGCAAATGGATTTATTCAGGTTATGGTCTAATATGTCCAATTTTGATGAATAAATGACTTGGATAGTTTTCACCCTCTTTTCTTGAACCAGAATTTGGCCACTATAGTATTTGCCTATTGAGATTAACTTCGGGTCATACGGAACAGGTGTAATCCTTCTTCGACAGGATAGCTTTTTAGATTTTGGAAGCTTGCTATTTGACAGCCCCCAAATCTTATTTTCCTAGGTGAAATCTTTGTTTCTTCCATTGTTCTTATTGGCTCTGGTTAATGTTTCTGATGGCAGTTATTTGTCTAAACTCATTTTTCCTCCATAGTTGTCCAGTTGGAATTTTGGACCTAATTGCAAAAGAGATGATTAGAATGTTATTAATGTTTTGTTCTGGCGCTAGCTGAAATATTGTTTTGGGCATCTCACTGAAACTCACTAACCTTCATTTCTTCATCTATAGACAGGGTATAATAGTTACCTCAGGGGATTTTTTATAATGTGTCTGAAAGCACCTTGGAACCTGTAAAATGTTACATACTTTGGATATAAGTTGTTAATATTGTTTATTCTTATTTAATTTTACTTTGTTAAGTTCAGCCAATTGCTGTAATCTTTGAGGATTTTTTTAGAATCTTGATTTGATTATATAGTCTATTTATTTCTTTTGGTTTTATGCCTTCTACCCATTTATGTGCATATTCTTTATACTTTCATATAAATGATGAAATGTTGAATAGGCCCAGAAAAGACTTTTGTGGTGTAAGAAGTCTCTATCAAATGGATAGATTTATCAAAATAATTTTAAAAGCTGTTTTTGTTGTCTGTAGATTTTTTTTTTTTTGTAAGCCCAGTTTGTTTGTGGGTCTAGCCTTTTTATAAATCCATGTTCCTCTCTGTTCTTCATTTAGGGCCTTATAAATGTCTTAAAAATTTGAGTCAGTTGGAGTGATCACTCCATATAATTCTTATAGTGATGATTGGATTATGAGGCACATGATATATTCAACTATTTTTGGCTTTTTCGGGACCACCACCTAGACATTTTCCTAGCTTTCTAAGCACTGTATGTATTTATGCACTGGCATATTCTTTGCTCTTTTTCTTTTTTCCCCTTACTGAGTACATTTATAGATGCACAGTAAAAATTATGTTTTTGTGAGCTCTCCGGTCTAACAAATCTTCTTGAATTGTCTTCATTCATGCATTCAGCGTAGCACCTCTTGCAGTATACTAGGCACTGTTCTAATTACAAAGGCAAATAATATGCGGTTTCTGCTCTCAGAGTCTCAAGAGTTTAGGGAGTTCCAGAAATTATACAAATGCTGTATTTACAGTGGGGCACAAAAACAGAAGTTTTAGATTTGACCTTGTGTAAAAAGTATCTTAGGGGCTGAATCCTGAAAATGAATGAAAATTTGCTAGACAGATGGGAACGGGGTGAGACATCCCAAGCCAAGAGAACAGCGTGAATGATGTGGAGTAATATTCCTTTCCAGAGTGTCGTGCCTTGGAGTTTTACTTCTGTTCTTCAAACATTTTGTAACATGGATTCTTAAAAACTTCCAGTAGAGCTCTGCCTATGAATACCTTTTTTCTCTTATTATGAATTCCCATATTACCTGGTCTCTGGGGAAATTTTTCCCTGTTCTTATATAATGAGAAAGTTTTTGGTGAGTGTACTCACCTTTATTGTCCTATTAATTTAAGAAACTAATAAATAGAATTCAACTTTTCTTTCTTCTGGTTCTAAAGACTTTTCCGTCAAAAACTTTAGAAATTTATCTTCAATAGAATATTGAAAATATAACCTTTCAGGTAGAAATTCGGGTATTCCTGGAGAGATGTCTTAATTCTGCACAATACTTAACCTACTCTGCTTCTTGATTCAGACATAGAGAAGAGGGTATAGTAACTCTGCTTTCATCCTTTTCTTGTTCTTTGGCATCTGCATTCTCTATTTTTTTTTCCACAAATATTACTTATAATTGTATATTTAAGTAATATTTAGATATTTTAATGTTTAAGAGGGAGTATCAGGAAACAGTATATTGCTTTGGCATTACTTTTGGCGTATTAGATATGCTTCTTTTTAAAAATTACTTTTCTGAGAACAGTAGCAGCTGTGATAATGGCTGGATTGTGAATCACATACTCTGGACTGTTTTTGGCTGCATCTGGGTACCACTTCCCACCCGCAGTCTCCCTGCTTTCTAGGCAGTGTGTATATTTGTATGCACTGGGTTAACCCTGCGCTCAGAGAAGGAAATGGGGCACTAGCAGATGGCCAAGCATGCTGTACAATGGGATTAGCATTGGACTCCTCCTTCCCAGGTTTCTCTCCTATAGTTTAAAGTAGTTTTGTGTTACAGTAAATTTCTTATCTTTATAGTAAATCACTGACCTGGAAAATGTAATTGAGCATTTGAATCTGAGCTGCATTCAAAATCTGTGTTAAAATTGTGCAGCTTCTTGCTTGATTGACTATAAACGATAATATAACTTGGAGTTTAATTTGCTGATGCAGATGTTATCATCATTCCCTTCTATGCTTCTGTAACTTATGTTTATTTCACCTTGCTTGCTTCTCCAGTTTCCTAGGTTTTGGTATTTAGAGTTTAGATTTAACAGTTGCAGAAAGCTGATATGTAGAATTAGAGAGAGAGAGAGAGACAGAGAGAGAGAGAGAGAGAGAGAGAGAGAGAGAGAGAGAGAGAGAGAGAGAGAGAGAGAGAGAGAGAGAGAGAGAGAGAGAGAGAGAGAGAGTGTGTGTGTGTGTGTGTGTGTGTGTGTGAGACTAGATTGGTTTTTTAAGTCTACTCTGTTATTTCATTTCCAGTAGCAAGTCAGAAAGAGTAGGTTCTTTATATATTCTTTTTTTTTTTTGTGGAGTTTTGACTAAGACAGTGTCAGTTTCTTCGCTTTTGCCATATCATAAAATGGAAAGAATATGTTTTGTCATTAAAAACCATATTTACTAATTTATTCAGAGAAAATTAATATTTTATTTTTAAAATGGTGATGTTTTATCTTTAATAAGGATTAATTGTAATATTTTCTAAATGTTATTGTTTTTTAAGTCACAACCCAACTGTTAATGGAGATAAGTAAGAGAAGACCACGTCAGACTTCCATCAGATTTTAAGTTGGAAACTTATACTTAGGCATTGGAATTTTCCCTTTTCTTTCTTTTATAATTTTTAATATAACTCAGTTTATTTAAAATTTTGTCATTTATGGAGAATATATATAGCTAAATTTTTATTAAAAAAACAATACATAGTAAATAAAGTCTGACTGATGATGCTATTTCTACTGGGGAAGATACTTCGTATGGATTTACTTTGCTTCATATAACCTTTTTACTCTTTTTCAAGAAAACCATAAGAAGGTAGATAGCTGAACTTGCAAAGTCTTAATTTAACTTCCAATTTTTCAATAGATAACTCTTTTTAAATGAAATTGATCTTATTCAAGTGACATTTTATGACTGAAGAATTATCTCACCAAGAAAGGAGGGTCTTAGTTTGCTTTGCCATATCTTTTAATAACATGTTTCTGCTCACCATCCCTTCCACTTCCAGAGCTCTACTCTCCAAAATAAATAAATAAATAAAAATAAAGCACAACACCCATACATTCTGATAATCTAGAAACAGTAAACTTCAGATATAAGTGAATCAAGTAACAAGAGCAATAACGCTGTTTTATGACAGATAGGTGGAGAAAAACATATTGTTGCATAAATTATTCCTAAAGCCTTATTGGCTTAGACAACCATTTTATTTTACTCGCTTGTGAGCCAGGGTTTCAGGAAGGGCTCTGTTGGGTAATTTGTCTCTGATTCATTTGGTGACAGCTGGGGGTGTCTGCGATTGGATAATTCACCGCCAAGTTGGCTTCCTCACTTGCACATATTCTAGGTATCCCTTGGCCTCTGTCTATATGGCTACATGGCGTCTTTTGCCTCAGGGCTTCTACACATGCCTGGTATCTTACAGTATGATAAAAGTAGTCACACTTCTTATGTGGCACCTGACTCTCATGGATGTGAGACGTTGAAGCTGCCTGGCCAGTTAAGGATTATGCTAGGAATTGGCTTAGAAGTGGCAGAGGATTCCTTTTGCTGTTTTCTGTTGGTTATAGTAGTCCAGGACCTACCTTGATTCAGACGAGTCAAGAAATAGACATACTTCTTAATGAAGGTGTGGAAAAGCCACGCTGCAGAAGAGCATGTAAGTTGGGAGATATTGTAGCCCTTTTGGGGCCAGTTGAATAAAACATTGGATAAAGGATTGAGAATATGAGTGAGACTTTTTTTGTGTGGTATGATGACAAAGTTCTTATTCTCCTTTCTGTTATGGTATTGCAGCCTTATTAGTCAGAGCAAAGGGGAATTTTCCTATTTCCCCTCAGTGTTTTATCTGTTATTCATAGGGCTTCTGTCATCCATTGCTCCCAACAAAAGTCACCTCCAACCAGTTTAAAATTGTTTTACATAATTTAAGAATTATCACGGGGTATGAAAATAATTCATAAGAAAAGGGTACAGAGGAATAAGGTGTATGGAAAGGGGAGACTGGCAGCAGAAGATGAATTAATGCTACATATTTATTTTGGAGATTCACCTTAGGTGAAAAGCACAACCGTCTAGATGAAAACTTTTACATATTATTGGTCTAAGGTGAAAGACACTGCCATCTACCCAACCCTCGGTCGGGGGAGTGGTACTGGTCCGTGGCCTGTTAGGAACTGGGCTGCACAGCAGGAGGTGAGTGGCTGGTGAGCGAGTGAAGCTTCATCTGTATTTGCATCCGCTCCCCAGTGCTAGTGTCACCGCCTCAGCTCCATCTCGGATCATCAGGCATTAGATTCTCATAGGAACACTGTTCCCTGGTACCAAAAAAGATTGGGGACTGCTGCTGATCTAGAACATAATCAGACTAAATATGTACACAGATGACACATTGAATGCAAAAGAACTTTTAAGTCCATTAGGAACAGACAAACTTATCTAAATTGTTTTTTGTTATTTAGGGAATAAAGCAGGATAAATTTCAGGCTTAGTTTCACACTTCCATGACACGGTCGAATTTTGACTTTTAAACTAGCACTAAGGGGTTAATAGGATGGATGATTCTTTTTTTCCTAATTGAGATGTAATTCACATACCATAAAATTTACCTTTTTAAAGTGTGTATAGTTCAGTTTTCTTTTTTTTGTATACTTTCAAGGTTGTGCAACCATCACCACTATTCAATTTCAGAACATTCTCATGATCCCCAAAATAAACCCATACCTGTAAGCCACCACAACCCCTTATCTTCTAGCAACTATTAATCTACTTTTTGCCTCTATGGATTTGCCTATTCTGGACATTTCTTATACGTGTAATTATATAATATGTGCTTTTTGTGTCTGGCTTCTTTAGTATTTTCAAGGTTCATTCTTCATGTAGCAAGTATCAGTGTTTCATTTCTTTTTATGGCTGAATAATATTTTATTGTAATGAATATACCACATTTTATTTATCCATTTATCAGTTTATGGACATTTGAGTTGTTTCTACTTTTTGAATATTATGAATAATGATTCTATAAACATTAATGCACAAGGTTTTGTATGAATATATCTTTTCATTTCTCTTGGGTATATATCTAACAATGGAATTGATATTAACTTCATGTTTAACTTTATGAGGAACTGCTACACTGATTCTAAAGTGGCCACACAATTTTACGTTCCATTCTAATGGATATGCATTGATATCTTATTGTTGTTTTGATTTGCATTCCCATAGTGTACTTGTTAGCCATTTGTTTATCTGCTTTGGAGAAATGCCTTTTCAAATCTTTTGCCCATTTTTAAATCCAGTTGTCTTTTTATTGTTGAATTCTAGAAAGTCTT
Organism: Pteropus alecto; assembly: GCF_000325575.1. Classification (NCBI taxonomy): domain Eukaryota; kingdom Metazoa; phylum Chordata; class Mammalia; order Chiroptera; family Pteropodidae; genus Pteropus; species Pteropus alecto. The sequence goes on from NW_006443138.1 coordinate 29,399,375, forward strand.
TATATATTCTGAGGTTCCACCATATCAGATATGTAATTTGCAGATATTTCTCCCATTCTGTGGGTTATCCTTTCACTTTCTTGAGAGCATCCTTTGATACACATAAGTTTTAAATTTTGATGAGTTCAATTTATCCATGTTTTTCTTGTTCACTTATGCTTTTGGTGTCATATCTAAGAAAAGATTGCCTCTAATTGAAGATCATGAAGATTTCCTTCTACGTTTTCTTCTATGAGTTTTACAGTTTTAGTTTTTACATTTAGATCTTTGATCCATTCTAAGTTAATTTTTGTAGATGGTATAATGTTAGGGTCTCACTTTATTATTTTGCATGTGGTTATTCAATCATCCCATAGCAATTTGTTGAAAAGACTCTTTTTCCCCTATTGATTCGTCTTGGGACATTTGCTGAAAATCAATTGGCCATAGACACGTGTGTTCAGTTATGAATTCTTGTTTCTGTTTCATCAATTTGTATGTCTATGTGCCGTATACCACACTGTCTTGATTACTGTAGCTTTGAAGTAGATTTTGATATTGGAAATTGTGAATCCTCTACCTTTGTTCCTTTTCAAGGTTGTTTTGGCTTTTGGGTGTCCCTTGTAATTCCATATGAATTTTGGGGTTAGTGTGTTCATTTATGTAAAAAAGACATTTGGACTTGATAGTGATTGCACTGAATCTCTTCATCAGTTTGAGGAATATTCATCAAGTCTTTCAATTGAACACAGGTTGTCTTTTAACTTCTTTGTGTTGTCTTTAATTTCTTTCATCAATTTTCCTTTTAGTTTTCAGGTTACAAGTCTTGCACTTCTTTAAATTCTTTAATATTTTATTATTTTTGATGCTGTTAAAATCGATTTGTTTTCATTTCATTATCAGATTTTCATATCTAGTATACAACTGATTTTTGAATATTGATCTAGTGTTTTACAGCTTTATTAAACTTCTTTGTTAGCTTCTAATAGTGTCTAGTGGATTCTTTAGTATTTTCTTAGTATGTATAAAGTTATGCCATTTGTAGTATGGCTGCCTTTATATTCTTTTCTTCCCTAATTGCCCTTCCCTAATCGTCCAATACAATGATGAATAGTAGTAATGAGAGCAGACATCCTTATCTTATTCTTTATCTTAAATGAAAGGCTTTCATTTTTCACTGGTAAATATGGTGTTCACTTTATCAGATTGGGGATGTTTTCTTCTATTCTTAGTTTATTGAGAGTTTTTATAATGAAATGTGTTAGATTTTGTCTAATGCTTTTTCTGCATCTATTGAGATGAGCATGTGGTTTCGTTCTTTATTCTATTAATATGCTGCATTATAATCATTGATTTTTGTATGTTGAACCAGCCTTGCATTTCTGGGATAAGGATGGGTGTGTATATATATATATATTTTTTGCTCGTTTCAGACATACAGTACAATAGCTAGACATTTAGATAATTTATGAAGTGATCCCCTCAATTACTCTAGCATCCATCTGGCACTGCCCTCAGCCATTACAATAATGTTGACTGTATTCTCTATGCTGTACTCTGTATCCCCGTGACTGTTTTGTAACTACTAATTTGTATTTCTTCATCCTTTCGTCTTTTTCACTCAGCTCTCCAACCCCCCTTCCCTCTGGCAATCACCAGTTGTTCTCTATATCTGTGAGTCTCTTTTTGTTTAGTTTGTTCATTTCTTTTGTTTCTTAGATTCCACATATAAGTGAAATCACGTGGTAGTTGTCTTTCTCTGTCTGACTTATTTCACTCAGCACCATACCCTTGAGGTCCATTCATGTCATTGCAAATGGTAAGATTTTATTAATTTTATGGCTGAGTAATATTCCATTGTATATATGTACCATAACTTCTTTATCCGATCTTCTATTGATGGGCACTTTGGTTGCTTCCATGTCTTGGCTATTGTGGATAGTGCTGCGTGAACATAGGGGTGCATAGATCTTTACAAACTGTGTTCGGTTTTCTTTGGACCAATACCCAGAAGTGGAATTGCTGGGTCGAAAGGTAGTTCTATTTTTAATTTTTTGAGGAACCTCCATACTGTTTATCATAGTGGCTGTACCAATTTGCAGTCCCACCAACAGTGTACAGTGGTTCCCTTTTCTCCTTATCCTCATTAAGACTTGTTTTTTGATTTACTCATGATAGGCATTTTGATAGGTATGAGGTGATATCTCATCATGGTTTTGATTTGCATTTCTCTGATGATTAGTGATGTTAAGCACCGTCTGTATTTTTTCTTTGGAGAAATACCTGTTTAGGTCTTCTGACCATTTTTAATTGGATTGTTTGTTTTTTTGTTGTTGAGTTGTAGGAGTTCTTTATAAATTTTGAGTATTAATCCCTTGTCAGATATCTCCTCCCATTCAGTTAGTTCTCTTTTCGTTTTGTTGACGGTTTCCTTTGTTGTGCAAAAACTTTTTAGTTTGATGTAGTCTTATTTATTTTTTCTTTTGTTTCCTTTGTTCAAGGAGATCAGAAAAAATATTACTAAGAGCAATTTCAGAGCATTTACTGCCTATATTTTCTAGAAGTTTTAAGGTTGGGTCTTACATTTAAGTCTAATACATCTTGAGTTAATTTCTTGTATGTGGTGTAGAAGGTGGCCTAGTTTTATTTTTTTGTATGTATCTGTCCAGTTTCTCTAGCACTATTTGTTGAAGAGATGATCTTTACTACATTGTATATTCTTACCTCCTTTGTCATAGATTAAATGACCATATAGATGTAGATTTATTTCTGGGCTGTCTATTCTGTTCCATTGATCTGTGTATCTGTTTTTATGCCACTACCATGTTGTTTTGATTACTATAGCCTTGTAGTATAGTTCGATATCACGAGTGTGATACTTTCAACTTTGTACTTCTTTCTCAAGATTGCAGTGGCTATTCGGGATCTTTCATGGTTCCATATAATTTTTGGATTATTTGTTCTTGTTTTCTGAAAAATGCCATTGATATTTTGATAAGGGTTGCATTGAATTTATAGATTGCTTTGGGTAGTATAGTCATTTTAACGATGTTGATTTTTCCTACCAATGAGCATGGTATGTGCTTCCATTTATTTGTATCTTCTTCAATTTCTTTTTTTCACTGACTTATAATTTTCCAAGAACATGTCTTTTACCTCCTTGGTTAATTTGATTCCTAGGTATTTTATTGTTTTTGATACAATTGTAAATGGGATTGTTAACTTAATTTCTCTTTCCGATAGTTCATCATTGGTATAAAAATGGAACCGACTTCTCAATATTAATTTTGTATCTTGCTACTTCACTGAATTCATTTATCAGTTTTAATAGGTTTTTGGTGGAATCTTTAGAGTTTTTTATATATGGTATCTTGTCATCTGCAAATACTGACAGTTTTACTTCTTCCTTTCCAATTTGGATACCTTTTATTTCTCTTTCTTGCCTAATTGCAGTAGCTAGGACTTCCAGTACAATGTTGAACAGAAGTGGTGAAAGTGGGCATCATTATCTTGTTCCTGATCTTAAGGAAAACGCTCTTAGCCTTTCCCCATTGAGTATGATGTTAGCAGTAGGTTTGTCATATATGACTTTTATTATGTTGAGGTATGTTCCCTCTATTGCCACTTTGCTAAGAGTTTTATCATAAATAGATGCTGGATTTTGTCGAACACTTTTTTCTGCATCTATTGATATAATCATATGGTTTTTATCTTTCAATTTTGTTAATGTGGTATATCACATTAATTGATTTGTGGATATTGTACCAACCTTGAATCCTAGGAATAAATCCAACTTGGTCATGGTGTATGATATTTTTAACATATTGCTGAATTTGGTTTGCTAATATTTTTTTGAAGATTTTTGCATCAATGGTCATAAGAGATATTGGCCTATAGTTTTCTTATTTTATATTGTCTTTGTATGGTTTTGGAATCAGGGTAATGGTGGACTTGTAAAAAGAATTAGGGAGCCTTCTCTCTTGAATTTCTTGGAATAGTTTGAGAATAGCTGCTAATTCTTCTTTGAATGTTTGGTAAGGATGGGTATGTTTTTAAATAGCCTTGCATTTTTTTCTTGGGGAAATGTTAAAAGTTGTTCTTCAAACCTTATCATGGAGGCAACCTTATCATAGGACTGAACCTGGGAGAACATAATCTTTACGTAAATGTTTTATTTTAGAGTGCTAAGGTATAATATAAATAAGAACTATTCAGAGGTTTATATTGTAATACTTTGTACAACATAGAAGTAATTCTGACCCTTATTAAAATATTCAATCTTTTAGGTAACTTAGTGAGTCATTTGAGGATTTATGTTTATCTGCATAATTTTCTGTTGATAATATGCCATATTAATATTTTCAGAGTCTTATAAGCTCTAGTTCAGAGTGCCCTGACTTCTGTTTTGACTGAACACACATTTTAAACTTGAAAAATGGTAAATAACAAGTGAATATGGAAGGGTCAGATGCCTATTGTGACAAAGGTTGTTCTTAGTGGTATTTCAGGAGACCTTGTAGCAGGAATATGTCAAAGCAATAAATATCTAGATAAGTATCTAGAAAGGGACAAGGATTTGGAAAAAAAAAAAAGCTTGATCAAAGTTCTGAAGCAAGGTCAATATTTTCTTCTGCTTGAAACTGCTTATAATTTGACATGAATTAACTTGCATTTCATTCTCACCTGTGGGAATGGCTGTTTGGATAGATGCCCAGGTACTTGTCAACTCTAGCTGAGAAGTTGAAATAATTAACCACTTGAAGAAGTTGTTAAATCAAACTTTGATGTAGCTTTTTGTGCTTTTCCTTCTCTCTGCCACACCAGTATGCTCACCTTAACCAGAAAATGGCTTCAAGCATCAGACGTGTATTTTGTCCTTTATCTGTTTTATCCTCCTGGAATTTGCCAGACCTCCTTACTTTTTTCTTCCAACACTTATTTTTTTCTAGAGTTTTTCAGATCAGAAAAACCATCCAAATTTACTGAGGAAATTGTACCAAATTTTGTAAGATTCTTGAGCTTCCACTGCATATTGATAAGGAACTGTTTGGTCCTTTTCTTCCTGCATCCCACCCAGGCCAAACTCTTATTTTATACACAGCAAATTTGGTAACACAATATTTTTATAAAGCAGTTAAGCAAGGAATTTTAAGTGAAGTAGATCTTCATTTTAAACAACATTTTGGGTATTTGAAAAGAATGCCCCTGATTAATGAGTTTTAACTTCTCCTACCCTTTTGACAATCTGATGAAAACTGTGGGCTCTCTCTGTGAAAAAGTGCACATAACTTATTTATGTGGACTGAGATGTCATACACAGCACTTTAAAGGCCATCCGTGAACTCCTGATTAAAAATGCCCTCTAACAGTAAAAGAACCGCATTGGGATTCAAGGATCTCTAGGTGTTACAAAGCCATAAAATTATGTATACAGTTCAGATACAATATAAATTAAGGGTAAATTATGATTTCATGTTACTAAAAAAGATATAGCTGCTGGCATAATGGATGCTGTGATGAGTGACCCAGATCCCCATCAAGGGTTGAAGGACATATTCCCCCAGATGCTGGTAGTGCTAGCTTCGATGAAGTTTGCCTTGACTGAAGAGACCTGCTTTGCACAATGGCATTCCCCTTCCCATTGGTATCCAGCGACTGATCCATACGGGCTTTAATCTGTTGCCCTGATTTGGGACAACTCTGAAAGGTCATCCCAGATTCAAAGCTCCTCATGGGGTTGTCTGAATTCTTTGGGACTTTGCGACAACTGAATTTCTCTCTGCACAGTCCTGCTTCCCTTCCCACTCTTCCATTCCACCAATATTGATCCCAAGAGCACCCTCTAATAAACTTTTTTGCACAGTAAAATCTGTCTCAAGGTCCACCTCCTCAGAATCTTAGCCTTGTCACACTAGGGTTGAATATTAGTCCAAGGTAGCTTTGGGCCATAAAAGTAGGCCTGGCTAAAGTAAAAACTTATATGAACTTGAATTAGATTTTAAATGTGTCAAGCACCCCATTTCTATTCCATTCAAACTTTATGTTTCAAGTAGATTTTGAAAGTCTTGGTTTCCTTGATTTTATTTGTTGTCTCCCAGTCTTTCTTTGGCACTGTAGAAAATCCCTAAGTCTCTGATAGTTTCATTTGTTTGGTCACACAGTGCGAACCTGTGAAAGATATGAGTTAGATAGAGTTGTTTACATGCTCCACAGAAACCCTTAGAGACTTCCCATATTGATAGGTCCATATGATAAGAGAATCCTTCCTACCATAATCCTGATTATATTCCTTATCATAAATCCTAAGATTTCTTAATGGTTAGAAAATGACTGTTTTATAATTATTGTTGAAATGATTATGTTCACTCTAAATATTTGAAAAATATGGAAAAGCAATAATGAGGAAAATTAAATGTAAAAATAAAATTTTCCTTGTTTTAAATTGGGATACTATTGTACATTTTGATAACTTTTCATTTTCATGTCATTGCATATAATAAACAATTTTCCAAATCTTTGATTAATCCTCAAGTATGTGAATTGTACTGGTTGCATAATATTCTAGCCAGTGGATAGATTATATTTAATTTATTTAGCCTCCTATTGTTATGTATTTGATTTTTATTGACTTTGTTATTATTAATAAATAATAAAAAAAATAGTGGTTGCTTTTTCCCTAAAACTAAGCCTAGTGTGTCTGCTTTAGTTGTTTAAAAATACCGAGTTCTTTCATCACTAAAATGTAGTGAACTATTATGTCTATTAAGACTCTAGATAGCCATTGTTACTGTACAACTTGAAGGGATGCCATTCGTATAGATGATGTGAATTGAGGTTCTAAGTGCAGTCTGACCATTGCTGCTGCCTCAGAAGGACTGCTATTTCAGATCAGTGGATCTTCTTTGTTTTTTGAGGAATTATAGAACAGGAAGGTCTGTCAGGTTCTTATATATATCTATCTGTCAGGTATAAAAAGAAGTATTTCCATAATTGTCTACCAAACAGATTTTGACTGGTAGTGAATGACCTTTACTCTCACTAGTTTTTGCTTCATGTTATTCAGTTATTTTAATGTAAAAGGTCCCTAGATCCATTATTTGTCCTATGAGCAGGTCTGTTAAGTAACTTATTTCCTCTCTCAGCAACTAATAAAATTTATTGGGAACAGTGGACTCTGAATTTATTTTCCTCAAGGTTATACCTACACTTTCTATGTAGTTCAGTTTGAACAGATTTTAATATAAAATGTAGTAGTACTCTCACAAAGTTTATTAATTTTCAGATGTTCTCATTTTTCCTATCATAAGGATTTTAGAATTGAAAAGAATATTAGTGGTCTTTTGTTTACAAGTAAAGTAATTAGAAAGATCAAATAACTTGCCCAATGTGACATAATTAGCTGTTATTCATTACAGTAATTCTCTCCATCACTTACACTAGGGTCCCCAATCTCAGGGCCACAAACCAGTACAGGTCTGTGGCCTGTTAGGAACAAGGCAAATGAAGCTTCATCTGTATTTGCAGCCACTCCCCAACACTAGCATCACCGTCTCAGCTCCACCTCAGATTATCAGGCATTAGATTCTCATAGGAGCACTGGTTCCGGGGACCAAATAGGTTGGGGACTGCTGACTTACATGATGACAGAATAGCAGAATTGAAAGGAAAACTCAACCAAAGAAATAACTGGTTGTCAATCGAAATCTTTGCTGGGCTTATTAAAGATCATAAATATTAGTTGAGAGTATAGATATAGAAGCTTTTAAAAACCTAAATTGAGTTTAAACCATTGCTTAGAGTTTCTCGTGACTTTGTTACTCTTGTGTCTTCTTTCTGATCATTGGAAACACATGATTGGACAAGTGCAATTTAGAGGCCAATATAAATAGCCTGGGCAAACCTACTCATTTTGGTAAATGACAGTCATGCCTTGTTTGTACATTTTCCCAGAGTATAGATTGGTAGAAAAATAATTGCCTAGAAATTAGGAAACTTGGTAAGTTTTCTCTTTTTTAGAGTCTATTAATTATTGTAGATCTCTCTTTGCCAGCTGATAATGACCAGTTAGTTTATCCAGACGGTACTTCTACCACTGCTACTGAAAGGCGTTAGTAACCAAGAAGGCAAAGGTCAGAGCCTTTCTGACTGTCTCGTTTCACACAATAAGTTTGATGCTTATGGCTGCTTAGAACAACTGTGGAGGCATCATTAAAAAAATTCTTTAAATGATGTTTAAAGTAGCCAGGTGATTATAAGAAGTGTTTGGGTTTCCTTGTCCTTAGAATTGTATCCTAGACGAAGTATCTTCTACCTTTTGCCAATGATTAGGGCCTCAAAGGCAGAGTAATCAGCCTTACTTGATTAGGAATAAATCACCCATGTTGAAACATGATAGTTTTTGACAACTGGCAATGCTGATACAAACCAAAACAAAAAAATGTCAAGAAATCTATGCCAATGTGTGATTGGTATGCAGATTAGATGAATTCACATGTACCATACTTTTGGTATTAGTCTCCTGCTGGTTTCATTGGTTTTTCTCTCTCTTTGTAAAATACATTATGGGAGGAGAAGAAAGGCTCTATATAATACAATGTTATTTCTATTTCTTTCCAACCCATTTAACAGAACTATATTATGATTAGAGAGGTCATTGTAAAGAAAATGTCTTCTTTCTCTAAATAGTTATTTAAAAAATATTTCCTTCTTGAATTCCTTTTTGTTAGTTCTTCTCTGTGGTAATAAACTGTCTGTGTAAATCCGGTTGATCCTTCCGCTCCCTATTTATTATCAAGGACCCAGATATATGGAATAAACACCAGTTCCAAAACTTCACTCATACAGAAATTGAATACACACTAATAGGTACTTAATGATTTCTTTCTATATTAGACGAGGTATGCATGAAGTAGGAAGAAAACCCATAAAATTGTAAAATGTATCATTTTCTGCAATAATCATTTTATTAATTTTCACTGTTATTAAAAATAAGTTATTTAAGTAAAAGAAGGAAGGCTTTTTAGCTATTTCACTGTCACATGCTCTGTAGTCCATGTATATTAATAAACTGGCTTACTTCTACCCCTTGAAAGTCAGGCTAAACAGACAATTTTAATAATATCATGATACTGAAATCCTGATACCAAATATCTTTGGCTTTGCTCACCAGCTTTAGATATTGTGTTTGGATGTATGTTCCTCCCTTGGAAGATGTACTTTTGTATTTGCAGTGATTTGGTACCTCCAACCTTCATTCCTTGTTTCAGTAGGGATAACATTTTAATATAAGTGACCATAATAATAATTTACTATGTTTATTAATAAATGCTGTTTAATAATAAGAAATAGTTTATGGAAAAAAGCTTGAGTTATCTTTGTGTGATTTTTTTTCCATCAGAAAACATTACTTATAGTGATTAAGATTAGGGTTCTGGAGATAGATTGCCTAGTAATTAATTTTCTGGTGAGGCTTAAAGAGTTGTTTACATAAAATGCCTGTCACATACATACTACTGTCTTTTCAAGTGTTAGTGGTTCCTGTTAACATCACTGCCTCCTCCACTAACACCATTATTATTATTTTTGTTGTTATTGGTATCATATAGTGATTTTAGGGATTCTGTGCTTTCTGTTTCTACAAAATGAAGGTGTTTTTTTGGTAGATATCCTGAGCATATTTAAAGGAGTATTTTTCCACTTAACATGATTCCAAACAGTCATCTTTGTCATTAATATTCAAGTATGTGCATAATGGATCCAGTTTTTCTCTTAGTTGTCAAAACATTTTGTAAATTGTATATTTCAGATCATGTGGATAATTAAACTTGGTATAGAATAAGATCTTCACTATAAATTGTATATATATATTGTATAATAAATACTGAAATGATATGGGGCTATCAGGAGGAACAGCATCAGTATTAGATTACTGAAAAAGAAAAGACTAGTGGCAATAATAATATGGTAGCATTCATATACCAGCTAGTTAGCAACACATATAAACCCAGAAATCTTTGATGAAAAAAGCACAATTTCGAATCACAAACAAAGTGAAGATATGTAGTAGGACCTTTCAGTAGGGCTCAACTATTATCCATCATGAAGCTGGATGGAGGAAAAGTATTTTTTTACACACCTTTCCTCTCACAGCATCTTTTGGGTTTATTCGATGCTTGTGCAGATAGTTTACACATATCTATCTATTTGAAGTCTTGCTCACTGACAGCAACATGTCCAAAGGAGGCTATATTAGTAGTGTCTACTGCCTTTTCTTCATTTTGTCAGTTCTTTCACTATGGTGTGTTTATTCCTTCTCTTTAGAAGTAAATAGGAGTCCAAGAGTAGCCATCCTTTTTCTCCTCTCTAGCCCAACATGCAATCTGGGTAATTGAAGAAGAAAGTAGATTAGGGAGAATTTGTTAATGGGGATTTTACTTAGATTAGCAGCTTTTGCACCTAAGTATTACCAGGAAGAGTTTTTGCCAGCAAAGAAAATGGATGCCTTTAGTAGTTTGGCTACATATAAATTATACATGTGGAATTGTTAACAATTTAGCTTCTTAATTTCTTTCTTAGATGCTAATGATGGAGAAAGAAGGGTATTATCCTTATTATGCATATGATGGCTATTTGTGTATTAGCTGGGCTCATAAAACATCTATTTTCTTGTATATAAAACTTGGTTGGTTCTTTGAAATTTTATTTTAAATAATGGTTCTTATACTGCTCTTTTTTGATAAGAAATTCTAAACAACAGCGTGATTATATCTTTTCTTTGCATAACGTTTATATCATTAGCAACTGGTTGACCTGTACAGCTGGTTAAATATATAAACCCCAGGGCATTGCATTCTGTATGTATATGGAGTATATACTAGATTTTTGAGTGGCAAAATTCTCTTCATTCATATACCAGCATTCATATACCAGCTAGTTGTGAGATCAGTCTAAATATTGATTCATATGAGATTCCAGTAGTAGTGTCTGATTAAACTAAAGGAAAACTAATGCTTTTCATCTGTGATGGTCTTTTCTCTCATGACAGGCTTTGGACTTTTTTGGCATTGAAAAGATTAGAATCCGTTTCAGGCTTATTAGTGGTTCATCTGTATGATCATTTCTTTGTTAAAGAGGTAGATGGGGTAAAGGGGGTCAAATATAGGGTGGTAGGGAGGGGGAAGTGGGTAAAGGGGATCAAATATATGGTAGCTGAAGGAAACTGGATTTTGGTTGGTAAACACACAATAGAATATCCAGATGTCAAATTATAATGTACACCTGAAAATTATATAATTGTATTAACCAATGTTACCCCAATAAACTTAATTTTTAAAAATTAAAAAAAAAAGAAAATCGAAGACTTACAGTATTTAGGGAACCCTTTTCTAAATTTGCCAACTCTTTTTGCTTCTCTTACTTGTTCTGCTTGTGGAATTCTCATTGACTCTAGACAGGATCTTCTTTTCCCTTCCTCTGTGGAATGAAGCAGGCCCTCAAAGAACTTATGCTAAATTGATTAATGCAGGAAATTATCTGAAGGTTGGATCTTGGGTTTTTTGTAGTTCCTTTTTTGGCAAGAGTTTATGTGTATGCCTAAATACAGTTATAAAAGTCCAAGCTTATATATTATTTATTTACTCACTAATTAACCAGTATTTATCGTAGATGTGTGTGTGCCAGATATGAAGATGGAAACCTGGGGCGAAGTGGCAGGATGTTTAGGGGTTAGTGTTATAATGTATAGATGGATGAAAGAGTGGAGGTAAATGTGATAAATGTATAGATAGGTGAAAGAATGGAGGTAAAGGTGTATGTATATGTGGATATAAGTGTGATGGAATACAGACGGTGATCATCCCAATCTAAGGGGGTAGGAGCAAGAAAGTCTTCCCAAAGGAGATAGCATTTGTGTTGCCTTTTTTTTTTTTAGAGATAGATTTGTCTTTTACTAAGAGCGGTATCTGGTTATGCACAACTTTATGCGTGTGAATCTTGAAGTTTTATTTTTATCATTTTTATTATTTTAAATTGTATTTTATTAGTTTCAAGTATATAGTACATTGGTTAGACATTTATAAACTGTTAGATCATTTATAAAACGATCCTCCTAATTGCTCCTTCTCTCCTCTGGCTCTCCTTCTGGCCAATACATTAATGCTAACTGCATTCCTTATGCTGTGCTCCCCAATCCCCATGACCATCTATCAACTACTAATTTGTACTTCTTTAACCCTTCACCCTATTCTCTCAGCCCCGCAACCCAACTCCCCTCTGTCCATCACCAAATTGTCCTCTATATTTGTGAGTCTGTTTTTGATTAGTTTGTTCTTTTTGTTCCTTAGATTCCGCCTGTAAGTGAGATCATATGGTATTTTTCTTTCTCTGTCTGACTTATTTCACTCATATGTTCCTTTCTGAAAATCATGTAAAATAAACCAGCTAATTAGTATTAGCTCAAGAGGAGACTATGATTATATTCTTCGTTTTTCTCCATGGAACTTACCACCATCTTACATTCTATGTTCATTTCATTAATTCATTTGTTGTCTATCCTATTAGGTTTAAGCTCTTTTGAGGGTAGGGATTTTTATCTGTTTTGATTATTTCTATATCCTTAACACCTAGAAAAGTGCCGGGCATATAGCAGGAGCTCAAATATATGTTGAATTAATGAATGAATGAAGTGTGTGAGTTCTAGTATAGTTGCTTTATTTATTTTCCTTTTGTTTGTTAAGAATATCTCTCTCCAATTCCTTTATATTTTTGCTTAATATTTTTAATTATGTGTACTTAAATCTCCCTAATGATAACATGCTACTTCCACAATTTCTCAAACCCATTCCTTCCTTTCCATCTCTCTTCTCTCATTTAGCCTCCCAAAATCTCTTACCTGAATTAATACAGTCCCCTAATTGTTTTCCACATCTCTAAGCAAGTTCCCTAAAATTTCCTTTTCTCAGCCATTAGAATTATTTATATAAAATACAGAACCAACCAGACCATTTCTTTACTTAAAAATCTGTAATGGTTCCCATCTGTCTAAAGTAGCATTTGTGCCTCTTGGGATGGCACACAAGCCCATCCATAGTTTGGATTCAGCTGCATAATGGAGAGTTCTCTTACCATCTTATAACATAATAAAAATTTTTCTTTGTATCACTAGTGCCTGGCATGTCGTAGAGAATTCATTATATACTTTTTTGAGTAAATGAATGCATATAAATGTGTATGGAGGAATGAAGAAGTACAATAGGAAGTTTCATTGAAAATGCTTGCTTTTTGGGAAAAAGATGATATAGAAATCTAACTTAATACTAGCATTTAAGAACAATTTTTCCTTTATACAGCTGATTTATTTTTCTTACTGTCTAGCTGTTCCATTCTCTGTCTTCCCTCGATTCTTTGTGAAGGAATTCCTATTGGAATTTACACTATCATTTTGGAAGTAATCCTGTTTCTCATGGTTTTCCTCTCCGTAGTTCCTTTCTCCATCTCCATCTCTGTATGTTGGGTCTATGCGTGTGTGCGCAAGCCCATGTGTGTATCTTTTCTCTGTTCTGGCTATAAATTCTTTGTTTTAAGTTTTGCATGCAGTCCCGAAACCTTTAAGATTAAATAATTTTTAGGACAGACACTCACAGACAATCCTTATCTACCTGTTTTTAACTTAAAATTAATTCTTCTTCTGACTATTCATATTTATTTTAATTTCCTTTTTTCTCCCTTAAATGTATATGCACACTCAGATTGAAAATCTTCAAGAGCAACTTAGAGATAAGGAAAAGCAGATGAGCAGCTTGAAAGAACGAGTCAAGTCCTTGCAGGCTGACACCACCAACACCGACACTGCCTTGACAACTTTGGAGGAGGCCCTGGCAGAGAAAGTGAGTGATTGGTCCAGAATGTTCATAGACGCATTTCCTCTGCTTTCTTATTAATTTAATATTTTCTGTAGTGATGAGACTTGGATATAGAGGACAGAAGAAATCCCTTTGGGCCAAAGGGAAGAGTCCTCTATACAATTTCTGACACATATAGTGTAAGGGGAAAGAAAATCCATTGCGTTCTTGCCAATTTAAGCATATGTTGCTAGGCGAGATGGATTCTACACTAGAGGGCAATGGCTGAAGTTTCTAAAGAATTAACCATGTATTCTCCATTTATGATCTTGTGAAGAAAGACTTATTTTTATTTATATGTCAGTTAGTTTGGGGATATAGGACTATCAGATTTCCTGATCATCAAGAAGCAATGTATAATTAGTTCTCCTTTACTATGCTACATTGATACCTAATGTATTTGTGGGTTTTAGTTATTAATACTGTGTATTAATACAGTAATACTGTTTTTCTAGTCTTGGCCTTGCTACTTCATTTTGCCTTCATGACCAAACCCAGTTTTTCAGGAATGGTTGACCAAATAAAAAAATGACCCAGCATAACAAGTGTTAATGTCTTAAAAGGAAGTTTAAGGAATCTTAGTGAGGCATTTTAACTGGATTTTTTAAAGGAATAAGGTCACTGTTCCTTAAGCCTCTTGGACTCAGAATGCTTCAGGCTGCCTTGCGGGCATCAAAGCTTGATCTCTGAATATATTCTGAAAAAATACCCAGAAATATACTTAAATTACTTAACTGTCAGACTTCCTGAGTATCTTTTGACAGAAAGAAGCTTTAGTGGTTTCTCTTTTCTTTACCCTTCTTTAAGCTATAAACTCAACGTATCATAACCTTCCCAACCTCCTCTTTTTTTAGTTGCGTAAATTGTGATATAAAAATCCATTGCCTTGTAGGCAACATGTTAATTATATATAAAGAACAAATATTTGTTACTTATTTTTCTTAGTGTGTGTGTATGTGTGTATGTATAAAAGTTTTTGGTTTCTTAGGAATTGAATAAATGGGATTATTCCAAAAGAATGCATACTTTAGGGATATCTAATATTAGTTGAGATAATGTGCAAAGAAACATAGGGAAATCAAAATAACAAAGCCAGATCTTTGTTATAGCAAGATAGATAGGAAGGATGAATTCTTTAAAAAGTAAATTATTAGCAACTTATCACTGTCTTTTGAATGGAAGATGGAAGTGTGAAATTTTATCTGAAAGTTAAATTACAGTCATAAAAGTATGAAAGGAATTTTCTCATGTATTGATGTGCTCTCTCATCAGGAGCGGACAATTGAACGTTTAAAGGAGCAGCGGGACAGAGATGAGAGAGAGAAACAAGAGGAAATTGATAACTACAAAAAAGATCTTAAAGACTTGAAAGAAAAAGTCAGCCTATTGCAAGGCGACCTCTCAGAGAAAGAGGTTAAGATCACTGAAATGGAATTATTTGGTTTGCTTAGTCAATGCATTGTGTGTTGGTTTTTGCATAATACATATAAAAAAGTATTTGATAGAAGATTTTTCTTAATATTCTATAGCAAGCTTTTTGAGAAGAACTTAGGCATATTTAAGGAAGCTTTGCAGAGCCATAGTAGGTTGGATCATTTATATCCTAAGTCTTATCTCTTTCAGTGTGTTATGAGTTGGTTTCTTACTCGTTAATGACCTTCTTAACGATCCTTTTTAAAGAAGTCAGTTACATTTGGAGAAGTTTTGTGCTTATGGTAAGAAAGGTGATAGATGAAAGGAATATGCAAAAGAGGAACAATTTATTTACAATAAGCTCTTAGAATACATCTTACCATCGACAGTGAAATCTTAAATGTTGACCAATTAGGTGACTTAATTTATTTTGATACTGCTTTTGGAGAATCTTGTTAATGTGACCTAAATAGCAAAATGCCTAATACCTCATGATCAGATAATGCATGAGCTTTAGAGATATTCTCAGGATTTTCTTTCTAATATCTTTAAGAAGACTTATAGAAATTAAAGTTTCTAGTAGAATTTTTCTTCTAAAAGGGAAAAGCATTTTATATTTAAGTTAGTGTAGCTACTGAGGTCGACTGCTTATATTCACAAAACTTGATCTACTTCCATTTATTTTATGGGAATGGATATGTTTTGATAGAACTCATTAAATCATTATTCAGTTGGTATTTCTTGGGAATTCACCTAATTTTAGTTAGGACTCGAAAGATAAAGACAATGCAGTTTTATATTTCATGTTCTTGAAATGGAAATATGTCAATATACGATAATGGAAAAAAAGTACAAGCCACCAAGAAAATAAATTTAAATCTCTGTTTTGTTTATATCTAGTATTTATTCTAGGCATGTGTTGCTTCTTTTAGGCTTCACTCTTGGATCTGAAAGAGCATGCTTCATCCCTGGCTTCCTCAGGACTGAAAAAGGACTCACGGCTAAAGACACTAGAGATTGCTTTGGAGCAGAAAAAGGAGGAATGCCTGAAAATGGAATCACAGTTGAAAAAGGTTAAAGAAAAAATTTCCATTTTCTTGCTTTGCTTTAAATAAGAACAAAGTAGAAAACTCCATTTTTCATATGTAATAACTTACTGATGGAGTAATAATCTCCTAAAGTTCAAAATACCATTTATACCTCGATTAATTCTATTAGAATTCTTACCTGATTTTATTTTACTCCTGAGAATCCCCACACTCTTAGAAAATTGACAGTTCAGGGGAAGATTAAATTATGCAACTTCCTTATGGATGAAATATAAGACCACAATGTAAAAATCTCAGTTATCTGATATTTTTTTTTCCATTAGCATCAGGCTTCCTAGAAGTGATGATAGTGACCAACACTGGAATATCCTTCTATTTCTTTGTATCTTCTTCAGTTTCTTTGAATAGGATCTTGTAGTTTTCATTATATAGGTCCTTCACATGTTTCGTTAGATTTATTCTTAGGTATATTATTCTTTTTGTTGCAATTATGAAAGGAATTATTTTTTCAACTTCTTTTGTTGATGCTTCATTATTAGACTATAGGAATGCTATGGATTTTTGTGACCAACAGGAATATCCTTCTATTTCTTTGTATCTTCTTCAGTTTCTTTGAATAGGATCTTGTAGTTTTCATTATATAGGTCCTTCACATGTTTCGTTAGATTTATTCTTAGGTATATTATTCTTTTTGTTGCAATTATATGAGGAATTATTTTTTCAACTTCTTTTGTTGATGCTTCATTATTAGACTATAGGAATGCTATGGATTTTTGAACGTTGATTTTGTGTCCAGAGACTTTACTGTATGTGCTTATTGTTTCTAGAAGTGTTCTTGTGGAGTCTTTAGGGTTCTGTATAGAGAATCATGTCATCAGCAAATAGTGACAGTTTGACTTCTTCCTTTCCTATTTGGATGCCTTTTATCTCTTTCTCTTGCCTGATTGCACTCGCTAGGACCTCCAGTGTTACATTGAATAACAGTGGCAATAGTGGACAGCCTTGCCTTGTTCCTGATCTTAGAGGGAAGGTTTTAATTTTTCACCATTAAGTATAATGTTGGCTGAGGGTTTGTCATATATAGCCATTATTATGTTAAGGTACTTTCCTTCTATACTGATTTTGTTAATTGTTTTGATCATAAATGGATGCTGTATCCTGTTGAAGGCTTTTTCTGCATCAATTGATATGATCATATGATTCTCATTCTATAATTTGTTTATGTGGTGTATCACATAATTGATTTGCCTATGTTGAACCATCCCTGTGACCCTGGGATGAAGCCCACTTGATCATGGTGTATAATCTTTTTAATATGTTGCTGTATTCGGTTCGCTAGTATCTTATTTAGGATTTTTGCATCTGTGTTCATGAGAGATATTAGTCTGTAGTTTTCTTTTTTTGTGTTATCCTTAGCAGGTTTTGGTATCAGAGTAATATTTGCCTCATAAAATGTTTTGAGAAGTATTGCCTCCTCTTTGATATTTTGGAAGAGTTTGAGGAGAATAGGTATTAAATCTTCTTTGAACATTTGGTAGAATTCACTGGTGAAGCCATCTGGTCCTGGACTTCTACTTTTTGGTAGGTTTTTGATGATTGTTTGAATTTCCATACTGCTGATCGGTCTATTTAGATTTTCCAGTTCTCGATTTAGTCTAGGAAGGCTGTATTTTTCTAAGTACTGGTTCATTTCTTCTAGGTTATTAAATTTGGTTATATACTTTTTCATAGTATTCTTGTATAATCCTTTGTATTTCTGCGATGTCAGTCGTAATTTCCCATCTTTCATTCCTGATTTTGTTTATTTGTTTATTTCTCTTTTTTCTTTAGTGAGTCTAGCCAGGGGTTTGTCAATTTTATTAACCTTCTCAAAGAACCAGCTCTTTGTTGCATTTATTTTTTTCTATTCTTTTC
>NW_006443138.1:29418786-29432460 GCF_000325575.1 Pteropus alecto
TCCATTTTCTTCTGCATATGTCTTTTCACCATTCCCCTTTGTGAATTTGGATCTTTGAATCCTTCCCTTTTCAGTCTTTGTTGTCTCGATTTGTCCCTATGTATGCTGAACATTCATTACTATATTGCTATACCAATTCCCTTGTTATTATTTAAGCTTATAATGCCCTATTCTTAGTAAGGATTACACTCCTCTTTTTCTATTTGCCTGATAGTCAGTTTACTCTTGATTATGTTTTTTGTTTTGTTTTGTTTTTTGTTTTAGGTGAGCTGACCCCTTTCAGTATTTCCTGTAGTGCAGGCCTCATAGTGGAGAATTCCCTCAATTTCTGTTATGTCTAGAAAGGTCTTTATTTTTCCTTTATACCTATATGAGAGCTTAGTTGGATACATTATTCTAGGCTGGTAGTTCCTTTCACTTAATAGTTTAAATATTTGCTTCCATTTCTTTCTGGCTTGTAAAGTTTACGCTGAGTAGTCCGATGACAATAATGGGTTTTCCTTTATATGTTAGTGTCTTCTTTTCCCTGGCTGCCCTGAATATTCTGTCTTTGTTGTTGATTTTTTATAATTTTAATACAATGTGTCTCAGTGAAGGCCTTTTTGAGTTGAGATAATTGGGTGTTCTGTTGACTTCTTGAATTCCAAGTTCCAGCTCTTTCCTTAGATTTGGGAAATTCTCATCAACTGTTTGTCTGAAAATGCTTTCTAATCCTGCTCCTTTTCCTCGCCTTCGATAATGCGCATTATTCCTGTGTTTCCTCTCCTGATGGTATTAGCTGGTTCTTGTATTTCTCTTTCATTATTTTTCATTCTTTGGTTTCTCTCTTTTTCCTTCTGATATTTTTCTAGATTTCTGTCTTCGATATCACTGATACTTTCTTCCATTTGGTCAACACTATTTCTCAAGCTTGCTATTTTATTTTTCAACTCTTGCAGTGTTTTTTTATCTTCATCCAGAAGATCTATTCTGTTCTTTTTAAGGGTTTCAATCTCTTTGCTCTGCTCATCTAGTTGTTTTTCCAATTTCTGAAATTGTTGATATGACTCGTTTCTAAACTCATTGAGTTTTTTCAGAAGTACCATCCTGAATTCTCTGTCATTTAAGTCTGCATATTGCTATGTCTATAAGCTTATTTTCTGGAGATTTTCCTCTTTCTTTCTGAGCTGCCTCGTCACCTTGGTTGTTCATGGTGTTTAGTGGACTATTTCTCCACCTGAGCATTAATAGAAAAGTCTATTCTGCCTTTTATTTTATATTTCTCTATACAGAAGACTTATTATATAAATGTCTCTCTTTAGGATGTTTCAAAGAAGATGCTTTTCTTTTGGTTTCCAGTAGGTGGCATCTAAGCCTCTTGGATCCCTACTTTATACAAAGCCTTAATAATTTCTTTTTTTTTTCTTGTAGATATTTAATCATGCTCGCTACCCTCAGTCTCAGTCCCTGTCAATATTAGCTATAGTTTTGGTAGCGTTTGCTCAGATTTTCCTGGGGATTTGAGATGTTTGGTCTCGGAGTGTCTGGGGGGAGGGGTTGGGGTTTGGGGGCTGTGGCTTAGCCTCAGTTTTATAACCACAGCTGGTAAAAATCAACTGTTGTTTCTCTTTGGTGTTGTCCAGCTTTTCTGGTTTCTGCCATGATGACTGGTCCCTGCCGCCAGCCACGTGGAGCTCATATCACTCCCAGACAGAGTTCAGAGAACTCACTGTACCTTCTCCCCTCCTCTTCTGCCTACAGTGAGCTCCAGTGGCTGCGAGAGGCCACTTCTTTATTTCTCCCATTCCACCGCCTGATACCCAGTGTTCTGACCTGTGGTAGCTCTTATGAGTAGATCCCAGGCTTAGATGTGCTGGTGTGCAGTTTGGGTGTTTTTTGTTGAATTTTTGATGTTCGGGTTTTTGTTGTTTCAAGGAGAAAGATCTGGGGACGTCTCTCGGTCTGCCATGTTTCTTCAAATCTGTACTATGATTTTTATTCTTTCTTTTTTTCCTTTTTGAATTTCAGTTTGGGAAGTTCCTATTGACTTGTCTTTAGGCATACTGGTTCTTCTTTGGCCAGCTCTAGTCTGCTGATGTTCCTATCAAAAACATTCGTTTCTCTTATGTGTTTTTTTATACCTATCGTTTCCTTTTGATTCGTAGAGTATACACCTCTCTGCTTATATTACCTATCAATTCTTGGATGTTGTCTACTTTTTCCATTAGAGTACTTAACTATTAATTATCACCATTTAAAATTTCCTGTCTGATAATTCCAGTATCAGTCTCAATATCTGAGTTGGGTTCTGATCCTTGCTATATCTCGTCAGGCTGTGGTTTTTCTTTAATTTTAGTATGCCTTGTAATTTTTCGTTGAATGGCCCTATGTGTAAGGTTTTCTCTGGCTACATGTTAAACCGTATTTAATATTTGCTGTAGGTGAAGGTGCCAGATGCTACAGAGTCCTCTAGTGTTTTTGTTTTTTCTGTTGACTTTGATTTTCTCACTTCAAAATCTGTGTCTTGAAGCTCTTTCAGCTGGAATCCTCTACTATTCGACTATAGTCCTATTACTGTGATAATAAGCTGTGGGGGAGGGTAAGTTTTCTATAAAACTTTGATTAAGTTTCAGTCTTTTATGGACCTGTGTCCCTGGCTGTGATCTTCATAAAAGTTTCTTAGCTTCTTTTTCCTCCTTAGCTAGTGGGGTTAGAGTGGGAGAAATGCTCTTTCCCCAGGTGGTATAATGCTCTGTTAAAATCTTTACCCCTGGCAGGACTGGTCAAGATGGCATAGAGGGCAGAGGTTTTGTACATCTCCTCTTGCGATCACACCAAAATTGTGATGAAGCCATGGAGCAAACAGCAAGCAGAGTCGCCTGGGGTGGATAAACAGAAGGCCTACATCTAAGGAGAGAAATAAAAAGTCACCTCGGAACAGTAGGAGAGGATATAGATATGAGGCTGCCTTGTTCCACACTGCTGAGCAAGACAGAGGCTACAGCAGCTATAGCTGGCAGGTGCAGACGTTCGTTTTAAAGGGATTATGACTGTGACCAGACTTTCTCAGTGATGAACTCGCTTGCTCTGAACTCCAGCACTGGGGTGGCTGCTCAAGAGGTGCCAGGGGGAGAGGGACACTGAGTTGTCAGACTCTAGAGAGAGGACCAGAGCGGAGGCTTTCTCCTGGACAGAAGTGCCGGTGGTATTCATTATTTTTTTATTGAGCCATCCCCTGTCCCATAGTGCAGACACAGCACCACCATAGCTCTGACATTATCAAATTGGATAATAGAGGTCACTCCACCCAGAAGATTACCTGATACTCCGCTCCTTCAAACTTGCGGCCCTACCCAAGCCACTTCTAGGGCTATCCTCGGTGTGCCCTGTGCCCCTTTCTGAGCAGCCCCAAGCCCCACACAGTGGCAGCCAGCCTCGGTTTCTGGTATGGCCTCTTGAGGCCACTATAAGCACAGGACAGGTGGCAGCCATCTGTGGATCGTTTGGTGAGTCTTACTGGCAATATTGTGATCAAAACAGAATACAAAAACCTTTATTCCTGGAGAGTCTGCCTTTGGATAGAGCATGCATTGGGCATATTTTACAATTATTACTCTTTCCATCCCCTTGTCAGAACCATAAGCATATTTTTGTTAACTTTTCACTGTGAGAACTTGGAAGGGTTCCTGGAGATCTAAAGCACATAAAAGTGTACTGGGTGGGGTGTGCCCCTTAAAATTGCATACCCTGGGACTTTATCACTCTCATGTTTATGTGTATTCAGCCACCAGCAGTTCTTCAAAGTTACCATTTAAGTGATTCTTTTAACAGCTTCTTCTCCAGGTAGGCAGATCTCTACTTCTGCTTTCAGGATTTGCCTTTGTCTCCTGATTTTTGAGAGGTAGTTTGTCCTGTGACCTCAGTTCTCTAATAGGTCCCAGAAAAGTCATTGATTTTCAGTTTTTCAACTTTTTCTTGTAAGGATGGTAGTGATGACTTTCAGACACTTTACATGTTGGAGCTGAAGTTATAGTAGTTTTCATATGGAACAGACCTACTCATTCTTATTTTATGAAAATATTTATGTGAATTTTGCCACTTACAATAAAATCTAAAATAATAATAAAGTAAAAACAATTTATTGCCTACGTTTTATTAATATTTAGTTTTTTTTAAGTAACATAAATATTTATAGAATCAATAAGTTACCTAGTCCCAGGAATTTGAGAGTAGATCATAGAGTTCTTAATCAACAACATATATGTCTTGTACTTTTTTAGTTCAGCTAGATGTCAGATGAACTAGTGTGTTTAATTATATTATTGAAATGTTTCTAAACTCTCATTAATTTGTATTGGAAACTGCCTCTATTGTAAAGCAATTGACTTTAAAAAATATCTTAGAATAAAGGAGAGCATATTTCCTAATGTAAGATTGGGATAAGAAGTAATAAAATGTAAGACTCAGAACAATTGTTTAATATAGTATTTCAGATTTTATCTCATTCCAGTAGATAAATACTTTCATAGCATTATTACACTTTAAAAGTAGGGCAGTGACATGAGACAGACACAGAAAGACAAATACAGTATGATCTCACATGTGGAATATAAAAAAAAACAAAACCTGAAGTCAGTAGATATAGAGAACAGGTTGATGATTGCTGGGGCACTGCAGGTGTTTGAGTGTTAGTGTGTGTGTGTGTGTGTGTGTGAGAGAGAGAGAGAGAGAGAGAGAGAGAGACAGAGAGAGAGACAGAGAGAGAGAGAGAGACAGAGAGAGAGAGAGAGAGAGAGGTGGGCAGAAGAGGTAAAAAGGTACAAACTTCCATTTATAAAATAAGTAAGTCTTGAGAGATATAATGTGCAGCATGGTGACTATAGTTAAAAATTCTGTATTGTGTATTTGAAAGTTGTGAAGAGAGTAGATCTTAAAAGTTCTTACCACAAGAAAAAAACATTTGTAACTATAATGATGGATATTGTAGTGATCATTTTACAATATACAATCTATTGAATCATATTGTACACCTGAAACTTATATAATGTTTATGTTAAATATAGCTCAATAAAAATGAAATATAAAATATTATCAGGGCAAATATTGTCAGATGCTTTTTTTATTTGCTACAATTTAATTCTTTTTAGTAGTATATTAGGGCTAAAATTTTATCTTTTTCTTCTGTATTAGCAGTCTTTTTTGCTTTATAGCTTATTTGTAGATTTATATAAAGTAAAATTTGGCATATTTTATTCTTGCTTAAAACTGTAAGGTTGGCATTCTATTATCTATTCAAAACGTTGTGTTTATTGAAATTTTCAAAGAAAATTTCTTCTATATTTTGTTTGGAATAGGAAATGACTCATCTTGAGATAATGACCTATTTATAGCTTAAAAATTTCTACCCTTGTACCTGAATTTTGGTATTCTTTGTCTTTAGCGTGAGATAATAGCATCAGAATTATTTAAGAAAGCATTGAAATTTGACCTTTGTTTGACCTTTGAATTATCAGAATTTTTAAAAATGCTAAATTCTTTTTTTCTCTAGGAAAAAATTTATGTATTTCTAGACTCAGAATTTTTTTTTTATTTTAATTTTTCAATTACAGTTGACATTCACTATCATTTTATATTAGTTTCAGGTGTACAGCATAGTGGTTAAACATTTATATAATTTATGAAATGATCCCCCTTATAAGTCTAGTATGCAGCTGGCATCATACATAATTATTACAATATTATTGACTATATTTTCTATGCTGTACTTTACATACCCATGACTGTTTCGTAACTACCAATTTGTACTTTTTAATTCCTTTACTTTTTTCACTCAGCTCCCCAACCCCCTTCCCATCTGGTAATCACCAGTTTGTTCTCTGTGAGTCTGTTTGTTTGTTAATTTATTCAGAATTTATCAAAAATTTTTTTTAATTGAAGCATAATTGACATACAATGTTATATTAGTTTCAGGTGTACAGCATAGTGAATTTGACATTTGTATACATTGCAAAATGATCATCAAAATAAGTCTAGTTACCATCTGTCATCAAACCAAGTTAATACACTATTATTGATCATATTGTTATACATTACATCCCCGTGCCTCCTTTATTTTGTATCTGTGAGTCCCTTCAGCCAATCCTCCTGCCCCAGCTGCCCTCCCTCTGGCAACCACCAATCTGTACTCAGTATCTAAGAGTCTTTTTTTGTTGTTTTTTTTTGTTTTATTTTCTTATATTTTTCTATGTTTTTGAAGTTCTTACTGTGTTCATTCTTATCCTGAGTTTGGTGAGCATCTTTACGACCATTTTTTTAATTCCGTATCAGATAGATTACTTATATTTGTATCATTAAGATTTTATTCTGAAATTTTGTTTTGTTCTTCCTTTTCGATCATACTTCTTTGTTTTCTCATTTTGCTCAACTCTTTGTTTGTATCTATGTATTAGGTGAAACACCTACCTCTCTGTCTTGAAGGAGTGGCCTTATGTAGGTTATGGGCCTTACTATTCAACCTTGCCCTAGCTCTTGATTGTCTCTTTAACCTTTGTGTTTTTCTAAACAGCTTGATTTATTCTTAATAGGTCCCAATTATTCAGGGTATGCCAAAACCTGTCAGTGTTTCAAGTGGAAGAATATCATTTAGCTCCTAGTTTCAGGCTGATTGGAAGCCAGATTTTCAGGCAGCAGCTTTAAAAATATGCAAATATGTATAGGTTGTGGGATGGCAATCATAAACTCAGTTGGTATCCACACCAGGAGATCTGGAGATGTCCCCTAAGTCAGGAGTCCCAACCCCCATGCCATGGATGGGTACTGGTCCATGGCCTGTTAGAAACCAGGCCACACAGCAGCAGGTGAGCAGCAAGCGAGTGACACTTCATCTGTATTTGCAGTCGCTCCCCAGTGCTAGCATCACTTCCTCTGTTCCACCTCAGATCATCAGGCATTAGATTATCATAGGAGCACTGGTCCCTAGTGCCAAAAAGGTTGGGGACTGCTGCCCTAAGCAAGAGTTGCAAAAATTAGGGCTCTAAGCGAATGTATAAGCTCCTTTCTGGTGGGAGGTATAGTCGAGGTATAGTCAAGGGAGTGTACAAGGAAAATATCTCCCTGCTTACGTTCTTGGGATCGCTTCTATAGCCTCTAGATATATGGGAAACCTGAAGCCCATCCCTTAGATTGAAGCTCCAGGGTAAGTAAATATAGACTTTTTCATAGGGAGTCTATGGGTATGTTTCAGGCTTCTGTTTGTTCATTGCCCTGAGGGTGGAAGCGCAACTGTGTCTTTCTGATTGGTACAGTCCTGTGGAGCCCAGGAGCACCAGCCCTGTTGCCCAGCAGGCTCAGGTGATCAAGGGGCATCTCCTCTGTAGATTGCATGTGCCCACTGGTTTAATGAGGTAGCTGGAGAGTGGAGGGTGTGGAGTACATTCATGGTCTTTAGCAAGGCAGCAGGAACTTGCCTTGACTGTGTGTGCCTGCAGGAGATTGTCTCACCTGTGTGTGTGTGTGTGCATCAGCTTTAGGGAAGGAGTGGGAGAATACAGTGACCATTTGTACTTGCCTGCCTTAGCTGGGAAGTGTGGGAATGCTGCAACCACCTGAGCTTTATTGGTTTCAGCAAAGCAACAGGACAGGCTGTGATCACTTGCCACTGCCTGTCCTAGCAAGGCAATGAGATGATGCTGTGTCCACATTCACCTGCCTGTGCTAAAAGGACAGGTGGAGAGTGCAAAATTGTTGTCTGCCAGCACCTTTGTCTCCATTGGGAATTTCAGCTGTCCCCTGTCCCTCCAGCAGATACTTTAAGATTAGCAAATGAGAATCCATTTGGAATCTAAGACAATTTCTCCAGTTATTACTAATATTTTGTCTTTGTAATATTTAAGTAGAGAAAAACTATAAATTGAATACTATTATTATTCGATAGTACCTTGTTTAAATTGGATTACAGATAGTTGAGACATGATTCGCCCACTGCCACTGTATGTATATTTGATAGAATTTGAAAACTTTTCTTTATAGGCACATGAAGCAACATTGGAAGCCAGAGCCAGTCCAGAGATGAGTGACCGAATACAGCAATTGGAGAGAGAGATTGCCAGGTACAAAGATGAATCTAGCAAGGCCCAGGCAGAAGTTGACCGCCTCTTGGAAATCTTGAAGGAGGTGGAAAATGAGAAGAATGACAAAGATAAGAAGATTGCCGAGTTGGAAAGGTAAGAACAGGGACTCACTGTGATGAAAAGGTTAAAGTATGGTTTTAAAACTACTTTTGGGCCACACTTTTTAATATATCTGTGTCTCTGAATTTAGATTCATGGGTGCTTGATGTTACTTTATTTTCTACTTCTTATTCTAAGTTCAGTGTAAATTCATTGTTGCAGTCTTTAAAAGGCAACACAGAATAGGAATAAATTTGGAAGCTATGGACTTCAACATTAATGGTTGGAAAGAAAGTATTAATTGATTAAAGAATTAAAGTTTTCTACTAGCTCATCAAAAGAGTACAGATAGTAGCCACTTGCTCTTTAATTTGTCTAAGGAGCAAATGAGCCTCAAGTTCAAGGAGTTAATATTTTTTCATTGGTTTAGATCATTTTTTGAGCTGATGCTCCTTTGGGCTATGCATTTTTAAACATTCACAATTTGTATTGTTGAGAAGCAGGCTGTTACATCAGTGCATAGACCAAATTTAGAAGAAGGAAGGACATTTTGAAGACCGTTTAGGAGACTTGGATATATTTATGGAGCTCTGACTTTGAATTCTTCAAAATGAACTATGTTTGAACAGATCCAGCAAGACAGTTCTCTTGGAATTTTCTTTGTCTTTTTTTTTTCTCATGAGGGTGTATTATACTAAAGATTAAGCATATGCCTCTTGACCTCTTCTTTTATACCTACCATATAATTAACTTAAATTCACAAGTGCATAGAAACAGTCTTTCCAGTAGAACTTCATTAATTACTCATATTCTGAACAGTCAGAAACTGACACTGTGACAGAGTGAAGTCACTAGAGTATGTGGCTCCTTGGAACCTGATTCTTAGAAATATTTTTATTATCTTGAAGTTTGGGAAGTATTAGACTACCTTCATAAGTTGTTTACTAAGTTAAAATTTTTTCAGTTACTGGTAAACTTGATATTTTTCTCTCGAAGTTATTTTTCTCCTATTCTTTACCCATAGAACTTTGCTTTATCCACAATGTACCTCTTAAGTACATTGTATATAAAGTGTATGTTCTCGATGGTAAGATTCTGATATTGTTCATTGTAATTGTCTTAGCTTTTGTTTCTAGCCCATCTTTTATAAGGTTGTTCTCATGCTGGAATGCCCTTTAGGTAGTAATTCCTTAGCTGATGCAACTGTAGTGCCACACCATAATTTGGGATGTAGAATTGGTTTCTAACGGGTATTCAGCAACCTTCTAAGTGCAAAAATAAAAGCAGACTGTTATAATCATTGAACTAAAGAAAATTCTTAATATTTTAAAAATTTCCTGGTACTTCTTAGGTAAGGATATCCAATATTAAAAGATTTAGATCAAATTATGAAGAATTCTCATACCTATTTTGTGATCTTGAGAAAAACAAATAGTCCCTTACATTGCTTTTTACAAAGCAATAGTAGTTACTGTCAGAAGTTGATTTAGTGCCATACCACTGTCTTGACCTACTACAGTTTAAAAATGAGGATTACATACATCTACCCATACATCTGCAAATATAAAATATATTTCCCGATTAAATTCAAGAAGTACTACTTCTAAATTCATATTCCATACTGTGGTGTGTTTCAGTTGGATTTCAACCAGAGAGGTATACCCAGTAGGAGAGATGCATATATATAGCCAATGAAATGTATATCTGCAGACACACTTATATATTATTGCAAGGAATTATGTATATGTCTGTATATTTTTACATATGTATATATGTATATATATGTATGTATGAGGTTTATTACAAGGAGTCGTCTTGCATGATTGTTCGGGGCTGGCTAAGGAGGTCTGAAATCTGTACGGCAAGCTATCAAGAAGAATAGATCACTAGCAGGATTGACCTTTGGTGGGCATAGGCCAAAACTGTGGTCCACAGGCAGAATTTTTTTTTCTCTCATGGAGAAACCTTAGCCCTGCTTTTAGAACCTTCCAAAGGATTCAGTTTTGCCCACTCCAATTATCTGGGATAATCTCCTTTACTTAAATGGATTAAAGGGTTTAATTATATCTGTAAAATACCTCCGTAGCAACAGGTAGTGTTTAAGTAATTGGGCACAGTAGCCTAGTGAAGTTGACACTTCAAGAAAGTCATCACCTCGTGGTTCTGGATAGTCTTTATAGATCAATTTAGGGGGAAAAATCAGAAACAAACAAAAAAACTAGAACTTGACATTGTCCTTATATAAATAGATCAATTTAAATTCACCTCGGGAACCCTGAATGTAATTGAATATTTCTCTTCTAAAGTGAGCATATTGGAGTTTTTATTTAGATTCATAATTAGTAGGTTTTTCTTTTGCATAATGGTTAACTTATTTAGTAATATACCACAATTTTGATAGAATTCTGATATTAGCATCTTTTTAGACTCCTGAAAGAATTGTTTGTGATCTACTTTTTTACTCATTCTATCCTATTAGTTAAATACTCATGGCATGGCAGTGTACTGCAAGCATTATCTCCCATGCTGCATGTTGTGTGATGCTTCATAATACAGAAAAATTAATCAATCCACAGAGTTTGGTGTTTGCAGCAGAAATCTTAAGTTCACTCTAATATGAAAGTCATTTAGATTGGATTCAACACATCATTTAGAAGCTTTTATGTGTAGAGAATGGCAACCAACTTCTGATTTTCATATAATTTAGGTATCAAAGATTGCTTTTGGTTTATCAAAGTTAGGAATTTTCACTGATAAAGAATAGTAGAATCTATTATTGTATAACCTAAATAATTAATAGAAAATATAGATCTGCTGTATTTCCCAATTTATGGGAATATAAAACTGGGATTCTAATGGATGTAGATTTCATTTTGGGGTGCTTTAAATTTTAGCAGAGGGTTTAAAAGATGAAGGAAAGGACATGCTTTCTTTTAAGCCTTTAACCTTTGAAAGCCCCAAAGTTCTTTTTATTCCTTATTCCTTTTGCCTGATTACATTCCCTTTAGATATGCATCCCTAAAAATGTCACTGTCGATAAGATTTATAGTTATCAAGCTCTTAAAAATAATATCCCATCAGTGAGTTTAGTTTTTCTCTATAACCCATTCTCTCTCTGCCACAAAACATACCTTTTTTCATTAACTAATGAATTAATTTTTCTATTTATGGAGGCTCTTATTTGCTGGTGACTGTTCTGGCCTTTGGGGACATAGTGGAGAACAAAACAGACAAAATCTTTGCCTTCCTGGAGTTTATAATCCAGTTGGGAGATGGACAATAGAAACTAAAGATGTGAGTGTCAAGGGGCAATGACTACCATGAGAAATATAAAGCAGAGTAAGAGGATAGGGAGTGTGAGGATTTGAGTGGTTGCTCTATTTATGGGGTGGCCAGGAAAAACCTCTCTGATAAGGTGATATTTGTTTGAAAAGACACTTCCAAGGAGGAGCTCTTTCTTTAAAGGTCCTCAGAATCCCTTTAAAAAAATGCCCTACTTTATTGAGGTACAATTTACATATAATAAAATACACCCGTTTTAAGCCTTTTGAGATTTGACAAATGTACACACACACCTGTGTAACTACCGCTACAATCAAGATACAGAACATTTCCTTCACCCCCAGTTGTTCTCTTATATCCATTTGCAGCAAATCTCTTCCCATCTCTAGCCTCAGGGATCACAAATCTGAGAACTACTTTTTAAATTATCTTATACTTCACACTTTAGCCCTCACATTTTGCCTTAGCTTTTAGTTTTCTGCTTTCCTTTTTGGTTTGCTTTTTGTTTGGAGTTGAGAACAAATTTGATTATACCAACCAAGCATTCATTTTCTCTTTATCTTAATATGACTCCAAGTTTTATAGTTTCCTACACCCCCAGCTCCAGGAGTGGGTCCTGATTCGTTTAAGTCAATCAAGGTAATATAGCACCCTGTTTTCCAGTGATAAATACACATTGAGCATACAATCCACAGGTAATTTGAGGAGAAAATCACAGAGAGGCTTCTGGGGAATGATTTTCTTATAAGAAGTACTTGTAAGACGAAAGGGAGCTCTTTTGTTCTAGACATTATCATGTCTGAATATGGTGATTAGAACGGCCACAGCTCCCTTCTTATCAGCCTGAGATGAAGCCAGCATTCAGTGACAAAGTCAGGAATACCAAAGAAGCAGAGCCAGACCCTAATGAACTGTTTCTGAAACTAGACTTTTTGTTATGTGAGATAGCACATTTTCTCACAGTTTAAACATTTTGAAACAGGATCTTCTGTTATTTGACAGTCTTATTTTTTTTTATATAGTAGAAGCAACCATTTTGAAAATGTTTAGTCTTACATCTATGGAGATTTCAGTTAGTGTTATTGTTGACCTGAAATTATTCTAACTTACTGTATCATAACCAGTAAAATAGAAAAGAGTATTGGGTACAGTCATTTAGAAATTAACCTCTTTTTGACTTTGAACATTGCATTCTAGACTGTTTTATATATGCCAAAGAGCCTCGGATTTTTATAAATTCCAAATTTAAGGAATCTATAAGGATCACAGAACATACAATATACCTCCAGGTGGTGTGTCAGCAGACCTACATTCTTGTCCTGATCCACCACTTACTGTGTGATTGTGAGAAAGTCATTTTGTTTGTTGTTCATCTCTTTATCTTATATAATGGGGATAATAAATCCTTTCATTATTCTCACAATGACTTTTAAAAACTCTTTTAAGTACTGAATCATTAGAAAACAAAGTACACATTGAAATGATCCTGGCATTCAAGAAACATCCTTAAAGTAAAATTTAGATCCCGAAGACAGTCTGGATGGCACTGATCATTAGAAGTCTAAGTATTTAGACGATAATACTAATTTCAGTGAGATTGATTACATTTTAAAAAAGTAAACTGTTATAACAAGCAGTAATGAACCAGAGGCTTCATGCTATGTGGGAGTAGTAAGCATAGCTATTCTGCATCTTTTACTGCTGAGAGCAGTATTGGAAATGGATTGACATTTATAGAGCCATATGTTCTTCTTTATTATTGCTTATATGTTGGACCATTTGTGGTAGATTTTGGTAGATTGGAAATGAGAAATATTGTTTGTAATTGGGAAAAATATTTGTTTTCACATTTGAGAAAATTATATCAAATTCTTCAAAATAAATTAGAGGCCTGTATTGTACAGAATAACTAAAGTTGTCAGTGTTTTTCTGCTTTTGCTCTTAGGTAACTTGGATCCAAGAAATAGAGTGGGGTGGGTAAAGGGTTAGTCAGTTTTAAGGTGGGTATGTATAAAACTAAACTGACCAAAGTTGTGAAATCACAATTACCTACATAAATGAAAAGGGGGAGCAGCTAACCTTTTCTTTGCCCGTGTGTTTAAGAAATCGTTTTTTCCCTGCCCCAGGAAATGGTCAATTTTAGACAGATTTTTTCCTTTAGAAACTTATGCTAAGGTACAGTGGTATAATCTAATATGAAAATACATTTGAGAGTTGAAAATCTAAAGTTACTAATTGTAGTGAC
>NW_006443138.1:29432499-29452281 GCF_000325575.1 Pteropus alecto
ATGTTTTGTCTATGTCTATAAATAATATTTCTGAATATTGTTTTTATTAATTCTTTCTAACTTTCTCTTTCACATTTTCTTCCTGGATTTGCTGTTGCCTTCAGTCTCACCTCAAGGTCAGTATGATTGTATTAAAACAAGATATATGATAGAGCATTGTATGCTAACATTATCTTGTACTGTAATAAGGAACCGAAATGATAGAACTTATTCCAGGAAAGCAGTGGCTAGAAATCTAGTTATGAGTGCATAAAGGGTCAGCGGTTTTAGGTTTGCCAGAAGAGTGGACTCAAAGTTTTTTGCTTCAAAAGATGGTGAAAGTAATCAGAAAGCAAGAATCAGACCGACAAGATTTTGACAGAAGGAAATGAAGATGAAAGCCATCAGGAGAACGAGGAGAGGGGATACTGTTTAAATTTAATTAAAATTTCACTAGAGACATTCTGGCTAATAATATTATATTAGCAGGGTGGAGCGCAGTGTGACTGATGGAAGGAAAGTTGCCACAGTATGAATTCATCCAAGACCTTTGAATTATTTCACATAAACAACACACACACACATCTTTAAGTTTTGGGTTTGTTTTGTGATTCTGCTAAATAATAGAACTAGTGATAATAAAAATAGCCACCACTACTGCTATTTATATGTGTTGGAGGCACTATGGTAGAAGCTTTACATCTTCATTAGTAAGTAAATTAGTAAAAGAAGCTGGCAGAAAACAATCTGAACCCTGCATTTTAAGAGCTATTTATTTTGCATATGAGCCATGGCAGTGTTAATAAAGGTGTGAGATTTGTGCGTTTTACTTAGCAGTTCTTTTCTGAAAATAATTACATCAGATATATTTACTATTTATAAAAACACCTGTCTCTGGTTTTCACAGCTAGCTTATGGGTTACAGAGGACGGATTTATTCTGATGAGGACTTATGATTAAGGAACATGATTTCTGTAGGGTCAACGAACTAGTAAGTGATGGTACTTGTATTGGAAGCCAGATTTTCTCATTGCAACCACATATTTTATGTACTCTAGCCTGGGAATTAGAGTGTGAGCTATGGAGCCCCAGATTGCTTGAAATTTCTTAGATTTCTCAGCTGTGGTTTTCTCATCTGTAAAATTGAGATAATGATCTAATCTAAAGGGTTGTTGGAAACATTGAATAAGTTAATACGAATAGCATTTTAGAACAGTGTCTGGCACAAAGTAAGCAATCAATAACTGTAGCTATTATGATTATTCCTTTTTGTCTTTTTCGTTGAGTCCTTTTTGATCCAGGATATCATGACATGACCTCATACATTTCAGATTCTTTAAAATACTATCAGTTCTTATTGATTCATATTAGTGTTAGTCAAAGTGCAAAGTAAAATCTCAGTGCAAAGTTGTGTATGTGTAGAAAATGAGAAAAGAACACATATTTCTTCTGTATTGATATTATAAGACTCTACTTATGATGCCAGGTGCTAAAATTTGTTATGGGTAGAAAGATGAACTTGAGTCTTTTTTGGAAAAAGTTTCTCTTTTGCATTTCTACTCCTTGATATATCTTCTCAATGTTTTAATTGAGGATGTAAACATAATTCTGGAAAAGGCCACTTACGTTTGACTCTTTTAAAAATAAGCATTTTGTGTGGTGTAAGTATGTTAAGAAACAAAATAAAATCCTTGTTGTGTAATTACTTTTACTAATCCAATTCATGAAGGAGGTTCTTTAGTCAGATTTATACTGTCCTTTTCCTTCTCTCTACCAAGCAAATAGAGCTACAGTGTATCAGCAGTCTCAAAATTTCCATCTTCACTCATCTTTACTTTCCTTTTGTTCAGTGGTCCTAATGTCTTAGCTCCTTGCCCAGGCTGTATCTTCCTATTCTCTTTATTCCTTCAGTTTTCAAAACATTGCTCCATAAATTAAATTTTCTTTCCCCTTATTTCTTTTTTATTTTTTTAAATTTATTTTATTTATTTTTCTTATTTTTTTTTATGGTGCCATTGGTTAATGAAATCCAGTAAGTGTTATCTGTATACTTTAACAGTAAGGCATATATATATATATTTACACTGTATGTTCACCTCCCATAGTTAGATTTCTTTCTGTCATCACATATTTGATCCCCTTTACCCCATCTACCTCCCCAGTCCTCCACCCCCTACTCTCTGGTAACCACTAGTTTATAGTACATGTCCATGAGTCTCTGTTTGTTTGTCCTGTTCATTTGTTGCTTTTATAAGTGATATCATGTGATTTTCAACTTTTTCTGTCTGCCTTAGTTTGCTTAGAATGATTATCTTGAGGTCCATCCTGTTGTCACAAATGGCAGTATTTTATCTCTTCTTATGGCTGAGTAATATAGTCCATTGTATATATGTACCACAACTTCTTTATCCAGTCATCTGTCATAGGACACTTCAGTTGCTTCCATGTCCTGGCCACTGTGAATAATGATGCTATAAACATTGGTGTGCGAGTATCTTTTTGGATATGGATTTTTAAGTCTTTGGAGTAAATACCCAGTGGAGGGATTGCTGAATCATACGGTAGATCAATTCTTAGCTTTTTGAGGAACCTCCATACTGTTTTCCATAGTGGCTGTACCAATTTGCAATCCCACCAGCAGTGTATGAGGGCTCCTTTTTGTCCACATCCTCTCCAACATTTGTTATTACTTGTCCTGTTGATTATAGCTGTTCTAACAGGTGTGAGATGGTATCTCATTGTGGCTTTGATTTGCATTTCCCTAATAGCTCGCGATGTTGAGCATCTTTTTATATATTTGTTGGCCATATGTATGTCCTCTAGGGAGAAGTGTCCGTTCATATCCTCTTATTATTTTTTATTAGATCATTTGATTTTTTGTTGTTATGGAGTTATATGAGTTCTTTCTATATTTTGGGTATTAGGCCCTTATTGGAGGCATTGTTTGCAAATATATTTTCCCATTCAGATGGTTGTCTCTTTACCTTGCTGGCAATTTCTTTTGCTGAGCAGAAGCTTTTTAGTTTGATGTACTCCCATTGATTTATTTTAGCTTTTACTTCCCTTGCCTTTGAGGTCAAATTCATAAAATCCTTGAGTTTAGTTCCTATGTTTTCTTCTGTGCATTTTATTGTTTCAGGTCTTATATTCATATCCTTAATCCATTTTGAGTTAATTTTGGTATGTGGTGATAGACAACAGTCTTGTTTCATTGTTTTGTAGGTGACTTTCCAGTTTTCCTAGCACCATTTATTGAAGAGGTTTTCCTTTCTCCATTGTATGTTTTTAGATTCTTTGTCGACAGTTATTTGCCCATATAAATATGGGTTTACTTCTGGATTCTTGATTCTGTTCCACTGGTCCGTGTGTCTGTTTTGCTGCCAATAGCATGCCATTTGATTACTGTCACTTTGTAGTATAATTTGAAGTTGGGCAGAGTGATACCTCCAGCCTCGTTCTTTTTTCTCAGGATGGCTTTGGCAATTTGAGGTCTTTTGTGCTTCCATACAAATCTGATGATTTTTTGTTCTATTTCTTTAAAAGATGCCAATAGGATATTAATGGGGATTGCATTAAATCTGTAATATGGTCATTTTAACTATGTTGATTCTTCCAATCCCAAAACATGGAATATCCTTCCATTTCTTTGTACCTTCTTCAATTTCTTTTAATAGAGTCTTGTAATTTTCATTACATAGGTCTTCACATGTTTCTTTAGATTTTTTTCCTAGGTATTTTATTCTTTTTTTTTCAATTGCAAAAGGAATTATTTTTTCAACTTCTTTTTTTGACACTTTATTATTAGAGTATAGGAATGCTATGGATTTTTGAACATTGATTTTGTATCCAGAAACTCTACTGTATTTGCTTATTTCTGGTAGTGTTTTTGTGAGATCTTTAGGGTTTTCTATATGGAGAATCATGTCATCCGTAAATAGTGACAGTTTGACTTCTTCATTTTCTATTTGAATGCCTTTTTTCTCTTTCTCTTGTCTGAGTGTACTCACTGGGACCTCCAGTGTTACATTGAATAACAGTGGCGATAGTGGACAGCCTTGCCTTGTTCCTGATCTTAGAGGGAAGGTTTTTAGTTTTTCACCATTAAGTATAACATTGGCTGAGGGTTTGTCATAGATGGCCTTTATTATGTTAAGGTACTTTCCTTCTATACCAATTTTATTAAATATTTTGATCATAAATGGATGCTATATCTTGTCGAAGGCTTTTTCTGCATCTATTGATATGATCACATGATTCTAATTTTTTAATTTGCTTATGTGGTGTATCACATTAATCAATCTGCATATGTTGAATCATCCCTGTGCCTCTGGGATGAAGCCCACTCGATTGTGGTGTATAATCCTTTTAATATGTTGCTATATTCGGTTCATTAGTATCTTATTTAGGATTTTTGCATCTGTGTTCATGTAGTTTTCTTTTTGTGTGTTATCTTTACCAGGTTTTGGTATCTGGGTAATATTGGCCTCATAAAATGAGTTGGGATGTATTGCCTACTCTTTGATTCTTTGGAAGAATTTGAGGAGAATAGGTATTAAATCTTCTTTGAATGTTTGGTAGAATTCACTGGTAAAGCCATCTGGTCCTGGACTTTCACATTTTGGTAGGTTTTTGATGATTGTTTCAATTTCCATACTGCTGATTTGTCTATTTAGATTTCGATTTTGTTTATTTGTGTTCTTTCTCTTTTTTCTTTAGTGAGGCTAGCCAGGGCTTTGTTAATTTTATTAACCTTCTCAAAGAACCAGCTCTTTGTTGCATTTATTTTTTCTATTGATATTTTTTTGTTTTCAATTTCATTTATTTCTGCTCTAATTTTGATTATTTCTTTCCTTCTGCTGACTTTAGGCTTCAATTTTCTTCCTTTTCTACTTTTTTAAGGTGAAGCGTTAGGTTATTTATTTGTGCTCATTCTTGTTTTTGGAGATAGGCCTGTGATAATATGAACTTTCCTTTATGACTGCTTTTGCCATGTCCCAAAAGTTTTGATATGTTGTACTATCATTATCATTCGTTTCTATGTATCTCTTGATCCCCCTTTTTATTTCTTCCCAGTTATTCTTCAGTAGTATGTTGTTTCATCTCCATGTATTTGTGGTTCTTCTTGTTTTCTTTTTGCAGTTGATCTCTAGTTTCAGAGCATTATGATAAGAGACTATGGTTGGTATGATTTCAACCCTCTTATATTTGTTGAGGCTATCTCTGTGTCCCAGTATGTGGTCAGTCCTTGACAATGTTCCATGTGCACTAGAGAAGAATGTATAAGAAGCTGTTCTGGAATAAAAGGCTCTATAAATGTCAATTATGTCCAGTTGGTCTAATGTGTCATTTAAGGATGTTATTTCCTTATTGGTTTTCTGTTTGGGTGGTCTGTCCATGTCCGACAGTGGGGTATTTAGGTCCCTACTACAACAGTGTTTTGGTCCATTTCTTTCTTTAGTTCTGTTAGTAATTGCTTTACGTATTTCGGAGCTCCCCGATTGGGAGCATAGATATTAATAAGTGTTATGTAGGTGGCGTCTATGCCTCTTGGATCCCTACTTTATACAAAGCCTTAATAATTTCTTTTTTTTTTTTCTTGTAGATGTTTCATCACGGTCACTACTCTCAGTCTCAGTCCCTGTCAGTGTTAGTGACAGTTTCGGTAGCATTTGTTTAGGTTCCCTGCGGCTCTGTGGTGTTTGTTCTTCAAGGGCCTGGAGTAAGGGGCCCTCTGGATTAGAGTTGGGGGCTGTGGCTCCACCTCAGTTTTGTAATCATGGCTGGTAAAAATCAACTGTTGTTTTCTGCCATCCCGCTTACCTACTTTCTGCCCTGATGACTGGGCACTGTCGCTGGCTGCATGGAACTCACAAACTCTCCCAGGCAAGGCTGTTCAGGGAACTCACCACACCTTCTCTTCTCCCTCTCCTCCTACAGAGAGCTCCAGAGGCTGTGAGAGGTAGCTTTTTTATTTCTCCCAGTCTACCGCCTGCCACCCGGGGTTCTGATCTCTGGTAGCTCTTATGTGCAGATCCCATGCTCCAACGTGCTGATGGGCACGTTGGGTGTTTTTTGTTGAGTTTTAGATGTTCAGCTTATTGTTTTTTGAAGGAGAGAGATCTGAGATGTATCTCACTCCGGCATGTTTCTCTAAACTCTTCCTTCCCCTTATTCTATTCTTTTCCTTTCCACTGACTCTCCCAAGCATAAAACATATCCTAATTTCCCCCATCCTTAAAAGAAATGTGAAAATCCTTTCCAGTGTCTTTTCCTTGGCTTTAGTTCAGTACGATATCTTACTTTTACCTTTTACTTTTTCTTTTTTGCGTATCTGTGCAGTTTTTAAAAAGAATCTTTTATTCTCACTGCCTGCACTTTCACACTTCCCATTTACTTTCCAAACCAATATAATTTTGATTCTTCTTTCACTGCTTTGCTAAAATTGCTTCAGTGATATCCTAAGTGCCAAATTCATTGACCTTGTTTGTCTTGGGCTTGCTGATCTTTCTGGGGTGTTAGATGTTATTGACTCTCTTCTTTCTTTCGTATCTTATGTGACATTGTTTTCTGCTACATCTCTTAGAATCTCAGACATTTTTAGTCCATTTTGCTTTTCTTCTTTTACATATTTCTTAACTTTTGGTGTTTCTTATGTTCTCTTAAAAATTTCTTTGCATCTACATTATTGGTGTCCTGCCTTTTTGCCACCAAAGGCTCAGTTTTATTTTATTTTATTTGTTAAAATTTGTATGGAACTTTTATTTAAAAATAAACTATGTTCATTGCAGAAGAAATCTTACAATGTTTGCAATAAAAATTTCACTGTATTTTCCTGTATTCTACTCTAAATATTTTCTCTACATATTATAGTAGAAAAGTATGTTTACCACTTAAGTAATTCCAAGTCTGAACTTATTTGGAGTTAAGTAATTTTAAATCTGAAAACAATTCAGCTTTAGCAGAAAAATATCATGAAGGCTTTTCCTTGTGTTTGGAAAATTTTCATCCCTCACTTAGGCTTCAAGTGGACTCACATTTTTACTGGGAAGTTTTATCACTTTGTTCCATATTTTGTCTTTAGTATGACAGGTTTTGATTTAAGTGTCTCTAAACAGAACTTCTAAAATTGTTCTGGAAAGGCTCAAGAAAAATTTGTCCTTGGACGTTATTAGAGTATACATAGTTCTCTGAGTTGCAAATTATGTTAATTATAATATTGTTAGCCGGTTCATTTTAGTAGTTTTTACCCTAGTAGTAAATGCCATTAAACTATACCTATTTCTAAGTGAGTCTATTTTCCAAGGAATACAAAATAAAACAGGTTTCTTTTTCCAATGGCAGTGATCATTTGGGCAGTAATATGTAGAAAAGTCTCTCTTCATTCCAGATTGGAATTTAGAAATTTCTTTCTCGCTCGCTTGCGCGTGCGCGCTTGCGCGCGCTCATACTTTATGTCTTTCTCAAATACATTCTTGTTGCTCTAGTCTCTTTCATCTAGTTTGATGAAAGAGTTCAACATTGATTTCTAAAATCTAACTTAATCTAACATTCTCTCTCGCTCGCGTGCTCTCTCTCTCTCTCTCTCTCTCTCACACACACACACACACACACACACACACACACACACACCCCTATAGGCATTTCACTATTTTAATTGTTTTGTCAAGTCCAGTCGAGTAGGTCATCAAGAGAGTATAATTTATTATTGATCGTTTGAGATTGAATTGAATGTTTGAGTGACTTCATTTTATGATCTTAGATGGGATACTTGACCCTTCGTTGTTTTCTTTAACCCTCTGTTTTGTGTTAAAAGTGGTACTTAACTGTAGTGTTTGTATTTTAGTGTCTCCACTAAGCATTTAGATTTTGGGTAAATTTGTTTCCTCTTTTCTTCCCTGTCTTCCCCTATCTCCTTTCCCATTCAATACAGAGCATAGAGATTTTATTTAGAGTGACAATAACTGAAGATTCACACTGTCTTTAAACATATACCTCTCTTTAGTTTCTGTTTAGTGGCGTTAGCCCCAGAAAATGAATACAAAGAAATAATTTCATGTATAGATGAAAAGATATGATTTGGTTCAGAATTCATCCTTGCATTTTACTGTGAAGCAGCATGGCTATAGGCAAGATATTGAGGAAGTGAGGCCTATAAATGTCATCTCTTTAGCTCTCTTTAACTCTTAAATATAAACAAATTGAGCTAAATATTATTATTACCTATGTTTTATTTAGTAGTGACTATTGCAGACTTGTCTTCAAAACAGATGTTTGGAGTCTGTGGGATGCTTCCCAAATAACTGCATTAAGACTAGTGTTCCTGTATTGTTATGTAATAAAAGTTAAATATTTTATGTCTTCCTCAAATACATTCCTGTTGCTATAGTTTCTTTCACCTAGTTTGATGAAAGAGTTCAACATTTATTTCTAAAATTTAACTTAATCAAACAGCCATTTTTCTGACTGCACAATTTAGAAATACTTTTTTCTTGATTAACTGACACTAGTCACTAAAAACTCATAAGATATCATTCAAAAAGCCTTATTTTGAAAGCTTACTTATTTTCTTACTTTGTAGCCAAAAGTGTTCAGGACTTTTTAGGCCCCAGAGCATTTCCAACTTTGTGAGATCTAATGGTAAGGAGTTTGACTTATGGGCATGAGTTTATAATCTAAGAGAATGATTGGTTATTAATTGCATTTTTTGCTTCCACTTTTCATTCTTTTGGCTTTCTTAAACAACCTTATTCTTTGTGTGTATTTCCTTACTTATTTTCCTTTTGAACAATACTATTGCCTAGTTTTTTTTTTTTTTATGGTAGGCCATGTAGCTGCAGTGTAGCCACACATCCTGTTAACTAACTTTTTCTGAAATAAATATAGTGTTACTGTTTTGAATGATTCTTTGGTAGGGAAAAAATATGTGAAAAGAGGCTTGTGCTGATCTAGCTAACTCTCTACTGACAAGTGTTGTTTCATGCATTGAGAAGTGATAAACATTGTTTTTCTAGATAGCAATTGTAGATAACTACCTGGCATTCTATAGATGAGCTAAAGGAGGCAAATTTAATAGAGAAGAGAGGAAAGACTAATTTTACAGTTAGTCAAAATCTGAGTTTCTGTAGGGTTGCTAGATTTAGCAAATAAAAATGGTATGCCCAGCTAAATTTGAATTTCAGATATACAATGAATAATTGTTTAGTATTAATATTTCTTATAAATTTTGGGACATACTTTTACCTAAAATATTTGTCATATATGTGAAATATAAATTTGTCTGGACATTCTATATTTTATCTGACAAACTTAGTTTCGGCCTCCCCAATCTCATTCTTTATCTCACTTGAGATCATAACAGCTCCATAAAAATAAATGATATTTTCCCATTTTACAGGATCAGAAAATTGAGGTTCAAAGGAGTTAGGGGACTTATTGAGGGCCATAGCTACTAAGTAGCGGAGTCTGAGGTACAAACCCGGTTTCTCTGATTTTGTGTCTACTACACTGCTTTCATCTACTGTTTGTTCTGTGGACCTTTGCGAGACCCGTAAGTGACAAGTAAGTGGTAACATGTTATTAAATGTGTGCTTTTAGCTCCTTGGAGTAAGGCAGCAGAGAGTCAGATTAATTATGTTGTTCTTAAGTGAGAATTGCCAGTCTTTCACCATTTCTAGCCTGTTTGTTATATGAGATGTTCCTTCAGTATTGACTGGATTATTTATGAGCATTGCCCTGTTGATTCATACAGCACATTCACTGTGCTCAAGGAAAGCTCTAAAACACAACTTATATTTTAGGTATTAGGTAATGTGATGTATTTGGTCAAGTTTGTCAGAACAGCACTTCTCAAACTGTCATGTCATACAGATTGAATGGGAGTTTGTTAAAATGCAGTTGTGATTTAGTTGGTTTGGGTAGATCCTTTTTGCATTTGTAAAAGCTCGCAGGTGGTACTGATGCTGATCTGGGAAGCGTGCTTTGACTGGTAAAGCTTTAGAATGCTAGCTATGAATTAATAACAGTTTTGGAATTTATTTTTTCTCCTTTTTTTAAAAAAAGATAAACTTTTACGATTATCTCTGTTGATTTCCCTATTCCAGCTTATATACCATTGGTTTCAGGATAAGAAGGCCACCCTTGCCTCTCTTAAAGGCTCTCTGAGATGTCATATTGGCATAGGTACAAGAGGCAAGTTAAAATTTCAAAGTATTAGAGTAAAAGTATTGTTCCCATTGGCACCTGTTACTATCTTACTTTATATGTATAAAAACATGTTGAGCAGTATAACAAAGTGACAATGGTGACAAGAAATTGAGAGTTGAGTGAGAGAAGGAAGAGTAAGCAACAAACTTCAAAATAATTGGATATTTGAGAATGGATTATACTTTGACAGAAACCTTCCTTCCAGTTTCCATTTTCTATTTGAATATGACTTTGGAGTCTCAGAATTTGAGATTGTGGACTGAGAAAAGCAGATGAGGAAGTCAGTAATCTTAAGTGGCAGCTAGCAGTTCTATAAGGTGATTTGGTTTATTTGCATACACATTGGTATTACTTTCGCTTTAAAAAAAATTAAGCTAAAATATTTATCAATTATTGGCATTTTCTTTGTCAGTGAAGTTTATTAATTTAGCCATCTGGCTCTTGTCTGAGATGACAGATTTTAGATCATAATAGCAAAGATCACTAAAGTAGTTTATTTCTTTTTACAAGTAGATTTCATAGTTAACTTACAAGTCTAATGGAATTGAGGAACTTGACCTTTGTCATACGCAGGAAGAAATGTATCTGCTTAAATTTTCTTCACTTTGTTTTCTTTCATTAAGATGGGATTATTTTGTTTCTGTTATACTTGGTGTATTTGCCACCAGTGACCACAAATCACATTGTTCATATGCTATAGCTACCTATTTGGTCTAGGTATTAAACATTTCCATATGTGTTATCACAAGTTTCTAAATTCAGAAATCACTTAAGAAGTGTGTTAGACTTAACTATTTTGAAAGTGGTAGTGAAAATTAATTCCCTCCAAATGTGATTTCAAAATTGAGATGAAAAAGGAATGACTTTCTAAAAGAACTAGAAGCAAGGAATATGAGTTTGGGAATGTGGTCATGGTGATCTGTCTTGGAGATAATTAAAACAACTTTCATAGATATGTCGTGAGAGGAAAACTCACCGTAGGCTATCATTACCTAACTTAAAGGTGGTTAATTAAATATAAACTATACTAGCTTGTCCTCATTATTAGTTTATTTTAATGATGCAGCTTTAGAGTACAATCAAAGTGGTTCTTTTCTTCATTACTGTGAAATGTATTTAATTGACCCCCCTGCCCCACCCCAGATATAATTTCCCTTTGGTTTGTTTTCTCAAATTTTGGAAAGCTAATTATATCACTTCCCTACAAAAGTATTACATGCTTGGGTTAAACTACAAATTCCTTTCTTAGCATGATACAATTTTTGGCTTTGTTTCCTTTGTCTCTACTCTTCTCCT
This sequence comes from Pteropus alecto, assembly GCF_000325575.1. NCBI lineage: Eukaryota > Metazoa > Chordata > Mammalia > Chiroptera > Pteropodidae > Pteropus > Pteropus alecto. The sequence goes on from NW_006443138.1 coordinate 29,443,978, forward strand.
CCAGCCTTAAGCTGTAGTCATAATGAATGTGGTTGGTTTCCCCTCAGCATGACACATTCTCCTTTTCGTCAGGGCTTTATTCATACTGTTCTCTCTGCCTAGTACTATATTCCCTCCTACTAACCTTAGGAAAGTTCACGTATCACTTTCCAGAAAGCTTTTCCTGATCATCTCCACCACCCCTACCCCAACACTAGGTTAGCTCCCTTTTCTTTAGACTCTCGTACCACTTAGTATATACTGGTCTTGCTTGGAGGCCTGGGAGATATTTGCGAGCAGGAGCTATTTTTATTCATGGATTGCTGTCCTTTATGTTTCATACACAATGGTGGTGTTTAACCAAATATTTGTCTATTTAACAAATAATGAAAATGTAAAGAACTTAGCAGACTGTCAAAGCTTATACAAATGTAGATCCTCTTGTATTCCAGAGCCAGTTTTCTCCTGGGCAGTGCCTCAAACATATATTTTAATTTGTTTGTAATCCTGATTCCACCCTTTGCTGAGATTTGTCTTCTTTACCTGTAACCTACCATTTGGTCTAGTTTTCTGGCAACCATATAGCCTTGAGGTAATTTCTTCTAAGTGTAAAATTATTCCCTGACTTTCTGCCTAAAACCTTTGGCTTCTTTTTGGACTGTCCACATAAAGTTAAAATAAAATCATAGTGTTTTACATTTATTTAGTTTCTAATAGTTTACAGTACACTTTCACTTTTACCACCTCATGTAAATGAAGAGACAAATCCTGTAGAACTAAAGGCTTATCTGCCACATTCATCAAGTGAAGAGAAAGTGGTAGCTTTTTAAAAGACAGAGTGCACAGAAATGCTACTAAGTTGAAGCTCGCTTTTAGAAGAGTTTCAGTTGAAAAAAAAAAAAAAAAGAAGAAATGAATTAATATAAGAATGTCAGGATGTGCTGCCCTTTTGGAGAAAGGAAAAACACTGAAGGATGAAATTGCTTAAGAACAAAGGGAGCTCTGTAACAACTCTATAAAGCAATGGGTTTCACCTTTTAATTTGTTTTTTTTTTTTTATATGTATTATGTAAGCCATCTTCACTCAATATTTGGTGTCAAAGATTCTACCAAATAAGCAATTGTTGTTCATAATTACGATAGCAGAGAGATTAAATGTATAGTAGTTGCAGTTAGGCAGATCTAGGCTTGAGTACCAGTTCTGTAATGTGTAAAACTGTGATTTGGGGCTAATTACTAATTACTAAATTTTCATTTATAATGCGGAGTTAATAAAACCTCATAAAAGTGTTTTAAATAAGATGCCAAATGAGATAATGTAATGATAAACAGTAAGGTGCTTGGTATATAATAAGTAATTTATAAGAATTATGATAGTATTGCATATATATATTACTAGATTTAGATATGATGCTAGATTTAGATTTAAACATATACTTAGAACATTCAACAACACACACACTCACCTCACAAAATGGTAAAAAAAAAACATATTCTATAATTTTCTGGAGGTTAATATATAGGGAATTTAAATATTTAATATGTTAAAATACAATAAGGTAAATGTGTATGTATGTATTGGGGGTGAGAGAATGAATATCACTAATGTCTTACAATGTGCCAAATCCTATGCTAAGCATTTTCCATACATTATCTTATTTATTCCACATAACTCTGTGAGAGATGGGTATATTTTTATATCACAAATTAAAAAGATTAAAACGAAAACCCTGAAGTTTCAAGAAGCTAATGATCACATAGATAATGAATGGTGAGTCAGTATTTAATCCTGAGTTCTCTAATCCTTAATACCTACCATTCACAACAACATGGATGGACCTAGAGGTTATTATGCTGAATAAAATAAGTCAGAGAAAGATAAATACCATATGATTTCACTTATAGGCAGAATCTAAGGGACAAAAAGAACAAACTAATCAAAAACAAATTCATAAGTATAGAGGACAGTCTGGTGATGGCTAGAGTGGAGGGGGTTTGGGGTGCTGGGAGAAAAGGGTGAAGGATTAAAGAAATACAAATTAGTACTTGTGAGATGGTCACAGGGATAGGGAGCACGGCATAGGGACTGTACTTAGCATTAATGTAATGGCCAGGTGGAGAGCCAGAGGAGAGAAAGAGCAATCAGGGGGATTGTTTATAAACTATGTAAATGTCTAACCAATGTACTGTATACTTGAAACTAATAATAAAATAAGACAAAAAAAGAGAGATGGGAGGAAGACCAACTATATATGATAATAATAATAATAATATATATATATATTAATCACAGTATCGCACTACTACTAAAGTCTTTAACCATGACTTTGTTTTATAACTCACTCAGAAATGAGATTTCAGCAGATACCCATTTTGCATTGTAGTGTTTTCTACGATAGAAGAAAAAGAGCATGGCTTTCCTAAGTCTCAGTCCTTTTCTAGTAGTAGCATTTGACAAGAGTTTCAAGTTTCACATTTCCACCTTAGTGGACTATGTTGAAATCCTCAAAAATACTAGTACTAAAGATAGTACCATCTGGTAAGAATCAGGTAATGAACACGGAGAAAGGGCTATAAAGAGATTTTAGATTCAGGTGCATTTTAAACAAAACCGCAGTTGCTTTCAAGGAGGTAGCAGGTAGATGAGCATCAGTAAAATATCACCAGGGTCTCTGTAAAGGGAAAAAGTGGCAAGAAGACAGTTACAGCCTGGAGTCATCCAATTACTTAAATGGTTCCTGGAAAGGAAAAGGAGTCCTGAGTCCAAACATTGGATTGGAATGGAAACTATGAGCCAACAAAACTAAATTGTGATTTTTTTCATCTTTAGATTCATTAGGGGAACCATTTTGTTATACAGGTAAATGCTAGCACCTTCCTAACACAATTTAACTGGCGACAATGCCCAGAACATTATTACTCTACTTTTAATGTCATCATTGACCAGGTCTGTTTTAACAGTTATGTTATTAATGTTGTTATTTACAGCTGGAATAAAATATTTTCCCGTACAGGAAAAAAAAAAAACCCTCTGGTTTTAACCTCTCCATCACTGTATTCCCATTAATGGCCCTCATATCCTTGGGTGATCATGAGCATGGTTTGAGATTTAAAGTTTACCACGCAGATCTTATGATTTTATATTTTCATTTCAATACAAATTCAATCCAAAACAATCAAAATCACAATTTATATACATATTTAGGATCATCTGGGTGAATATCTTATAACTAAGTAGCATACGTAGTTGCATCATCCATTTGTGTGGTTATGATCTTGATGTCCTTAAATGTTACTGCTGTACTTGTTATGAGCCAATGAGAAAAGAATGTGGCGGACTCAATAATATAATGTTGCTTTTATTTCAGGCAACATTTAAATGATGTCGCAATGCACTGTATGAAACAAACTTTTTTAGCAATTTGATAAAAGTTTGGGGACAATTTAATCTTCTTATGACTTGAAAGAACTTGGACCATAGAAGTCAGTACTATGAGTGCACTATGAGCAGTGATTTCACTGTGTATTAAATTCATGTTGGTAATTTGAATTTCATCATGATTTTAGTTTTCTTTATATTTAATTTGTAAACTCTATATTTAATTTTTGTATATTTTTAAGTTTTATAATTTACAAACACAGGATCTAGAAAAAAATTTTTTTATAGTTATGCAATATACTGTAGTTCAGATGCAGACACTTCAGTCGTGGGGATGAAGGAATTCTGCTTCGGGGAGTGCTGGAAAGCTTGACAGGTTGCTACCCTTCGACCTTCACCTTCAAGGATGAGTGCATGTATGCTAGGCAGAGGCAGGACAGGGGAAAGGGTAGGGGCTTTAAGATACCTGAAAAGGCAAAACAAAACAAAACAAAAATACCCCCAAATGCAAAACTTGACTGTTCAAGAGAGTAATAAAATATAGATGGTAAGGGCTTTTGCTACTAATTCAGGGAATTTGAATATTATTAGATAGTCAGTATGAGTCCAACAAAAACAAAAAGCTGGGGAATGTAAATTAAACTTTCCTAATTCAATTGTCTGCACACTAAATTTTTATAAATTAAATCATGTTTTACGTAAATTCAGAGCTCTATTGGTTAAGGACCCCTCGGAAGTAGAATGTAAATGTTTTTGTAATGAAAATAAATTTCCCTGTACATTTTTAGATTTATAAGTTATAATTTTGATTTTTTTTGCCTTCCTCTCTTCCTCTAGACCCATCCTTTATTAATGAAATCAAAAACTAAACATCCCATTTAATTGGAATGTTTTAGTGATTATTTTCTACCCAATTGATTTAATGATCTTCACTATATTTTGACCAAAATTTATGAAGAAAGCTACTTAGGAAGTTTTCTTATTACTAGTATTTATTCTAGTATTGCACCAGAATAAAAATCGATACCATTATCTATTTAATATATTTGCTTATTATTAACCCTTTTATTAATACCTTGATTCCCACAGTAGCCTTCAGCTATTACTTCTACATTATTCATGTTCTAGTAAAACGTCCAAGTTAAATTAGTTTTTAACCTGAGTCCTGTGAAATCATCAGGTGAAAAAATATGGATGGTGTACTCTGGGGGGAAAAAGTACATGGACTTATATCTACGAAAGTACTTTTCAGATTGAAAGAGGGAAATGATAGCAGGAAATAAAAAGACTCACTATCCATTTCATTATTCTGTTCGTGCCGGAACATTACGTTTCCTAGGTCATGAGGCCAGCAACCTCCATAGGTCTTCTTACTTCCACCAAGGTCGAATCCCTGCTTGATTCCGTGAGGCCTCAAGCATATGAATAGAAAAATATGAAAAGGAAAAAAAATTAAATGAAGCTAGAGTGTTGAGGAAGAAGGATGAAATTTAAAAGGGAGAAAAAACTAGAGATTGGGTATGAGGATATATTTGTTTATTTTTCTTAGTATGAAAATTTTACTCAAAAGTCTAAGGTTATATGTACTGTTTTAGACAATGATAGAAATTAAACTAATTCATAAAAGAAATGGTTGCTTTCCATAAAAATGCTTGATGCTTTCCACTGTCATTATGAATAAATCAGGGAGAAATCCAGAATGAGCAGCATAGTATAGAGCAGCATCCTCCCTCTTTAAAAAATGAAAACTATTGACAATATATTCATTCTATATAGGTCCAAAAAGCCAAGTCAGAATTTTAAGGCAAGGATTTTCTTTGATTCTCTTTTTCTACCACATATTTAGATTTCTTGGCACAATACAGTCATAGCGTTGTGTCATATTCTTGGTCATTTTTTTTCCAGATTTTATAAATTGACTTTGAATATACCACCTGTGCTGGATTCTTTACCTTTACACAATTTGAGAAGCAAAAAAAGTAAAACAGATCCATAAATTATACTATAATATGTGAGAATGGTTTCTCTGCTTTTCTTTTTCTCTGGTTTGTTGCCATCCCTAGGCAATGTCATTTCTTAGACTTGGGGGATTGTATAGCTCTTCTGGCTAGAGTAAAACTTGCTTCTTTCTTTTCTTATATATTTAAGACTATGGAGTTGCTTGTTATATGTCAGAATTCTCCACAGTGGTTTTAATGATGCTGAAAAATATAGGGCAGCTCTGACCACTACCTCCTGTCCCCTCAGTTCATTTACTCTAGTTGTCTCTCATTCCAACAATTTTTGGACCTCAATAGACCCTTGATACACCAACATATTATTTTGTTTTTAAGCTCTGATGTCCCTGCTTCCTTCCTTACCTGGCTCAGAGTTCATGGTCCAGCAATATAATCACTCTCTTCTAAACATCCTTAACTTATTTGCCTCTCTCTCTTCCTTCATATTTGCCTTGCAAAACCCCAGTCATACCTATACTATTTCTGCACTGAGCAGCTGCATATTACTTGGGGGAAAAAAGTCACCAAACTGCTGACTGGTCTCACTTTAAATTTATGGCCACATATCTCAAATGTGTTCTCAATTATACAGGCAATCCTAATACAAATGTCTATTAAATTTGATTTCCCATTCTCAGAGATGATTATATTATATTCTCTCTTGTGAAATCTACGAAATTCCTCTTCTCCCTCTGAAGCTGCTAACTTCATATGACATTGAGAAAATTAAAATAATCAGATATTATCTACTACGTCTTCCCATCATTGAATCTGCCAACTTACATGCATGTGGACCTGTGTGCTTTGCCTGTTCTTTTGCAGTAGTGTCACTGTCCCATTCTAAGTTCAACTCTACTACTTTTCTCTCAATCCCGGCTTAAGGATGTCTCCCCACTAATTATCCTTCTCTCTCCTTTATTTTCAAAAGAATTTTGCTTTTTCCTGGTTCATTATCACAAGCATGCCTTAAAATTTCCACCCTCCCTCTTTAAAAGTCTTTCCTTGATGTGATAGCCTTCTGGCTGGCTATCTCTCTTAGTAAATCTTGTTAAAAGGAAGGACTGTAATTGCTATCTGCATTTCCTCGCCTTTCTTCAAGTTCATCAAATCAGGCTTCTATTTTTATTTATTTTTTAAATATATTTTTAGCACTTCTCTGAAACTGCTTTTGTCAGAAGTATCAGTCTCATAAATACACATACATGTATACATATAAATACATTGACAGGTCCAAAAATCACTTTCTGTCACCATCTTATTTTACCTTTCCACATCATTCTGCATACTCCCTTCCTTGAAACACTTTTCATTTGGCATTTCTGACAGCAGATTCTCCTTATTTTCCCCCGCCTTCACTTGTCATTCTTTCTTTGTTGTCATTTCTTTGTTGTCTACATATTCTCCTAGATCCCGAAGGGCTCCATTCTCAGCCCTATTCTCTTTTTTTATATATACCTTGTCAGGATATGTCTTCAAGTCTCATAATTTTCAATATCAACCATATATTGATAGTTCCCAAGTTAATTTAATACATACACACACAGTAAGGACCTCCAGAATAATATACTAATTATATGATGTCTTTAATTAGATTTTAAACTTAACTTTGCCCAGAATGGATCTCTTGATTTTCCCATCCTTTTCAAAATCTCTTCCCTAATATTCCGCAGTTCAATAAATGGGGAATAAATCACCAACGAATTCCCGATTCTTCTCTCCTCGCACTTCCTACATCAAATTTATCACTAAGTCCTATTGCACCTCACATATAGAGCGGAAATTTCTCTCCACCCACTGCTTTGAACCACTGTCTTTTGCTCGGACTACTGCAGTAGCTTTCTAACCGGTATCTTGCTCCTCTACCAGTCACTTGTCCATAGCAGCTTGACTGAACTCTTAAAACTTAAAGTAGATGCTGTCACTCCTTGCTTAAAATCTTGCTATTTAGAATAAAACCCAAACTTACCATGATTAATAAGGCTCTGCATTATCTGACTTCTTGCCATCTCTGTGCCCCCACCTCTGTTTGCCCTGCATTGTACACCACTATATCAACTTTTTAAAAAGTAAGCCAAGTTCTTTCTATTCTCACAGCATTTGTGCTTATGTTCTGTCTCTTCTGGATCTGTACATGGCTCACTTGCACATCCTCCCTGGTGGTTCGTCGGTGGTGTTTTCCCTGACCGTTGTAGTTAAACACACTGCCCTGTCAAAACCAGTATCTCCATGACATTGTATGTTTTTATTTTTTCCGCAGCACGTCAGCTGAGCAGTGAGATGCTTGTTTCATAGTTTGTGTTAGTACGCCTCCCCCTTTTGTAAATAAGTTCTATGAGGGTAGTGAGGTTGTATTCCGTTCTCTTTCTTAAAACTATGTGGCCCTTAGTTGGCATTCAGTAAATATTTGCTAAATAAATAAGTGAAAGCCAACCTTTTTCTGAAAAATTTGAAAATTGAGTTGAGAATGCTTACTGGTTTTAAATTATAGACAAATACATTGCTTTGCTTTAGTTGATAACTTGAATTTTTTATTAGTGTTTATGAGCTATTCCTTTGTACTTCGTGATACCAAGGAATTGCTTCGTAAAGCAAAAGACTTCAGTGACCTACAAAGCTCTACAGCAGGGAAAGAAAACTACAGCCCACGTGCACCTTATTTTTTTATAGCCTGCAAGTTATGAATGGTTTTTACATTTTAAAATGGTTGAAAAAAAAAAAAAAAGAAGGCTTTGTGACACAGATTGTATATGGCTCACAAAGTGTAAAATATTTACTACATGGCTCTTTACCAAAAAAAGTTTGCCAACAGTTGCTGAAGGGTCTGGTCCTTTTTACCTGTGTGACCTCATCTACTAGTATACTTGTTCCTCTATCCACTTCAGTCCCGTTGGCCAGGCACACTCCTACCTGAGAATCTCTGCATTTGCTATTTTCTCTGTGCAGAACACT
>NW_006443138.1:29452300-29459771 GCF_000325575.1 Pteropus alecto
AACACATGGGTAGCTCCACTTACCTACTTTCTTCACACGTTCCCTAAAGTGTTTCCTTCACGGCATGGATTTTCCTGGGCACTTTATTTAAAATTGCCTTTTCACCCCCTGTTTATATATTCCTACCCTTTACTCTTACTTTTTTCATTGGACTTACTACCATCTGACTTTCTGTGTGTTTTACTTATCTTCTGTATATTCCCTGTAGACTATAATCTAAGTGAACGCTGAGGTCGCAGCCCTATTCCCAAAGCTAGTGTCTAGTAAATAGAAGCTTTCATGAAATATTGAATTAATGGTAATAGATTAGAGTTATTCTGAGAACTAACATTTAAGAAAGAGCTTTCTGTTAAAATATTTTAATTCAGTAAACTTTGAGTAACTGCTATGAGTCAGGCCTTGTGAAGATCTGCAGAGATACACAAAATAAGGTCCTTGCCCGAGAGAACGAACATGGAAATAAATGAAATTAAATGTAAGATGGGACTAATTATCATCCGATTCCCTTGCTGATTAAAATATGTTGAATTAAAAGTGTTTATGTAAACCCTACATTGTTAATGATTTTACATTCTGCATTGATATCGCTCTTTTTCCTTACGCTTATTTTCTTTATATTATTAGAGATACAGTTCCACAAAAACAATACCCTTCTTTAAAGCATCTTTGAAATAATCCAAAACATTTTAATTAGACGCAGTATGTAAAACTATTATTTTTGAATAATAATAGTTACTTGAATGCTTTTTTGGTAGGTATAATGTGAAATTCTTATTTTTAAGCCAAGTTTAGGTATTTAGGTAGTATGAAATTTTATATCTTAATTTGAATATTAACTGAATGTGGAGTTATTCTTGGGACAGCAGGAGAGAGAATGTGTGTTTACACAATGTATTATTCTCTCTGTATGTAACATTTTAATGTAATATAGATAGATATAACATGTAAAACTTCAATAAACATTTTGCTTCTAATTAGTATATTTTTAGCTGTCTAGCTGAAACTTCTGTTCTCCAATTAAAACATAAATATGAGTCAAATTTGATTTTTACTGTTTTTCTTTAAACTTGACAATAGTAGTATTCTACTTTTTCTTAAATTTGTGGAGGAGATTTTTATGGTAGGGTAGTATATTTTAAAAAGCAAAACAGCCAGTGAAATGTAGTCTTTGACAAAAATATTAATAGGTTCTAGATAGAGTGGGAATAAGTTTTGAAGAAGGAAAGAATAATTCCTTTCCCAATTAATTTTGTTAGGTGTTTGAGAGATAAGGAATGCATTCATTTTTCAATTCTTAACGTAGTTTTGGAATGTTAAACTGTATTTTCCTTCAGAGACATGTTTTGGGTAGATTTGCCAATAGAAGGGATGTACTTAGGTTCCTTTTAATGCATTTGTTCAACAAATATTGAATGAGCATCTGTACACCATGAGGAGCTTATGCTAGGAATTGTGAAGTACAAAAATATATCAAATATGGACCTTAAACTTTAGGAAGGCATTATATAGGCATAAGGAGACATAAACATGGATTATGGGGAACAAATTAACATTTCATAAGATGTAGTCAGTTAAAGTGGTATGGGAGTTGGTGGTGGTAGTAGGGGTCAGTAGTAGTTATGACCTAACGGATTTACCTAAATTTGAGTTTAGATTTTAAGAGACACAGGCTGAAGGAGCAATAACAAAGTAAATAGGGGCAGAGCACAGTCTAGGGAGTAGACCAGTGCTTCTTATTAAACTTTAGTGTGCATTTATATCACCTAGAGATCTTGTTAAAATGCAAGTTCTGATTTAGTAGATCTGGTGTGAGCCTAAGAATTCTGTATTTTTAACAAGCTCCCAGGTTGTGCCGAAGCTGTGAGTTCATGGATCACACTTTAAAGAGCAAAATAGTAGACCACATTTTATAAAACTTCTTGTGGCAGAGACCAATAGAGATTAACTGTTTGTTTCCTTTTCCATCTTTACTTTTATCTCTTCTTACACTTTGATTTATTCATATCTGTGTGGAGAGAGTTAAATCTGTTATTCATCATTTCATTGTTTATTATAATTGTTGGGAACTCATAAATTGAGAATCTGATTTTAATGGATTAATTTATTTATGAATATATCTCATTTCTCTACTTTTCCCTTTTGAAGAATAATGAAAGATATAAGTTCATTTTTAATTTAACTCAAGTTAATTAATTCAAGTATGACAGCAGTATGAGAGAGTTAAAAAAAATCTATGCTAAGCCATTAAATCCTTTTCTTTCTGATATGCATTTTAAAGTATGGATTTACTGACGTATTTGGATTTTCTTGTGGACTCAGATTAAATCAAATTACATATTGATCTATTTGTAAGAGAAGTGAAAGAAATTACATGTTTCACAGATTCTGTTTCAGAATATTTATTCCTAAATATATATTCAAGAAACATCTCCTAACATTTTTATTATGAACACGTTTTGTTGATATTGCGTTCCCCCCAAAAGCAATATTAAAAAAGATATCAGTGAGGCAAGAAAGTTGCGTGCATTTATTTGCCCTAATTAATTTGCAAATTCAAACTATATATGAATTCATGCTCGCATGTGAACACATACATAATGCAAGAAGATAGGGAAGAAAAACAACAGGAAAGGGATTGATTTAATCCTCTCACAATTTTCTTTACTTTTCTTGGCTGCCTGACTTAGATAAAATTATTTTATTTTCATATTTAATTGTCCTTTAGCCTGTAGAGTGAAAACGTGGGATTAATAGCCACAAAACTAAGTTAAAGAAAGGAAATTGAAAATATGAAAAGAAAATGGATTAGGAATTGGAAAGTTAAAGAACCCAAAAATAAATAAAAATGGGAGACTCAAATGCGCCATACTGGATTACTTTCTATCCATTGTCATGTAGACCCTCTTTAGAGATACAACCCTATCTCACTTAAAAAAACTTTAAAGTATTTTTAAAAAATGTTTTGTCTATTGTAGAAAATTTAGAAACTACAGAAAACCACAAAGAAAAAAATTAAAATATCCTAAATTTTTCCTGTTTAATTTTTTATTATTTTTCTTGGTTATGCATGTGCATGCACACATATATGTTTAGGACCATTTAGCTTGATATTCTCTATTTTTTACTTATGTCTTTTTGGAGTTGGTGGAGGTAAGCATTAAAATTATATGCCCAATATTGTGAAAATCAAAATTCTTTAAAAACACACACACACACAAGGGGAGTGGTAGTTGGGATAGGATGGAGGCAATGGATTTTTAAAACTTTTCCCAAAACACAACTAAAACCACCCTGACCTACCTCTGTGAATTGGGGGTATAGTTGGGATTAAAAAAAAAAAAAAATCACACTCTCAGATATAATTATGGTAAAATGTGCTGAAGAATGAAATTGGCTTTGATTGGATCAAAGTTTAGCCTACAGTATCTGCCTTTTACCAAAATATAGTCAAATGGTTTTAATTAGGTTCTTTACTCCATGTGTCCTACTGCTTCAAATAACCAGGCTCTCCTACAGGCATTTGTGGTTGCCAGCACCATCTGGAATAATTCATAGATGCAAGGTGAAAAGAATTTATACACCATTAAAAATGTTTTTCTCTCTTAAAACAGAGCGCAAAATCTTTGCTTGTAACAAACCAGTGTTATAAGGAATTTAATTTTGAAAAAAATCAGTTTGATTTATGAAAACAAAATTTTGTCTTTTCATGTTTTTTCTAATGCAAGGATCCTAGTCTTTTTTTCATTAGTTGACATGATTAATATCAGATTATTAAAAATAGAGATATTAGCGCAGAAAATTGCGCAGTGAGGAAAATCAAATATAGACATTAGTTCCATTTTTATTTCTCCTAGTGGTAACTGGTTTTATTATATTCTCTGGCTGAAACTTTCTATAGATATATTCAGGATGGCAGAAAATAAAGATCTGAAATGTGACTTTTGAATAGTGTATTAGTATGCACGTCCATCAGAGATTGACTTTTTATCTTACTGTCTATATCATTAATTTACTATTCGATTTTGAATAATTATAAGTAAAATGCTATGCTGAAGAAATATTTAGAAATTATTTTTTTAATCTTTTTTTTTTTGGCTTATTGGTAGAATCATATTCAAATTACCCCAAAGAGAATGTGTATTTTTAAAACCTTATAAAAAGGATTCCACAGTTTTGTTTTTGACAGTATTATTTACTATATTCTCCGAGAAACCTTCATTACACAAAACAGTAAAAATGCCAAATTTTTTTCAATAATTTTATAAATGTAGAGTTGAGTTGAGCTGGAAGTAAAGAAATTTATAGAGGTAAAATAAATATCATGCAAAATATAAAATAGGGTTTATTTTATGATAAAATTGGTTTAACATTAGAAACTCTCAAAACCCTGTCAATAACTTCAGCATTCTTTCCTTCATAACTAAAACAACAGCAACTTTTGGCAGATAAAGAATAGATGAAAAATTTCTACAGAGAAAACTATAGCAAATATAGGCAATGGTGAAAAGTAAATATCATTTCCTTAAGAATCATTTCCTCACTACTTGTTTCATCATGGTTCTGGAACTTCTAGCAAGTTTAATAAGATAAGAAAAAAATCGTAAGGATTTTTTTTTTTAAATCACTTATTATATAACTGTCTAAATAGAAAACTCAAAAGAATCCACAGAAAAATTATTAGAATTAGCAGGAACATTTACCAAGGTTTCCAAAGGTAAAGCCCATATACAGAAATCAAGTGTATGTCTACATGCCAGCAAGAAAACATTAGAAAATTTCATTTAAAAATACCATTGAAATAATGTTTTCAGAAGTTCGTTAGTGCATGGAACCATTAGATGAAAAGTTGATGGAAGGTGAACTTTACACATAAAAGAAACCAGGCTGTCACTACCTTAATTCCAATTATTCACTGATGAATCCTAGGCTCACTAAAAGTGGGAAACCAGACATTATATGCTTTCTGACGTGAGGCAGTTTGAAGTATATGCCACCATTATTAGTATTTTGACCTAAAATGTTGAAACTGAATCTGTTCAATTATTTAAAGCTGTTAGTATCTAATTTAAAAAATAGGAGATAAACAAGTTAAAACACCATGAAGAAGCATACAAACAATACAAAATGGGAGTTATTTTACAGATTCTTTATCAAGTCAGTGGCATTAAAAAAGGGGCAGGGAGGACCTTTCTCTAGGCTGATAGAGAGTTGAAGAATTTAACAAACAAATGCAATGTAGTGGATTGTATTTCAAATCTTTTTTTGGATTCTGATTCAAACAAGCCAAGTATAAAAAAATCATTTTTGAGACAACTGGGGAAATTTGAATATAGACTGGATATTGGATGATAATAAGGAATTATGTATTGTTAATTTTGTTAAATTTACATTGCTGAAAAAGTACTCTTAAAGAGTACTTAGTTTGTATAAAGAACCATATGTAATGACATGATATCTGGAATTTAAAATAACAACAAAACTTATAAGCAACCAACAAATAAAATAAATGCAAGTCTTTTACTGAGGAAATTTTAACACTTTGTTGAAAGCCTTTTAGAGGAGAACTATATAACTGGAGGGATATGCCATGTTAATGAATTGAGAGATTCAGGAGCATAAAAGTATCAGTTCTCTGAAATTGATAAATAGATTTGGTATAATTTCAATCAAAATCCCAAAAGTCTGCTGTTTAGTTTTGTTTGCTGTGGTTGGTTGGTTGGTTGGTTGGTTGGTTTAGTGGAACTTGACAAGCTGGTTCTGAAATTTATAGAAGTATAGAGCGCCTAGAATAGCTAAGACAGCCCTGAAGAAGAGGAACAAGGTAAGCAGGCTTGCCTTACTAGATATTGAGACTTCTTATAAAGATATAGTAATTAAAGTAGTATAGATTTGGCGCAGAAATATACAAAGATACCAGAGTAGAGAGCTACAAAACAGGCACACATGTTTGTAGAAACTTTATATATGACAGAGTAACTGCATGTAAGTACTGCTGGGACAGTTAGTTATCAATGTATGTAAAAAAAATGAAATTTTATTCTTCATACATACCCCGCAAATGAAATCGTATCACTACCTCATATCATGCACGTCATCAGTTACAGGTGGATTTATGACTGCAGTGTGAAAGACAAAGTAACAGAATTTTCAGGGAATACATTTAGGAACTTGGGGTGGGGAAGATTTTGTGCAAAAGTCACAAAATTGCAAATCATAGAGGAAAATATTGGTACATTTGAAACAATTGAAAATTTTAAATTTTATAAATGAAAACATACCATAAAGCAATCAAAGAAATAATTCATAGATTGGAAGAAAATATTTGTGTAACATATAACAGATAAAAGATTATGATCTGAAATATATAAAGAATACTTACAAATCTCTTAGAAAAAGATATCCCAATTGAAAAATTGGCAAAACACATGAGTAGCTATTTTACAGAAGTGGGAGTAGAAATGGCCAAATGCCATATGAAGAGATGTTCAACCTCAGTAGCCAGGAACATGCATTTTAAAACTATAAAATTTAGAAAGTCTTATAATACCAAGTATTAGTGGATATGTAGTAGTGTAAAAGGCTCTGTTTTGCACTCTAATGGAAGTAGAAGCTAATACAACATTTTGGAAAATAATTAGTAAAGTTGAAGATATACTTCAACTTTATGGTGTAGCATTTATGTGGTCTAGCATTTCAGTTTATAGGCCTATGCCTTGGAAAAACTCTTACACAGGTATATCAGAGTGTACCTAGCAGTGTTGTTTGTAATAACAATAAGCAAAATAAAACAACCCAGTTGTTCATCAACTTGGGAATAGGTTAAAACGACCGTGGTATATTATTTTATACTCCAGTGAAAACAAAGGAGATAACAAAACCACATTATACTCATTGATCAGTACGAGTCTCAAAACATAATGAAAAGACAAAATAGTTTATTAATAAACTTTATAAACTTCAAAAACATGCAAAATAAATGAAAGATCCATATATGTAGCAAAACTAATAAAAACGAGAATTTTAAGCACAAAATTTTTAGAATGTAGATTATTCTTAATGTGGAGGCAGTGGAAGAGAAGGAGTTTCAGAAGTGAGTATGAAGTTCTGTGTTAAGCTGGATTCTCAGTTCTTTATATCATTATTTTTATTTTCATAAGCATCGTTTATAGCCTTTTGAAAGTTTGAAAGATTTAATAATTATAAAATTGCAGTTGTATTACAAAACATTTTTCAATCAGCCATTCTACTATTTCATAGCATTGATGTCAGGAGACTGTTTCCATATTTCCAACATAAATCTCTGACTTGGTTTCTTTCTCCTGTCATTTCAGACTATCTCATGCCTTTCTTTTGTTTTATGATTTCATTGTGCTTCATAAAGTACATGCTGAAATACATGTTCCTGATACATCATTGTTAACAATTTGCTACTCTTGGTAAGAGAGCATTTGAAAGTGTTGGAAAATTTTTG
>NW_006443138.1:29459792-29482436 GCF_000325575.1 Pteropus alecto
TGTTGGTTTTCTATTCCTTGGCGGCAGCAGTATAAGTCTGTAAATAAAATATTTTTTCCAGTGCATGTATATGATGGTTTGATTTTTCTCCCTCCTTATCAATAGGCAAGTGAAAGACCAGAATAAGAAGGTAGCAAATCTGAAGCACAAGGAACAGGTGGAAAAGAAGAAGAGTGCACAGATGCTAGAGGAGGCTCGGCGAAGGGAGGACAATCTCAACGACAGCTCAGCACAGCTACAGGTTAGAACACAGGAGAACTGAAAGGATGGGGTGAAGAGCTTTGCATAATTGCATGTTGTTTTTCTCTTCATCTTGATCCTCTTTTTTCTCTTTCTAACCCTGCTTGCTGCCTCCCCCTCAGACCAGTTGTTTAGCAATAAAGGAATGGCTTTAAATAGAAAAGGCAAGTTTTATTCCACAGCTTTGTGAGGACATCTCAGCACAGGAGAAAGCTCATCTTGCTTCGAGTCAATCACAGTTATTTGGTAAGTTCATTGTCAGTTTAATGACTGCGTACTGTTGAGCTTTAGGGTGGTCATTGTAACTATTTGCCTTTTTCCTTCATTAAAGTGCATTGCTAATCTTGGGTTATGTCTGCATTTTAATTTTCAATTCTTCCTTCCCCCTGTTTTTCCCTTTGTTTTCTATTTTTCCTTCCCTCTTTCTTTCCTTCCTTTTTAAAAATTCAGTTTAGAGGGCATATTTCACAGTCATGCAGAATGTATAAACTATACTTTTTCGCTTCAATGGAGTGACAATTGATGTGTAAACCTAATTATTCACAGATTAAGTTAATCCAGATTCAATAACAGTAGTAGCGGTGGCCATATGATAAGTGCCAGTTAAGTGCCCAGTCCTTGAAACTAGGCCCTGGGCATTCACTGTTTCTAACCTTCACAGTGATCCAGTGGGGCAGATGATTTTATGCACAATTTACAGATGACGAAATAGACTTAGAAAATCAAATTACTTACGTAAATGCACACAGCTTTCTAAATGGCTCAGCCATCATTCTAATGGAAACTTCCTGGATCTCTAGCCTGTCAAAATGAAGTTTAAGTTTTAGAAAAGAATACCATAAACTTACCAGTAACCTCTGAAACTTCTGCTGAAACTAAGCCACTCACTGCCAGATTGTTTTTCTCTCATCACAACTTCTAACTGGGTATGATAGAGTGTTTATGCCACAATTGCACAATCGTGAAATCTTTACTGGAAAGATTTGGAGGAGTTAGTATCTGGTATGTCGAAGCATTTTAAGGCATTCAACATACTCATTTCAGACATTAAAATCTGAGTTAATCCCTGTTTTCATTCCTTTTTACATGACTTTTATTGATTTTAAAATACATACTCCTTATAGAAACAGTATAAATTTCCTTGAGAAACAGTATAAATTTCCTCAAACATACCAACTTTTGAAAAAGTAACATACCAATTTTCCCTCACCCTTGCCAGCAAGAATTTGACACTGTCAATTTTCTCTTCTTCCTCCTTTTTTTTTCAGTGCCAAATCTGATAAGTGGAAATATTTAATGTTTGCTTTAATTTATATTTCTCTGATTACCAGTGAGGCTGAGTATTTTTTCATATCTTAAATTTTTATTTATTTGGTAATTCAAATCTATTTTTATTCCATGGCGTTTTTTTCCCCCACACATGGATTTTCTGTTCAGTTTTTTCCCTATTTAGAGAACATATAAATATTTACCTATAAGTTTTTTAAATTTGTTCTAGGCTTTCATTTTCTACTTGTACTTTTTAAGTTAAATTGCTTCAGGCTATTTTGTGTGGTGATGGTCTTAGCTTTTCTTCATTGCTAACAGTTTTACTAGACTATAGGAAATTATTTCATTGCTCACAAATTTGAATTGGCATCTTTATATTCTATGAAATATTTTAATAGTTGGGCTGTTTCTAGAATTTCAGAACCTCTCTTGTTGAGAACTAGGATCACATTTTTTAATTGGTGAAAATATTTATTTTACGATAAGCCCTTCTTTATGTTAAATTCTTAACTGTTTCATTTGTCTTGTTTCTCCCTCCCCTCCTGCCATTTTAATGTTTTCTCCTACCAGTCTGTCTTTGTAAACGGAAAGGCGCCCTTTTAATCTTCTGTTAGTTGTTATGATAACACCAAAAGTGCTTTTGTATGTAATCTTTTATTTTTTTTATATAATCCAAGAGATAAGTAAGTTAAATTATTTATTTATATATTATATAGAGAGAAAATTAATTTAGAGTGAGTGAATGACTTTTCCAAGGTGCCTTGGTAAGTGGTAGATATTTAAGATTAAAGTACTGAAAAATGATAGCTGAAGGCCATATGCGCAATACATATGTATGTAATTCATTCAAATCTAGTAAAAAGAACACTGGACTACAAATAGGATACTTTGAATCAGATCTCAGTTCTTTTACTAACTATCTCTGCTACTTATTTC
The DNA here is from genome assembly GCF_000325575.1 of Pteropus alecto. Taxonomy (NCBI): domain Eukaryota; kingdom Metazoa; phylum Chordata; class Mammalia; order Chiroptera; family Pteropodidae; genus Pteropus; species Pteropus alecto. The sequence continues at coordinate 29,462,238 of NW_006443138.1, forward strand.
TTAACTGCCTTATTGCAAATGACAACCCAGTGGTAGTGAGTATCCCTAGCACCCCTGGATTTTGATGTCTAAATGTGATTCCCTACTGAAAGAAGCTGTCAGTTCTTGGAGAAATGGCTAATAGTAGAATCATGAGGGAGTAGAATAGTAGAAAAACAGTTGATTGAGGGTTTATATTTTTTTAAATTCTTCTTCTTGATTTTTTTGTGTTTTCAATTTCTGAATATAATTTGTGTCCATCTATTGATGTTTTCATGAAGTAGAGAAAATAAAGGGAAGGAATTATTTTAGTATTTTAATGTTTCTACTATAGGCATAATAATAATTCTGAGATTAAAATATATACTTTCTCATGTTAAAAAGAAATACTTTATACTTCATATTTTGATCTTTGATGAGTAATGAGTATTTAATCTTTATCAGATGCCACTTTGGCTTCCAAAAGTTAATTCTTCTTACTGTGTTAACAAACACACAGTGTGTTTTCTTTTGTTCGTAAGATTAAAACTTGGTTTAAACTGGAAGGTTCATTTTCACCCTTTGTTATTCGGTGACTGACACTTAATGATGTTAAGTTCATTAGTGGCTTCACTTTTTCTCGTAGAAGTTAGTTTGCCACAATGAGTCGTACCACTTTTTTATTTACCTTTCTTTATTGTGAAAAATAAAATTCTGTCTTTCTTTCTCTTTCTTTCACTTTCTTCCCCTTCCTTCCTTCCTTCCTTCCTTCCTTCCTTCCTTCCTTCCTTCCTTCCTTCCTTCCTTCCTTCCTTCCTTCTTCCCTTCCTCCCTTCCTCCCTCCTTTCCTCCCTTCCTTCCATCCTTTATTTCTCTTTCCCCACATATATGTGATAACCACACAGTATTAACATTGGTGATCTCCAATGCTATATATATATATAGCATTGGAGATCACCATCTATAGTTAGATTTCTTTCACCACATATTTGACCCCTTTTACCCCATCTACCTTCCTCCCACCCCTCCCCCCAACTCTCTGGTATAAAATACATTTTAAAAAGTACATAAAACACACAATGTAAATAATATATATATGTATATTCTTTCCCAGTCATTATTTCTTCCCTTCCTTCAGAGGAAATTATTATTGTGACTATTATTGTTCTTTTCTTTTCCTTATGACCTATGGCTATATTAAATAAAAAGTATAGTTTAGTTTTGCATATTTTTATTTTATGTAAATGCAATCGTATTTATTCTTTTGTGACTTCTTTTGTTCAATATCACGTGTGAGATTTATTCACGATAGTTGTGTGTAGCATTTGTACTTTTATTATCCTTGCTGTACTGTGGCTTTTTTTAGATTCAGAATTCCATATTTTATCTTGAAAGTGTTCTGAAAAGATAACTTTATTTCTTTCCAATTTTCCATTTTTTGAATACTTCAGATGGAACTAAAAGTATTCCTTTTTGGCAGAAAGTGAGTATGGAAACAAATTACTTTGCTCTTTGTTCTTGGCTCAACACATTAAAAGTGTTTTGAAGAGATTAAACAAATTTCTTACATATGAAATGAAAATGTTACCCCAAAATGGAGGGAATCTAGAGCTCCCATAGACTCTACACACTGCTTTTTTAAATCCTGGCCTCAGTTATTAATACTCTTTTTTAAGTTTTCACATTGCCAATCAGCTTTATTGTGTTTGTTATCTTCATGTTTTGGACACTTATTACCATGATCCATATTAATTAGTCTCAACCTTTTTGGTTTTAGAAGCCCCTTTATACTCTCAAAAATTATTAAAGTCCCCAAAGCGATATTTTATGTGGGTTGTAATTATTATATACATGTGCAGTTACTTATTGACCCTGTCCAACATTTAGCCATATCTGAAGATATATCTCCAACAATATAAAAACACATATGCACAAGATTATTTGCAATATTGGTGGTAATTGCAAAATATTGAAGACAACCTAATTGCCCATAGATAGGTGAGTGCTTTAATCTATGCTATATATACACACATTGGAGACTGGCAGCTTTTAAAAAGAATGAGGAAGATCTCTAATGAACTGATATGGAGTGATTTCCAGGACATTCTGTCAAGCGAGGAAAAAAAAGCACAAAAGACTATCCCATGTTACTCTTGTATAAGAAAGTGCAGACATATCTGATCTTTTTAAAAAAGAAAACAGGAAGGATCGTTTAGAAATTAAAGAGACCATTTATCTGTGGGAGTGTTTGGGAGAGAAGTGGAAAGAAGGGGGAAATGGGATTGGGGTAATAGGTTTGAGGAGAAAGTGACATTCTTTTAGCATAGTTCTTTGTACTCCTCTGACTTTTAGAACCTCAGTAATGTTTCGCATACCTTTCCTTCACAAGCTCAAAAACCAAAATAAAAAAAAACTAATCAAGATGTGGGGGAGAACCTAAAAAGGAACACAAATACTAACAAACAAGCCTATTTTATATATGAGTAGCATAACTGTCCTGAAAGGGGTGGGGAAGAAAGGAACTAACTAACTTAAGTAGCTTTTGATGACATTTTCTTGACTGAATACTGTAAAGCTAAGACAAAAAGAACTGTACATAAATGTTGTAATCTAGAAGTAAATGTGTTTCTCACAGAGGATAGGTTAGGCATTATGAAACCACATTATATGTAAATATACGTGTATATATGTGTATATATATGTATATATATACGTGTATATATATACATATACACACATACATATGCGTGTATATGTGTATACACGCATATACACATATACATATATATTCACATATATATATATGTATATATATATTTACACCCACACACACTAGAATTCGACAAATAATTATAGATAATGAGGGCTTAGATTTTCATTGTTTGAGAAAGAAGTTGCAAACAAAGTGGTAAGGCATAAATGAACCCTGTGGTGGTATACTGGTATCAGAGCTATGCACTTGTATTATTTAATTTACACAAAGATAATGATATGTATATATATGCATGGGGTTATTTTGTGTGCATATATTTCCTAACTCTGTCCATTAAGGAGACTTAGAAGCAGTAAGCATATTTAACACCCAGGTTTTGGTTTTATACACCTTTCTCCAATGAAATGAAGCAAGGTCTCTTAGAAAAGAGGTTGATTCCAGGGCTGGGGCAGGAAGATAAACAGTACGCCTGGACAGCCTTGTGGTTTCAGAGAGTAAGAATGTGTTCAACAAAAGGATCTCTCACAAGATTTTTTGGATCTTCCAATGTCTTCTTAGGTATATACATGGTTCTTTTAAGACTTGTTTATACAGTGGTTATTTAAAGTATTTCTAGCATGGTCCATACGTATTCACATTTAAACTCTTTCACAATCTCAGTTGATATTCATGAATATAGGACATGAATGATAAAAATGAGGCAAATATTGGGGATTATCATATTTTTCTATTATAGTGCCTCTTCTGTTCATATTCTACATTTAGTTTTGCCAAATTTTCTGTTTCCCTTACTCAAGAATTTAGCTTGGTATAGTTAAATTCAGTTCTGAGTTTTCATTAACATTTTCTGTAAGCCATATTTCACTCTAATTGGGTAAATCAGATTTCAGAATAATCTGTAGTTGTCTTCAGTAAAGTTATTGAGTGACTATTATGGAACTGTCACTGTGCAGAGTGCTGTGAAGATATAGAGATAAATAAAAAATGTTTTTTTCCTCTCCATGAACATTAGATATGCTCGTTATGACCTTTTTTGTGTATGTCAAAAGGTGTGTTACAGTGTAATTCATAGAGTAATTGCTATATGAGGAACTGAAATTAGGTAAGTCTTGGTAACAAGAGCCTCCAAAATAAACATTATATGGAAGCAATATCTTAGTTGATTTGACTGATGTGATTTTGGGATTAAAAGCTCTCCGTTGAAGCCTAGTCATCTTTTAAGGTTCAGATCAAACGCTCCCTCCTTTGTGAAGCCTGCCTAAATCCTCACAGTTGGAATTAATCACATCTCCTGTTGTAATTCCATTAGAGTTTTTTTCTGCTTTGATTTCAGGCCTTATTTTATCTTATTTTGTATTATATGCTAATGATTTTGTGTGTTGTTTTTCCCATGTACTTGAGTTTGGGAACCATGTCTTGGTACTTTGTACATAGTTGCTTTCTATAAAAATATTTATTGATTTCTCTTACCTCAGTAGATGTCAGGAACTCTTATTCACAAGCAGCTTAGCCTGGCCTTTGGATTCTCCCATCATTCAAACTTTTCAAGTACAGTTGACCCTTGAAAAATACAGGGGTTAAGGTGCTAACAACCCTGCCTGCCCCATGCAGTTGAATATTCCCATGTAATTCCTGACTCCTCAAAACCTTAACTACTAATAGCCTACTGTTGACCAAAAGACTTACCCATAAGGTAAACAGTTAACATGTATTTTGTATGTTATGTGTATGTTATATGTACTATATTCTCAAAATAAGTAAGCTAGAGAAAACAAAAAGTTATTAAAACCAAAAGGAAGAGAAAATACATTTACGGTATCGTGTGGTATTTATCAGTACTGTAAGTTTACAAGATGAATCATGTGTGCATTCATGACATACCTACCTTTTTTGTAGTTTTTTTGGGGGGTATTTCTAGGGTATGCAGTTTGTCTGCGAGTTTTTTCAAATTGTCACAGATCTTCAGAAAATTTTCAAATATATTTATTGGGAAAAATCTACATATAAGCGAACCCATGCAGCTCAAACTTACACTGTTCAAGGGTCACCTGTATTCCTACCCTCATTCTTAAGTGAGATACTACTGTAGCTACTCTGTTCTAGTCAAGCTGATAGTATTGATGTTCCTTAAATACAGTTTATGGTTTCCTAATCTATGCTTGTCTACTTAGGCAGAATCTTTTTCCTGTGGATTTTCAGTTTTACCACCTAAAGATTCTGGCTTAAAATTAACCTTCATTGACCAACTCTTCTCTTTTTTTATTGTTGTATTGATTGTTCCTCAGTGTGTATGTTTAATTATACTTTATTGTTTTACACTCTTCAATATATTGTTTTATAATTGCTCCTATGAGATTTAGTCATGTTTCTTTTCCCTTCTTGACTAGTGTATATGAGCCTTCGGTTAAGGGCTGTTTTTAAAATTTCTTTTTAGCCTTTCTTAAAAATATTTTGCATAGGATATTCATTAATTTCAGCTTTAGTTATTATTATAAATAATAAAAATGCAATTTAAAAATTTAGTTACAAATTTAGAAAACACTTTGTATGATGATATTACATTTAACATCCTAATATTTCTAAAATTTCATAGGTTACCCTTTAAAGGTCTCACATATTTAACAAAGGAAATGTCCTCTTCCATCACTCAGTTGAGAATGTTTACCTTATATATTTTTATTCTTCAATAACACTCACTTTGTCTTTTGACAAAACTACAAGTTTTAGTCATATTCTAATAAGGCAAGGTAGACAGAACTGGAAAGGGGGCTCATGTTAATAGTAACTTGGTGCTTTGTTTTTATTTGTAACAAAGTATCTTAATTTAACCTTGATGAGGGTACTGTCAGAGAGATTAATGGGACTGCTGAAAGAACAGTGGCTGTTGTGAGTCAGCTCTCCTGAGACCAACAGATATTGAGAATAAAGTTCAAAGAAAGTGAAAATAATAGAAAGAGATGGGGAAAGCAGATATATAGATATAGATATATTTTTTAGGCATATTCTCATCTTAGATGTAGAATTAGTGAAACATTTTGTTTTTCTTTCAAATTTAGTTTGATTTGCTTTATCTACCAAAAAAAGTTCTCTCATTTGGGTAAGAAATTTTTTTCCTTGGTTTTCACATTGGTCATGGGGATAATTAAGAAAACTTTTTTAAAAAATTAAGATTTTCTCGCATTTTTCTAAAAATAGTATGTGATGTGTCACATGCTAGATACCTCTTTATTAATGTTCTTGTTTTTGTAAAAATAAATTTTGTTCTTAACAGATCTTTGACCTATTTAAAGATTTAATCCTATACAATTTCTTTCTTTTTAATTACTTTTTTCTTGGCAAAACAGGATTTTATCTAGAATATGGGCATGAGTGGGTCTTCATGGTGTTCTCAACAAGGTATTAAATGGAGATAGGGTTACATTGGAAAAGGGTACATACAAATCAGTATCTCTTTTTACAACCCTGTGGATAGTTGCTGAAATTAACTTGAAAATTGTTTTCCTACAGGTGAAGCAATTACTCAAATTGTTGGCATGTGTGCGTGCAACTTTTCAAAGCTTTTAGCTCAAACTATGCCACTTTTTACCATTTAGAAAAAAAAGCAAAACAGATTTTAAAATTATTTTTAAAACTCTGCAGTGTTTGAAATGTACTTTATCCTTTTCCCTCTGGCCAAAATTCAGGTCCATTTGATAGCCAATTCAATTTACCGAAAGAATGTTTATTGATAGTATTATATTAATGTAGCCTGCTAAGCCATTCCTGGAGTTAACTTTGGCTCTATTCTCTGGGAACTTTGGCTACATCCTTTGAGCCTATTATAAAAATGCTCACCATAAAATGATGAGTGGTTAAAGTTACGTTTGGCACTAACATTTCTTATAAGTAAGTACTGTGTTCTCACCCCAGTGAAATGAATGGTTTAATCCTTTCCTTTGTGTTATTGTGGAAACTCCTCCTTTGCATTTGGAATATAAAGTCCACAATAAGAATCTTTTTATTTTTAAGAGAGAGCGGAAGCAGACATACATATAGCACCTTTGCCAAGACCTCAGATGCAAGAGTCAATCTCTTATGGACCACATCAGCTGTTTATTATTTTAAATAAAATATTATCTTTGGGATTTTTGTAAAGACTTTGAAAATTTACGCTAGTTCTTTTTATAAGCATGCTGATAGAGAAGACATGTCCTAAAATTAGGGTAAACCCCATGACCTTGCCCAAGTTTCTGATAATCAGTTACCAGAATTTTCAAGATGAAAACTTGGCCAGTATATATGGGATTTTTGTACTAGATGCTCTGTAAAAGTTATTTACATAAAGCATCATTTTATATAGATATGTTTCTGTTTCTTTAATGAAATGCCTCTGCTTTTGTTTTGACTTTGATTTTTAACAATTGAGTTTATATCAGAGTTCTGCTGTAACTGGGGAAGATATTTGAGGGACTTTAAAGAGAAGGGAGGAAAAATATCTTTAAATTTTAATCCAAAGCATTTCCTTAAAAACTAGTTGGTATGTAACCAAATTCTGTCTCTGTGTTAGGCTAGCCTTCTTTACTTAAAATCGACTGCATCAATGCATCTGGCTTCAATTTTTTTTCCCACTAAACATCTGAGCAGTTAGTAATTGAATTCTGACATGTTGGATGATTTTAATGAAATCTTCTGCATGTGTATGTATGCTTGGGGGATGAGGAAAAAGGAGAAAGAATAAGCAGTGGGGTTGAGGGTAATAAAGAATTACTGTCTCTTTACATTAAGGAGAACGGATAGCAGTTAACATTAATATCTTTCAGAACATGTTAAAGTCTTTCCAGTAAGTGGTGTTTACTCCAAAGGAAGCAGCTCTTAATATTAACCCAAATAAATGACCTCTATAACCATGGGAGACTCAGAGTTGAGAAAGGGATGAGTCAATGTGGGAGGCTCTGTTATCTTGGATAATCTATGAGAAATCTGCAATGACCTTCCTTCAACTGCTGAAAAAAGGAGAAGCTCAATAAGATCTGCCATTACCAAGTGATTTCTTTTTATGTTACTATATTTTTGAGCCCTTTTTCTTTTAATTTTGAGGGGGAGTGTTCGAAGAGAAGAATAATTTTTAATTGCTGGATTTTTTTCCTTTTTTATTTTGCTTTTGCTTTCTTTATTGAATGTTTAATTTGAAAGAAAGGCACTGTAGCCTGGAGTCTTACAGCTGCAGTATTATATAGCTTGATGTTCACAGAACCAATTTCAGGAAGCAAAGTTCAGAGGAGTATATTAGGGAAATAGTAGTATGGGATTTGCTAAAGGGACCAGTCTTCTTGTTAATTTGCCTGAGAGAAATTGCAGTTACAGCTGTCATGGCTTTTGCCTCGATTTCGTTTGAATATAGTCTTATTATTTAAGGATTTGAGGAATTCTTCGGTAGCTTCCTATTCCTCTCTCTCACCCTCTGCCATCCCCCCAGAACTAGTCACACAAACCTTCTGTTCTGAACCCTATCCTTTGCGAACGAAGTAGTTTTATTTGACCTCAGTTAATAAGGATAATTGGCATAATAAGTAGGCTTCGGTACCTAATTCAGTGGTAGGAAAAACTTGTGTGTTTTGATGAGTGCAGATGTAATTTATAACAGTTGAAGTAGAATTCTAAAGATATTACCTTTAAATGATTTAATTACTGGATGATCTCGATTTAAATTAATGAACTATTTAAAATGGTAAAGCATGTTCCTCTGCTGTCACCAGAGAGCTATTAAATGAGTTTTCCGTGACACAGAGTAATGTCTAAATTTTGAGTTGCCTAATTTGGTTAAACAGTGAAATATCTAAGTTAGAGCAGGTAAATGAAATTGAAGTCTCTCTCTTTACTTAGTCCTCCCCTCCTCCCCCTCTAGGCAGTTTACTGCTTTTCTTCCAGATGATGAGTGCTAGAAAATTAACTCCAAACAGTATAAATTCCTCTTTGTAGTTTTAAATTAGACTCTTGTTTTTGGCTAAATTTTGTGATCTCTCCCTCCCCTGTTTACCTTAAGAGTAGAATCAACTATAATGAAAATTCATGAGGGAACAGGAGTTTAAAGAGGGTCTTTACTTTGTAGGGGCTGATAAGACTGAATATTTCATTCTTATATTTTCTTAAAAAATGGGTCGATTCCAAAAAGAAAAGAACTTCACTAAAATGTGAGGACTAAACTTATTAGTAAACCTCTATTATATAGCTTTTTAAAACATTTGCCAAATAATTTTTTTTGTTGAACTTTAATTGATTGGCATATCATTGAGCATTCTTATCATTGGCATAATGTTGAGGTATTAATGAATTAAGTTGGGTTACTCTAATTTTTACCATAGTTGTAAGAAAACATTTCTCATTAGAATTCAATCCAAATGCAAATTTTATTCTGAATAATTCCTGACAGAATGCATATTTTGATGAACTCATATCCAATGATATGCCGATCCATATCTCAATTTTGTGAAGTCTCCTTAATATCTGCCTTTTACATTTTAGGAATGTTTGGGTTCCATCATAATGTAATGTCATTGGGTTCCATTTTAGTATAATTTCGTTACAAAAGCTGTGTCTTTGCAGTAAAGCCTTGTTATGCTAACAGATATTTTTCTCTCAGAAGCAATTTTGGTAATCACTGCTTTCATTCTTCATTGCTTCATTGGTAATCCAGTTTTCTTGTACTGGAGCTGCACCCTTGAGTACTATGATAACTGTATTCCAAGATGGCCCCAAATCGCCCTTACTTTCTGGTATTCATTCTCCCTTGTGTAGTCCTTTCCCACACTGTGTCAGGATTAGTCCGGTGAACAACAAAATGTCAGAAGTGATGGTATGTGACTTCTGAAACTAGACGATAAAAGACATTGATGCTTCTGCCTTGTTCTCTTGGATCACTTGCTCTGAGGAAAGCCAGGCGACATGTCATAATGAGACTCAAGCAGCCTTGTGGAGAGGAACAGAGGCTCCTCGCCAATAGCTATCACCAACTTGCCAACCATGTAAGTAGAAGCAGAGGACTGAATCCTGGTTGACATCTTGACTATAACTTTATGAGAGACCCTGGAACCAGAACTGTTTGGCTAAGCTGCTTTTGAGTTTCTGAGCCACAGAAACTGTGTGAGATAAAAAATATTCACTGTTGTTTTAAGCTGCTAAGTTTTGAAGTAACTTGTTATATAACAACAAACAACTAATACAGGCACTTTATATCCTAGGTAATAAAGTATTCTGCCATAGGCTTGAATATTTTTTCTCTTGAAATCCACAATTTGGTTTTCTCTGTTGGCAGAAGGGTACGTGCTTTTGAATTTGTTTTATTAATGTTATCACCACAGTAATTTTCAGCGCTAAGGATTGTTAGAGTTTTTGGCAATTTGCCATAAGGATCCTCACCTATGTAATTCGTATTCATGTGCTAATAGGCTATATGAGCTAAGAAAAGTTATGATTTTATATAAAACATGATGTGTTGTATAACTTTTATGAATACATTTCATATGTAAAAACTGTTTTAGCTGTTGTATTGTTGTCCAGTAGTAATGAGAACATGTATATAATTTTGAATTTTCTAATAGCTTCATAAACTGAAAGGAAACAGGTCACATTTATTTTAACAATGTATTTTGTAATCTAGTGTATCTGAAATGTTACCATTTCAATAGTCAATGTGAAGATTATTAATGAAATATTTTACTTTTATGTATGTATGGTACTAAGTCTCAATTTGGACTAGCCACATTTTAAGTGCTCAGAAGCCACAGAGCCATATGTGGCTAGTGGCTATTGTATTGGACAGCACAAAATAATTTATTTTACTGAAGAAGTTTAGAAGACATTATTCCTAGCTAACAGCAAATCAACAATGCACGTAAATAACAGGAATGATTTAGTCTGTATCTACATTTGGTTCCAGTAAGTCATCCTTCTGTTTTCTAAATGCCCCAGATCCTTCAAACCTGTAGATTATCCTAGAGATAGAAGGTATTGGAATATTAGAGGTTCTGTATAGATTTCTGTAGGATTACAGGCTCCTAATGATATGACTGCCTCATGGTTTAATTCGAAGACTGGTGTACGTGGACTTTTTTGAAAGAGAAAGTATAGTTGACGCTGAAACACATTCAGGGCCTTAGGCTATACCTGGTGTAATCACTGTCACTTTTTGAGTCACCAAGAAGCACTTCTTTGGGGTTTCAGCACATCCCCTTACTTCCTTGAGTCTGGGCCTGAGAGCAGAAGAATACTAAGTCTATTTGTGTTTCACAGTTTCTGAAGTCCAATAGTTTACTCAACTGACATTTTGTTGGCTCACACATATTCAGAGAAGCAGTGATAACTGTCATTTCTACTCAAAGTTCAGACATTGAACAATTATTTTTCTCTTCCTTCAAACCAAAATACACCATTAAGTATATTAGAAATGAACAGTTTTGTCACTAGAATTCTGTGTCAAATTTTACCACCAAAATCTCATTACTATTTTGTAAATAAGAAGGAAAACAAAGGAAACTATTCGAACAGAAAAGGGGACAGGGGACAATTTCAAAAGTCCATGGCTTGGTATGTATCTCAGACACCTGTTATTGGGATAGTTAAGCTTAGGTATCTTTAGAATCTTCAGAATAATAGCAGAACTTACTGCAATATGTCGTCCGTTTAAAAAAATATTATTTGGACTATTCCATGGTTACCTAAAGACTGGAAAGGAATTTTTTATGATAATTTTGACTCATTCGTGCAAATTACTGGCATGATGAAATTCACAGGATCTTTGAATAAAAAAACTGACAAGCACAATCACTTAAAATTCATATATTTTTTTCTCTTAAACTTTTTTTTTTGCAATTAGTGCTGTCTTAAGATATATTTGCCCATAGTTAATCCATATATTTAGAGTATCAGCATCTGAATTAGTTACCACATTTGTAACTATTTCCAGAAGTCCTTTATATTCTTGTTAATTTATTTGCAGTGTTTTAACATTTTTAAATCTGATTTTGACTTTAAACAGTACATATTTATGTTATATACAAAGTGAAATACTGTTTGGCTTATAATAAATAATAATAGTCTTTTATCTCATTCTGATCTAACCTTGATTCCTGCTTTCCTAAGACAACCACTTTCACCTCTTTTAGTTGTTACTTCTGCTGTATACTTCCACCTTTTCAACTCACATTCTTATATCGTTTTATTATATTTTTCTTATTCGACAATAGTTAGCTATTAACATACTATGAATGGTGAAGAATTAGCTTTTTTACACAAGCCACCACACACGTCCCTCTTTCCATCTTTCCAACATAGTAATATCAAGTTTTACATTATTGTGTCTAAGGCACATAGTATATATTATAATTACATTTCCTTTATTGTACATTTAGTTTTTCTTGGTGGTAATAATCTCTTTGGGTTTTCGTTTGTTTTATTAATTATTTATATATATGTCACTAGTTTATTCCCAACGTCCTTTCTCAAACTATAACATTCCTCCCAATGTTCCTATTGTAAAATACGTTATTCCTTATTAATTAACCCTGGTAATCTATACATCCACTTTTTTTTTTTCTTGTAATATTTTCCCTTGAGTTTCTAGTCTCTGCTCCAAACTATACTTTTTCTCTAGGTTGGTTGCCACTCTCGAGGTTCCCTTTGCCACTCACTTGTGGTAGATCTCCTTCTTTCATGACACCATGTCTTCTTCTTTCTAGGTTTATTTTTTCATTGTGGTAGAGCACATCTCTAGTAGCTTTCTGAGTGTGTAATGCGATGTATATTTTTTCAGACTTTGCATTCTACCCTCACATTTGATTGATAGTTTGGATATAGAATTCTAGATCAGAAATCATCTTTCCCTCAAAGTTCTGAAAATATTACCTCAGCCGTCTTCTAGTTTTCTGTGTTGCCCTTAAAAATTCCAATGCTTTCCAATTTTTTATTCTTTGTGGACGATCACTTTGGGCTTTTTTAAAATTTAAAAAAAAAAAAAAATTCTAGTATTCTAAACAAAAAAAAAGAGTATATGTAATCTAAATACAGAAAGATGCATTTAATCTTTATTGAAAGAGTGAGGACAAGAAAGAATAATTATAAATATGACCTAACAGTATGATTAAGACTTCAGTGTTAGTAGAACTAGAAGATTCTGTTTATTTCTGGCACTGGCTCAATATTTTATTAAAATGAAGTAGATTCAAGGTGGTTTACCTTAGCAGATATCAGTTAAGATTCCAAAAAATGAAACTGGAGCCAAATTTTACATACTAGATGGATTAAATAGTTATAGACTTTGTCGATTAAGGTGATGAGGGTATTTGTTATCTTCATTTTCTTGTTACTGCCCTGGTTTAATATAGTTTCCTTAGAGCAGGTTGTTCCACATTTAGTTTTACATTGAGATATAATACAACTTATAATAAAGATCTCATAAATATCATTTAACAGTTCTCTCTTTCTTTTTATTTGTGGTTTTACTCAGCTTTTCTTTTTTTTGTTCTTTGTCCTTATTGTAGAGAAAGATTTTAAACCAGCCTCTGCCATTAAATACAGAGAATTTTTCTTGAGTCAGTGGCCTTGCACACTGAGTTAATCTGGTAGACTTTGGTTTTACCACTGATTTTGAAGATACTTTCAGTATGAAAACCTACACTGATCATCCACATTATGACAAATTACTAATCATCCTCTCTTTAAAAAAAAATTAATTATTTATAAAGCCACAGAGCTGTTTTTTGGCCCATGCAGAAGTACAAGTAAACTTGTTTGCTTGAAATTGGGAGGTTATTTGGAATAACTTTTTCAACCTGAATTTAGGTTGAAGCTTCTCAGGAAATTTCCAAAAGCCAATTGAAGAGTGAAGGACATGATAGACTAGACAATAACTTAGTGCTGAGTTACTCACAATGGGAAACATTAGTGTTTCTTTTTGCTTAGAGCAAGGTGTAAATCAGAATCCCATGTTACTACAAATGTAATTATTTTTGAGAGGACTGAATGAACTATGAACTGATCATTGTGTTAATCGCTTTCCTCAGAATCCTTCTGTTACATTTCATTTTCTTTGACTCAAGCTACCTGGGACTTTGATTTTACTGGCATCATTCCTTCTCTCTGCTTGGTGTTGTTTTAGAAACCCTCATTGTACTCTGCTGTCCATGGCAAGCAAACTGGGAACATTAAGATCTCAACAAAGAAAAAAAAATCTCAACAAAAATCATTTTCTGATATAGCTAAACTGCTTTGCAGAAAAGAGAACCTTACTTATGTGACTAAATCATAATATTATAACATTGTCTCTGAGAAGAATGACAGCTTTTTTTTAAATGAACATAACATACATCACTGAAATGTAAATATTTTTTTCTAAATCTCATTTGCTTTTAAATTGAGAAAAATTAGAGGGAGCAAAAGATTTATCAACTTTTTGTTAGGAAGGATGTTATAATAAATGCCACTCCTTCAAAGCTGGAAGAAAAGTCTGACATTTCAAAATCTGACAGATTTTAAGTTCTAGATTTCTGAAAATAGGGTTGCAAAAGGACTTTCCTGTACCTTGCACTTAAAAAAGTGAACTAAATATAGTTAAATGAGAGTTGCATAGATATAAGCCAAAATCCTTTGATATCTTGTTGATTGGAGTATTCTGAAAGTTACAGAATGGTTTGGCAATCTTGTTCTTTTGTTTCAGATGTTAATAAAGGCAGCACTTTATTCTTAACATTCTGGTTCTATAAAAATATAAAAAGGAAGTTCTTATAATAAGCTGATAAATTCAGTTCTTCATCCTACTTGAACACTGCTTCATTTATCCTACTTATTCTAACATCTCCAGTCTTACATGATCTTGCAGTCCTGTAGGATTTTGTCTTGCTGATAGAAATTCATATTCACCTTCTCAAAATTTATGTTTTAAACTTGTGTAGAGTTACCAGGGCAGTGTAATTTGGTTGGCTAACTAAATTACTCTTCTTTAGCCAGACCAGTCATTTATATCAGTTTTCTCATATAAGATTGAGAGAAAACTTTGCTTTCTTGAATTTGTTAGGAAAAAGTTCTTTTTCATTTCTTTTTAAAAATTTATTTGCCAGTAATTGTCTATATGAAGAATGTAATCTGAAAGACCATGTTGTTTACTTAACTTTTTTATCTTGACTTAACTTTGCAGGGAAAAAGAATGTTTTGGCATTGAGTCTTATTACTTGGGCTTCATCTAAGCTGTCTTTAAGCTAACAGAGTGTAGTTCTATAACAGCTTTGTGTTTCTGAATAATCAAGCTCTTGCTACCTATGCTGCCTAACACAAACAATTTTATTCTCTCTGTTGTGGAAAACAAGTCTATCACACGTTTCTCTTGTTTCACTAACTTGACCATTTCCTCTTAGTATTATTCTTACTCAACTTCCTTTACTTCTTTCTTCTATTATGATATCTTTTTGGCCTGGATTTACTTCTGAAGGGGAGAAATTTAATAAGCAGATACCCTTTTGTTGATAAATAGGCTCTCCTTGGGTTAACTAATTAGTCTACTTCACCGAGTCTTCCATCGTTTTCCAGGACAGTCTCCGTAAGAAGGATGACAGAATTGAAGAGCTGGAAGAAGCACTAAGAGAAAGTGTACAGATAACTGCAGAGCGAGAAATGGTGCTAGCACAAGAGGAATCAGCCAGGACCAATGCTGAAAAACAGGTCTGCAATTTTATACAGTTACTGGCAATGCTGCTGGTTAAACAGAAGGTAAAACCCAATCAGTATAGTTTAGGCAAACTATATGTAAGGTATGTATATATGGTTTCAAAAACATTCATCAAGTATAAGATATTTAGACTTAAATAAGAATTGAAATATAGTTGACTAATGTTAATGCAGAGGTCTCTGCATTAATAATTTGGGACTGATTTCATATTTGTGTAGTATATGCTCATATCTGATGAAGTGAAATGGCACAAACCCTGCCTTTAAATCAAATGGAAAACCACAAGCATTTCTGAGTCAAAGATATTGATTTAAAATAGCAAGTAGTTTATTTCTTTTATTCTCTGGCTTGTTCAAAAGAGCAGTTAAAGTAATAACAAGTTAAGGTTAATAGCAAGTATGAAAGATATAGTATCATTACACTTGAGAGTCCCAGATCAACATGTCTCTTGAGGTGACTTGTTAAAGAGTTCTATTGCTATTTGTTTTATATATTTTTCTAAATCTTTTTAGATCCTCATTTCCTCACTTTTAACTTTTTATTAGGAAGAATAACTAAAGATGGGACATGTGAATGGAAGAAATAGTTTTAACCAGTGAAGACTCTAATTTCAATTCCCATTATGAGTGTGTGATTGGAGGTTTTGAATCTTCCTCACATAGAGACCAATGACATTTAATTTTTCAGTGATAAATTCCTTTCCATTTTTTAGTTGAAGAAATAGAAATGTTAAATAGGTAAAAAGAGTTCAGTGAGAGGGTAACATGAGTCTTTTGGGGAACCTCCTTGATCAGACCACCAGTGCTCTTGTGAGTTAAAGTAGTTGCATAACAAGGAAGAAGGGTCCATTCGGAGCAGATATATTATAGTACGTACCACAAGGGAGTCCCTTCATAACTTGTTAGATATGGGACTATAGTTTCTTTAGTGTCAAGTAAAGAAAGACAGACCGACATTTATTAGCAAAGCTGAAAAAAAATTGATCTTTTTGCACAATAAGTGTCTTCCAGTGCCCTGTTCTTAGATAAATGCCTTAGTTTACTTTCTATTTGAATATTTCCTAATGTACAGTTGAATAGAGCTTGGATAGTGGAGCTGCAGAGAAGGGATGGTGACAGCCATTGTTCTAGGATGAGGAGGGGATCTTCTTTTAGCTCGATTTTACTTTTTTTTTTTACATTCTTTACTTTCGAAATGTCACCCATTTTTTTCTTCCTGTAAAGATTCCTTTCTGCTTTGGGATTATTATTTTGTTACAAGTCGTACATATCAGAGATTGTGTAAAAATTTTGGCAATTAATGATAGATCGTGTCATTTTGGACTATAGACTGCTGTTATGTGTTCTTTTTAAAACTATTGTTGGGTGAACTGTTTAAAATTAGATTTTTCACAAATTACTTATTTATAATTAATAGATGTTTTTAGGTCAGTTTTTTAGTTTACAGAAAACTTGAGCAGAAAGTACAGAAAGTTTTCATATACTCTTTCCTCTACCTCAGTTTTCCCTATTATTAACGTCTTGCATTGGTATGATGCATTTGTTAAAATTAATGAGCTAATATTGATACATTATTAACTAGTTCATAGTTTAATTTGGTTCACTCTTCCAGTTGTATAGTTCCATGGGTTTTGCCAAATGTGTAATGTCATGTATTCACTATTATAATATCATACAGAATAGTTTCACTGCTCTCAAAGTCAGCTGTGCTCCACCTGTTCATTCCTCCCCCACCTCCCCAGTCCCTGATCATTTTCCTGTCTCTCTAGTTTTGCCTTTTCCACAATGTCATATAATTGGAATCGTACTGCAGTATGTAGCCTTGTCACACCAGCCTTTTTTCATTTAGCCTCTGCATTTAAGATTCTTCCATGTGTTTTTTTGTGGTCTGAGAACTCATTTGGTTTTGTCTCTGAATGATATTTCACTGTACGGATGTGTCAGTTTGCTTATTCCTTTACCTATTGAAGAATATCTTGATTGCTTCCAATTTTTGGTGATTATGAATAAAGTGTATATTAACATTCATGTGCAGGTTTTTGTATGGACATAAATTTTCAACTCATTTAGGTAAATACCTGAGAATGTGATTTCTAGATTGTATGGTAAGACTATACTTAGCTTTGAAAGGAACTGAAACTGTCTTCTAAAGTGGCTATGAATAATTTGCTTTTCATTACATGCTTTTTTTTTCTCTTTTTTCTGCCATTCTGTTACTCACTGCCTAGCTGAAGCTGTTGAATGAAATGTTTCATGACACCAGTCATTTGGGCTTTAACTTGTTTAAGGTATGAAGGAACCACTTTTGTGTTTATACTTCAGAGGCTGTATAACCTTCATTCATTGTCTCTTCCTGCTCTCATCTTCCTTTCTAATTTTTATCTTTTTGCGTCTTTTAACTCCACTGTTAATTTTACTTATATGTATTAATTGTACGTGCAAATATTCGTTTGAAATATCTTAAATGGATGAAGTTTTTTTGGGCTAGGGACATTATTCTTATTTTATTTCTCAGATCCAAAATGTATCTGTCTCTTGCCTAAATTTAGCCTCTGAGAAGAAATTACACCCTCGCACAGAAAGAGTATGTCTTCATCTCTTGATTTCTCAAAGAGCAAAGTAAAATTGTTTAAGAACCATATCTCTCATTAAAGTAAAATACAGAACCTTTTAAAGTGTGAACAGGGAAAAACTCTCAAAGGAAAATGTTTCTTGGTGCCTTTCTTATATTCTTTATAACAACAGTACACAACCTTTTTGGCACCAGGGACCAGTGCTCCTATGAGAATCTAATAATGCCTGATGATCTGAGGTGGAGCTGAGGCGGTGACACTAGCGCTGGAAAGTGGCTACAAATACACATGAAACTAGCTCTCCAGCTACTCACCTCCTGCTGTGCGACCTGGTTCCTAACAGGCCACAGATGGGTACCGGTCCATGGCCCGGGCGGTTGGGGACTCCTGCTTTACAGTATCCCTTGTACAGTTTCTTTGTTCCTAATATGTGCTGCTCTATATTGAGCCCATGCCCCAAATTTGGAGAAGTTGTATAATGATACAATGAAGGAAGATATCTTCTAACTTGTGTTGCCAAATGGAGAGATGAAAGGGAATAATCCTATGGGGAAACCCAGGAGTTCCTTTCCACATGGATTTTCTTCTGAAACCTCTCTGCTTAGGTTTTGGCAGGTTTTGTGTTTTGTTGAGTGTAAAAGTTCCTTTTCTTAAAGTGAGCATAGAGTAAAAATGTGTTCTCTTAAACAAGTCTCAGAATTGCCAGGAAGTAGGGAACAATATCCTTATTTCGGCAGTGCTGCTAGGAACTTAAAATTTTAGAAATGCCTTTATTTTGCACTTGAAAAGAAAGTCTTCTTAAATATCTTTAAATATCTTTTAAGTATCTTCGCTGGTATATTTTGAGAATAAATTTATTTTTTGAGGGAGTTATTTGCAAATAGATTGCTAACTAAAGGTTTGAAAAATGCCTTTAAAGTAATAAAACTTTATCTTGTGGCTCAGTTCTGCACAGGAGTTCTAATTTTTATTTTAAATGCTCATTTTTATAGTGATACTCATTTTCTTCAAATTGCCATTTTGACATTATTTGGCTTATCTGTTAAGTGTAAATTCTTGACCTAGAAGATCATAAGGTTTTACCAATGATTTGCTAGATAGTTATTGATTAATGAGCATTTTTTAGGATTATACTTTTTTATTTAGGTTTTTAAACTTTTTATTTGCATATTAAAAATTGTGCAATCCAATGATTAAAATGATTTGAGTAACCAAAAAAAGCACTTTTGATTAAACTGCATTTTACAGCCTGCGGGACACCTTGGACCAGCTTGGTTTTTACCTTAGTTTTTGCTATTTTCCTACCCAGCTTTTGCCTTTAGCATATGTTCTTTTCCTTCCCTGCCAGCCAGACACGCATATGGGAGTGGCCTTCGCTGTGATCCTATAATGTGAAAATGGGCAGCACAGTCTGTTAAACTCGATCTAACTTCTTTGCATCTTACAAAGTTAAATAGCTAAAAGAAGTAAAACGAGAAGGCAATGCTTGTGGAATGTGCGGTGCATATTGGTAACACACACCTTGTTGTGATTAACCTGCTTGCTTCTTCTATTTGACTGTTTCTTTTGAGGACAGAGGATTTTAAATCTGTGATATCGTAATTTTAATTATGCTGATTCTTCCATTCCAAGAACACAGAATATCTCTCCTGTGTTTCTATCTTCCTTTTGACTCAGTCACATTTCTCAATCTCAGTCATATCTGGTTTGTCAGATGCGGTTGCATAGGAAGCAGAACTAGACATATGAGCGAGTGGAGTTTGCTCTGTGTAGTGGCCACTGCCAGGTTTTCCACTTTTTTAATTCTTAAAAATTTATTAAATCCTCTATTGGCCGCAGACCTACCTAGTCAATTACACAGCAGTTATCACCATGATAACCAAGTACTTTTCTAAATAGAACAGTTACCACTGCTGCAGCAGCACTGGTAGCTAGGTGGCCTATAGAATGTGTGGTAATAGAACTATAGTTGTGCTCCCCAATCCTCCCCATTGCCTTCTTACTTTTAGCTATTCTGAGGGGACAATTTATTCTTTGGTTTTATAAACATAGTCCTGTACTGATCTGGAAATTTTTAGTAAGTTTTATTTCCCTCATTTTTAATTAAATGGCAGTAATGCTCAGAAAATAAAATGATACTTTGATTTATACTATATTTTTCTTAATCTTATTTTTATTTTTATTTTATTTTTCATTTATTTATTTTTATTATGGTGACATTGGTTAATGAAATCCAGTAAGTTTCAGGTGTACAATTCAAAA
>NW_006443138.1:29482669-29612925 GCF_000325575.1 Pteropus alecto
ACTAGAGAAGAATGTATAAGCAGCTGTTTTGGGATGAAAGGCTCTGTAAATGTCAATTATGTCCAGCGGTATAATGTGTCATTTAAGGATGTTATTTCCGTATTGATTTTCTGTTTGGATGATCTGTCCATGTCTGACAGTGTGGTATTTAGGTACCCTACTACAATAATGTTTTAGTCTGTTTCTCCTTTTAGTTCTGTTAGTAATTGCTTTACGTATTTTGGGGCTCCCCGATTCAGAGCATAGATATTAACATGTGTTATGTCTTCTTGGTGCATGATTCCCTTTCTCATTATGAAATGTCCCTCAGTATCTTTCTTTACCTTTTTTATTTTGAAGTCTATTTCGTCTGATATTAGTACCGCTACTCCTACTTTTCTCAGAATGCAATTTGCTTGAAATATCATTTTCCATCCTTTCACTTTGAGTCTATATTTGTCTTTGGAGTTAAGATGCGTCTCCTGGAGGCAGCCTATGATTGGGTTTTGTTTTTTGATCCATTCTGCAACTCTGTGCCTTTTTATTGGTGAGTTCAGTCCATTAACATTTAGGGCGATTATTGAAATATGAGGTCTTCTTACAGCCATTTTATCTTTTGGTTTCTGGTAGCTCCGTGTTTCCATTGCTTCCTTGTCCTTGTGTTTCTGTGTTCTTTATTTTGGTTGGCTTTTGTGGATTTTCCCTCTGGTTCTTCTTGTTTTATGTTACATACTTCAGTTCTGAATCTTTCATTTGTGGTTACCATTATGAATATGAAAAGAATAGTTATATATTATACAGTCATCCATTTTCTTCTGCATGTGCCTTATCTCCATTCCTGTTTGCGAATTTGGATCTTTGAATTCTCCCCTTTTCAGTCACTCTTATCTCAGTTTGTCTCTATGTATGCTGAACGTTCATTACTATCTTGTAATAGCAAATTTGTTATTATTTAAGCTTATAATGCCCTGTTTCTAGTAAGGATTGCACTCTTCTGCTTCTATTTGCTAATCGCCTTACTCATGGTTATATATATATTTTTTTGTCATTTTGTTTTAGATGAGCTGATCCTTTTCAGTATTTCCTGTAGTTCAGGCCTCATAGTGGAGAATTCCCTCAATTTTTGTATGTCTGGAAAGGTCTTTATTTTTCCTTCATATCTTTCGGAGAGCTTAGCTGGATACATTATTCTAGGCTGGTAGTTCCTTTCACTTATTAGTTTAAGTATGATTCCATCCCTTTCTGGCTTGTAAGGTTTGTGCTGAGAAGACTGATGATAATCTAATGGGTTTACTTTATAAGTTACTATCTTCTTTTCCCTGGCGACCCTGAGAATTCTTTCTTTGTCTTTGATTTTTGATAATTATCATATAATGTGTCTTGGAGAGGGCCTTTTTGGTTTGAGATAATTGGGTATTCTGTTGACTTTTTGAATTCCAAGCTCCAGCTCATTCCTTAGATTTTTGGAA
Organism: Pteropus alecto; assembly: GCF_000325575.1. Lineage (NCBI taxonomy): Eukaryota > Metazoa > Chordata > Mammalia > Chiroptera > Pteropodidae > Pteropus > Pteropus alecto. The sequence continues at coordinate 29,484,118 of NW_006443138.1, forward strand.
ATTCTCGTCCACTATTTGTCTGAAAAGGCTTTCTAGTCCCTGCTCCTTTTCCTCGCCTTGGTTAATACTCATTATTTTTATGTTTCCTCTCCTGGTGGTATCAGTTAGTTCTTGTATTTCTCTTTCATTATTTTTCATTCTTTGGTTTCTCTCTTCTTCCTTCTGATTTATTTCTAAATTTCTGTCTTCAATATCATTGATCCTTTCCTCCATTTGGTAGATCTTGTTTCCCAAGCTTGCTTTTTATTTTTCATCTCTTTTATTGTGTTCTTCATCTTCAGAAGTTTTATTTGGTTCTTTTTAAGGGTTTCAGCCTTCTTGCTAAAAAAATCATTCTGCTGATCTAGTTGTTTCTTCAATTCCTGGGATTGTTGATGTGAATTATTTTGGATCTCACTGAGTTTTTTTCAGAAGTACCATCTTGAATTCTGTTGTTTAAGTCGCATATTTCTATGTCTTTAAGCTTATTTTCTGGAGATTTTTCTCTTTTTTTCTGAGCTGCCTCATCACTTTGGTTGTTCGTGGTGTTTAATGGACTATTTCTCTGCCTGGACATTAATGGAAGTGTGTTCTGCTTTTTCTCCAGAAATAACATTTAGCATATAAAGGTCTCTCTTGATCCTGTTGCTAAGATGGCATTTTTTGTTTTTGTTTTTGGTAGGTTGCATCTAAGCATCTTTGATCCCTGCTTTATGTAATGTCTTAATAATGCTTTTTTTTTCCCTTATATTCTAACACGCTTGCTACTCTCAGTCTCAGTTCCTATCAGTGTTTGTGACAGTTTCGGTAGCATTTGCACAGATTCCCCTGGAGTGCTGCAGCTTTAGGTCTTAGAGGATATGGAGAGAGGGGCCCTCTGGGTTGTGGGGATGGGGGCTGCCACTCAGCCTCGCATTTTGCAGCCATGCTGGTATTAATCAACTTCCGTTCCTACTTCTCTGCCGTTCCTACTTCTCTCCTTTCTGCCTGATCCCTGGTCACTGCTGCTGGCTGAGGCCTACAGCTCTCCCAGGCAAGGCTGTTCAGGGAACTTGCCGCACTTTTTCCCTTCCCCTACAACTGCAGGGAGCTCCAGTTGCCCGAGGCAGCTTCTTTGTTTCTTCCAGTCTACTGCCTGACTTTGGTGGTTCTGACCCGTGGTAGCTCCTATGCACAGATCGCACACTCATGTGCTGGTGTGCAGATTGGGTGTTTTTTGCTGAGTTTTAGTTGTTCAGCTTATTGTTTCAAGGGGAGAGATCTGGGAACATCTCTCACTACACCATGTTTCTTCCTATCAAGATACATTTTTAATAAAATTTTAATAGTTATTTTCCCCAAATATCTAAAATTTATATTAATTTTTATTGAATGTTCCTATTAATTGTAATGATAATGCAACCAAAAGAATTTTTTAACAGAATTATAACCACAGAATATTTTGTAAATGTTAATTTTACATTTATATACATATTTTTTGTTACAGAAACTACGAGAGAGGATCCATACAAACAGTCTAGCAGAAAATAAATTTCATTAGTATAACATTATAAGAAGTGGAATGGAAATACGGGCCAAAGAGAAAAAGGAAAATGTATAACTTAATCATTAAAGAACCATTGGTCTTTATAATTTTTGAGAGATAATTATGAATATTAGTTCACTATAGGATTTATATTTCACTGGATACTTTCTCTTTTTTAAAGAGTGATGCTTTATTTTGTAAAAATTTTTTCCAAGTACCCAAGAAATTATATTCTTTGCAACTATTTAAAGTTTTGATATAAAAAAAAATTAGGCATCAAGTTAAAATCATAGTTATATGAACTCTTTTGAGAGATATACAAACAAATCATCTAAAGACTCCTGGTCTAGGAAGAGGTTGGGCAGATTAGGCAGTGGCTGAGTAAATTATCTGGTGGAAGTGGACATGGAGAAGAGTGGATGGCTTTAGAATATCTTTTGGAACTCAATCTAAAAAGATTTGGTGAATTGCATGTATGGGTAAGGATGAAAGAGATAACAAAGATGATCCTCCAATTGGACAGCTAAGAAGATGGTGGTTCCATTTTCTGAGATGAGAAAGACTGAGGGAAAAACTTTTTTGAGGATAAGAACCAGGAAATTGTGCTAAAGAAATATATTAGTAGCAGTAGTAGAATTCTTATCATATGAGATTTATATTTGCAACCTACTTCTGTCTTCTGAGATTCAAACTAGTTCTACTTCATATCTTTACTCCAGTTGACATCTCATCCTGAAACTATTGAAATCCGTAACTATTGATGCCTATCATCAAACCAGTTTTCTCAGGCTTTTTCATCTCATCTGAGAAAATGCTGTTATCTGACAAAGCCAAAATTAGGTGTAGTGAGTGTTAGGAGAATCAAGTCCAAGAAAGGCAGAGTGATACGTGAGGTACAGAGGTTTTATACCCTGGTTCTCTAGTTCAGAAGGCCACTTCAGAACCTATAGGCAGCTATCTTACATACTGCCTATCAAAGTGGGTACTGGAGTTAGAAGCCTTGGTCAGAATTACAGTTTCATTACTTAAACAAATTGCGATCTCAAGCAAGTTAATTCGGTGACAGTTCCCTGAGCTGTCAAAGAAAGATACTTGTTATATCTGCCACATAAAAGAGAAGTTATATGTATAAAGCACTTCTAACAGAGTTTGGCATATAGTAAGCACTCAATAAACTTAGCTACTATTGGTACTTTTGTTCTTACAATCACTGCCCTTAATAGCTCAGAGTTAGGGAAGGGGTTGCTATGACCAGTCTAAGGCCTCAGAGAAACTTTGTATTTGTAGCCCCTACCTGGTTGATTCAGTACCAGTGATGACATGCTTATTGTTAAAAGTTTCATTTACATACATCAATTTTAATGTTATAACTTAAAGAAATCCTTCTCTCTTCTCCTTGCTCAACCTAGAGTTTGTAGTGTCTGCATCAACCAAGATGCAGCCAACTAATAGGTTGGTTAGGTGGGCATTGTTCTTGTTACTGGTTCTTCATTCTGTGAGAGTCTGTCTTAGGTCAGTGTAGGATCTTAGTCTGTTCATTATTTTCCAATTTACTTTTATGTTTTCCTCATAAAGATAGTTTGGGTAGTTTTAGGAAATAGCCAGAAGTGAGTGCTGTGAAATTAAATCCTAATGCTATTTTTGTTTTATAAAGTCATGTGTTCTGTGTTTTCTTTAGGACAGAAAGTAGGGAGGGAAGAAGAGAGGGCAAAAAAACTTCTTAAGCATCATTTAAAACAAAATATGGATTTTAGAACATTATGCTTAGGCCATATTCCTAGAAGTAAGAAAACACAAGATTTAAGATTAAAAATTTCAAGGGTTTGATCCTCATAACTTTACATTGGAATTGGAAATACCTGTTTGAATATTCATGACTTTTTTCTCTTAAACACAGATGTAAACATGTTTCCCATGTACTGAAAATACTTAGGCACACTCCTGTTACTCAGATGTGGTATCTAAACACTATTTTTTTAAAAAAGGATTTGAATTCCAAACAGAAATTACTGTTTTCCTTTGATATAAAGTAAACTTTGTGAATATACATTTTTCTTTGCAAGTGCTTATTGGTTACTAAAGCCTCTGTAGTCTTCATAGCAGCACTGGTCAATAGAACTATGAGACAGTGGAAATGTTTCGTATGTTTTTTGTCCAGTGTGATAACACCTAGCCACTTGTTTTTATGGAGTACTTAAAATAAGGCTAGAACACCTGAAGAATTGAATTTTACATATACTTAATTTTAATTAAATTTAAATGGGCACATATGGCTAGTGGCTACTGTATTGGACAGCTGAACTCTGAGGATGGATGGATCCCTATGTATATACATACTTAGCAGCTATTAATTAGTTATTCCCTCTGAGTTTTACAGAGTTGTAGTACTGAAATATACAAGTACTAGCACTTTTCTCGTCCTTTTTTCATTTTTGTTTTTAGAAAAACATCAGCCTAAACCACAGTCTGAAAACATGTTCGTCAAAAGTAATTTTTCCTTTAAGAAATAATGGTGAAATACTAGGTTGGTAGAGGAATTAGGTCACTTTTAAGAAACATCATAATTGCGTTAGCGTATTACTTATTCATATAATACTAAACACTTAAATTTATAGCATGAGTGATGGAACTAATATAGGAAGGAACAGAATAGTTATAAAAGTGAAAAAGAGACATTTGTCTATCATGAGAATATGCCATCCCAGCATTGAGTTATAATTGCTTTAGAGATATAATTTGTTCGGTTTATTTTACTACTTCATTATTCATTCGGTTAATGTTTACTGAGAGCCTTTGTGCTAGAAACTGAGACTACTTCATTGAACCAAACAAATGTAGTCCTTTTTTTTTATGGCATTTATATGTTAGGGGGATTAGTCAGGTGATCACAGATATAAATATAGATAGATAGATTCAACAGGATTTGCTAATGGATTGCATGTGGAAGATGAGGGAGGGGGATGTGGCAAGGCTGATCTCCACATTTTCTACTGTGAAGACCTAAGTGGATGATGTTTAACTGTGGGGAAACTGGAGGAGGAAGAGTTTAAGGTAGGAATTCAGTTTTGTATATGTTAAATTTGAGATGCCTATGCCCTCTTTCTCATGAAGATGTCAGGTAGGTAGTTGGATATATGGATTTGACTCAGAAGAGCACTCTGAGCTAAAAATAAAAACTTTGGAGATAACATGTTCACAATATACAGTCTTCTTCCACTTAATCTGAAGTGTACATAAATTGAGAAGATGCCTGTTTACTCTACATTCCTGTGAACTAAGCTATGAGTGATTCCATAAACATGTGACTGGCTTATTTCTAGAAAATGTCACACAAAGGAAGTACATAGCATCTTACTCAATACAATTACAACTCTTGAGATACTAACATTTATTGATTACCAATTAATTGTTAGTCACTATGATAAGTACTTTCTTAATAGTATTACTTAATTATTTAAACAACAAATCCTTAGATATATTTAATGTTTTCTGGACAGAAGAAGAGCATAAGTGCTCATTGGGTCCTTTTTCAGAAGAATGAAGAAAGGTTTGCATTAAACTACATGTGTGAAACAGTGTCTTCATCTTTACCCTGTTCTCTTGTCTGGATAAATTCTACTTCTTCCATAAAACCTTCTCTGACCTTCCAAGTCTGAGTTATATGTCTCTCCCATGTTTCCCATCAACACTCTGTACTATTTGTTTTATACCACTGTGTTATTATTTATTTATTATTACTTTGTCTCTAGAGTGAAAACTCCTCAAGGACTAGGGCTGTGTCTTGTTTACTGTTGTATCCTTAATATGTACCATCATGTCTGGTACATAGAAACATTCAGTAAATACTTATGGAGCAAATGAATTTAATGTGTGAGTGAATGAACTTTTATTCTGACTCCCTGAATGTTTGTACCCCTCATAACAGCAGTATCACTTTATTTACTAAACAATTTAACATTTAATGATAATTTTATGATTTTTATAGTACTTACCAAAAAAATTGAATCATTACGTTTTTATTCCTTTCGCAACTCCTTTCTGTAGGATTCGATGAAGTATTTTGCTATAGGATCAAAAAAAAAGTCAAAGATTGCAGAACTGTAGATTTAAAGAATTAGATAGATATTATTTATTCACAAGTAACTTACCTTTTTTAGGGCTTGATTTTTTTTTTTTTTTAAATTTTTCTTATCCAACCCGCAGACTTTATTCAGATTTCACCCATTGTGCTACTTGTCCTCTGCAGTAAGAATTTTTCAGGTCCAGGATCCAATCCAAGATAACCTGTTGCATTTCAGTTGTCATGTCTCTTTATCTGGATTAGTCTTAATGAGTCTTTCTGTGTCGTTCCCAAGTTTGACATTTTAAAGATCTGGGGCCAGTTGTTTTGTATAATGTCCCCTGATTTGAGTTCATCTGATACTTCATTAGATTCAGGTTATAGGTTGCAGGAATTCATCAGAGGTGATTCTGTGTTCTTATTTATCCTATCAGTTGGCAGGAGATTGTAACAGCAATCAAATCAAATCACTTTATTTATTTGTTCCCATATTGGTGATGTTAACTTTGATCACCAAGTTCTGGACATGTCTTACAAGTTTCTCTACTGTAAAATTGCTATTTTCCCCTTTGTAATTAATAACTAATCTGTGGGGAAGATTATTTGAAGCTTTGTGAATTGATGGCTCTTGCCTGAATCTAATTACTATGATTGCCAAATAATGATTTTTTAACCTCTGTCATACCTTCTGTATTTTTTAGTTAACATTTTACTGTAAGGGCGTTTCCTTCTTCTTTATTTATATATTTACTACAGTCGATGATGGATCCCTAGATTCTGATTTTATTCAATGGCTTATAATCCATTACTATCATTACTTATTTTGATGCTCAGATTGTCCCAGACTTGGCCAATGGGAGCTCCTTCAAGTTGGCTTCTGTGCCTGTCATTCTTTGAGCACATTCTTACTTGTGGCACAAAATGGTCCAAGCTTATTCTCCCAGCCCCAGCCCTTGACTCGGCCATTTTGCTAAGGACCCCTGGTTCTATATCTTAGAACCCAAGATCTAGAAGCTAGGTGTGCTCATTGCCACTGAGGTGTCATTGCTCATGTCCTTGCAGTGGACAGACTGGGGAAGATAACCATTTCATGTCTTATTACCTTTTACCATTTTATATTTGTAGCTCTTTTCTTTCACTATGAGAAGCCTGGCTCCCAACAAGATCAGTATATCTACTCCTCTGCTCAATTCTACAATACACATAAACTTGCTTCAAGATTACTACACCCACACCACTATTAACCAAAAACACCCTGCTTACTTATTAAGTCACATTTCAGTGGTCTTTGCAATTATTTTGTTCCTTTTATCTTCAGACTGAGAAAATTCTATAGCTAAAAGTTACTTGGATTCTTTCTTTTCCATTTTTCTTTAATATGGTTATTATTCATTTGATACATGGTTAAGTTTATTTGTTTCTGTTTGTTTCCCACTTCGAAGTTAAAAAAATCCTTGTTGAATTAACCTTTGGCATTTTAATTATTATGTGTCGTTATGGGCCTCTTTGGGTTCATCTTGTTTGGGACTCTGCGCTTCTAGACCTGGATGTCTATTTCCTTCACCAGATTGTGAAAGTTTCTAGCTATTGTTACATCTTTAAATAGATTTTCTGCCCCTTTCTCCCTCTCTTCTGGGACCTCCGATTCATTTGAATTTTGGTAGGCTTGATATTGTCTCAGAGATCCCTTTATTAACCTCATTTAAAAAAAACTTTTTGTTTTTTTGATTAGGTGATTTCTACTTCCTTGTCTTCTAGCTCACTAACTCCTTCTTCTGCATCAACCAATCTGCTGTTGATTCCCTCTAGTGTATTTTTTAATTTCGGTTATTGTATTATTCATTTCTGACTGGTTCTTTATGGTTTCTCTCTCTTTGTTGAAGTTCTCACTGAGTTTATCATTTCTTCTCCCGAGTGCATTGAGCATCCTTATAAGCAGTGTTTTGAACTCTAATAGATGGCTTCTCTCTTTCATTTATTTCTTTTTCTAGGGTTTTGTCCTGGTCTTTTGTTTGGAACATATTTGTTTGTCTCTTCATTTTGGTTGTCTCTCTGTGTTTGTTTCTATGAATTAGGCAAAACAGCCACTTCTCCAGGTCTTGAAAGAGTGACCTTTGTACAGGCTGGGTGTCTTTGGCAGACCAGCTAGAGCTGGAGCTTGAGTTAGCTGCAGAGGATGGGGGTTGGGGGGGTGGCAAAACTCATTGGGGCCTGGAGCGCTAGCTGGAGTGGGCACAGGCAGAAGGTAGTCCCAGGGGCCAACTACAGTGAGACTGCTTTGGCAAGCAGTTGGGGTTGTAGCTGGAGGGGGCTCAAGCTTCTGATAGTCTTTGGGGCCAAGCCAAATGGGCCTGGGGCTGAAGCTGAAGCAGGTGTGAGCTGCAGGGATTCTAGGATATAAGCCGCTGGGGCTGTAGCTGAAGTTGGCATGATCTACAGTAAGTCTTAGGGACAAGCCACACCTAGGTCGTTGGACCTATACCTAGGGCAGGTGTGAAGCTGAGGAGAGTTCTGGGGACCGGTCGAGATGTCTGTTAGCTGGAACTAAAGCAGGCCACAAAGAGACCTGGGACAAACCACACCTGGGTGGGAGCTGTAACTAGAGCAGGTGCGAAGCTGAGGAGAATCCTAGGAGCAAGCCACACGGGGCGACCTTGGTAGGCCGCTGGAAATTGGAGCTGGAGCAGGCCATAAGGAGACCCACAGATAAGCCACACTGGCCCAGAGCTGTGGATGGAGCAAGGGAGGGCTTCAGGGAGTCCCAGGGACAAGCAGCAGAGCTTTGGGATGGCTTTGGCCTATGGCTGGGGCACCTGGATCAGGCTCCTGCTTTTGCAATCAAGGGGGAGGAGGAGAGCCACAAATGGCACTCTCCAGTGCCAGAGGGAATTCCTGCAGCTCCCTTCCTGCTTGACAGTTACTCTAGGATTAGTAAATGGATTTCCCTTTAGTATAGCCTAGGTGTTCTTTCAACCACTGTTATCTTACTGTGTCCCAGGGCAGGCGAGTCCACTAAGGCCCTTCCTCATCCTCCTGGCTGCAGAGCAGTATGTTGGGGTAGGGTACCCAAGGTGGCCTGTTTCCGGTGCTCCTACCCGTTTTTGTGTGGTCTCTCTCTCATTCGTTGTTCAGAAGCTGTTCAGTCAGCCCACAGTTCTCTTCAGTGCATGATTTTAAAGCATGGTAGTCATAATGGAAAAATAAAATTTAGAAATCATCATTATCATTGACCTGTCCTTCAGTGGGGAATAGATGCCTTAATTTGTCTCTTAGGATAAATGTGCTCTTGTTAGTATTTTAGCTAGTGGGAGCTCTCTAAAAGTCTTATGTAGCACCTAGTTTTCAACTCAAATAACAGTAAGACATGTTCATAAAAATGTAAAAATTTAAAACACTGTAGAACAGATATAAACTGTGATCAAATTAGTATGAAAATCTTTTTGGTCTTACTTTATTTTCTTCCAGAAGTACTAACACTTCTGATCATCACTGGTAAATTGGCACTAGGTTTTTCAAGATTTGTCATATATCTTCCTGCCTTGAAAATAGATTTATAATATTATTGCAATTATTTCCTTTTATAGTGGTGTACTGGGCTATATTTATAGTTTATAGAAGTTTCTGAACATATTTCGAATTCTTTTTCTTTACTTTTATAAGTCTTAAACTGGTTTCTGTGCCAGTAGTGATGGGGATTTTTGAGGTACAAGTAGCTAAGCAGTTTAAAAGTATCACAAATGTAACCATGTTTCTCAGAACCATATAGAATCATTCAGTCTTGTAAAAGGTCCAATTGTAAATTAGCAATATAAATTATGCTGTTAAAGTAGTTTATTGATTTCTGCAGAAGTCATCTTTTTTCATCAGTGCAGAGATTGAAACTGCCATTGTTCAAAGAGATTTCATTTTTTAAAAAAGTAAGATATTATGAAACATTTTATTGATAAACATGGAAAGTACATTTTAATGTTCCAAGAATCTGAGATGTGATAGTTAAATTCACATTCATTTTCTCTTTGCCATTGTGTGATCATTTCAGTATTTAAATCAAGGTCTGTCAAGAGGAACTTGGTAGGTTTCATTGTAGACTCTTGCTCTAATATCAGTGAGTTTGAATCTCCTTTGTTATGGTGACTGGTTATGAAATCAGTCAGTTGACAGACCCTGAAGTGAGACTGCTGGAAATACGTCATGTCTGCCTTCATGGTGACAGCTGGCTACAAAACAAACCCCACCAGAGCCATTCTGCAATTGACAAGGGACTTCAAAGGCCAACAGGGCTGCCACTTCAAAGAGAATTCTGCCATCTCTGGCTTGTTGAAAGAAGTTAAATGGCTGTACCCTGCCATAGCAGAAATCTCCATGTTTAGACTTCTCCTTCTTTTGATCTTAGAAAGATGTATGAAATGGGCTTTAAGCTAAAGGAATGATATAGTCAGTAGTAATGGCAACACAATATTCTCTATTTCAATCCACTTATTAATGGATATTACTCAGATATGTTCAAATAACAGCCAAGTCTAAAAACTCATATGTCTCAGAGAATGAATGTTCAAAAGAAGAGTTGAAACTCTGGATTATTATTGTAGTAGCCATCTTCACAAATGAGGAATAATAAGTCAGGTGGTGGATAAATGAAACTCTTGTGTGTTTTTAAAACTCTCCTTCAATTTCTCCTTGTAATTTTTACCTTCTTTAGTAGAATAATAAGATAATAAGATATAATAATAAGAATGGCAGATAACTAAAACCTGTAATCGCAAGGCTGATTTGCATAGTTTAAACTGACATTCCTCTACTTTTAGTAACTCTGTAGTTAAAATATTCAACTATCTTGTATTATTTCAAATATTATTCATTCAGTTATTCTGGATACAATTTCAAAATAATTATCTCATCTTTGTATTAGACAAACGAATTTTTTAAAAATCTTAGAGTTTTAATAAAACTTTTAATAAAAAAACAAATTACTAACAGGCATCTTTAAGGAAAAGGCAGCAACATGAATTCTTTCTTTTAGAATACTGATAGCCCTAAAAGATACTCCTTTGGGGTCATCTTTAGTATACTTAAAAAAGAAAACAAAATTTTATAAATAATATAGCAATAAAAATATGGAGATTTTATATGTGATATGAAATGAGATTGAGGATTAGCTGGAATTTAAAATGATAACTCAATGCATGACCTGTTCTTAATTACGTGTTTACTGTCTCCTATGTATTATAGAAGAATAAAAATAAAAATTCTTAGATTCTCTTGCCTTGATCTTCTATTTTCTTATTTCTTAAAAATTTTTCTTTATAAAAAAATTTAAAAAGTTGACTTGCAGAAGTTTTAGCCACTATAACTTCCTCTGTAATTTTGCCAGTTGGGGTCAGTAGACAACAACTAAAGAAATTCTTCAGGAAAACTGAAGCCCCCAGGAAATAATCATGTGCAATGGTATGACCAAAAAACTCTATATACATGAGGGTAAGGGTAATTTCTAACAGTAGTTCTTAAAATAATGCATTTGTGTTTGTCTTTTTTGTTATCATAGTTCCTTCCTCTTGAAAATTTTTTGGTAAAATAGTACATGATTATATTGTCCTGGAAGTTCGGGAAGTATCTATGTCTCTGAATTTTGACTTCATTTTTCCTTGTTATTCAACAAAAGGACTACATCTATGTTTAAAAGTTATAATCAAATGAAAAATTTAACTGTAGTGGAAAAGAAATAAAACCTTGGCACAAAAATTGAACCACAGAGATGAGTGCCAGAGTCTATAGATGCTGGTTTTCAAAGTAGACATGTTTATATACTTCTATCTAAACTGAATAACCACTACTGCACTGAGAACCACTCTTGGAATCTGTATGGCAGATCTATAACAGATGATATTTAGTTTGCTTGTAATGAGTTCTTGGGGTGTTTGGCCCTTATTCTGTTATCTCCTACTGAGAATTTTGATAAACCAAGTTATTGACGATAGAGGCAGTCATCCAAGTTATGGCTGAAGGTGAAGTCATGAGAACCAGCTGATTTTTATATGCAGTTTATATTCTCCTTGGCTGCACCTTCCTGGATGTTTTCAATGAAACAGATTTTCCTAGAGAAATACACGCAGCAGGATTTATTTTATACAATAGATAGTTTTTGTGTGTGGCATTTCTTGAGCTCTATTTTAGCACTCACTTGTCCCTTCCTCTTATCTCCACCCTCTTTAATGAATAAATAAAGAGGCAATAAGGGTTAGTGAAAAGTGTATTAAACCAGAAGTTAAATGATGTGGATTCTATTTCTCTTCTGTTTACTAGTGTGATTTAGGGTAAGTCCTGTATTCTTTCTAAGCCTCTATAGCCTCATCTGTGTGGAGTAAATCATCTCTGCACGTGTTTTTGTAGCCTATAAAGGCACTATACAAATGTTGAGCCTTATTTTTATGGCCACAATAATCCTGTGTGTGTCTGTGTATGTATGTGTATCTGTGTACACACACACACTCATGTGATGCTAATGAGCTCCCCTCTTGGTATCTTCGGGTTGCCAGACATGTAATTCCACGCTTTTACTTTTCTCCTTTGACTAATAGTAAACTCCCAATGAGGTCAAATAACCAGCATTTCATTTGCCAATATTTTTTTTGTAACCATTTTCCAGAGGTTATATTGAAATAATACGTTTTCTCCACAAAAATGTATCCCTAATTAATAAAATACCACTGATTTATTTTTTTAGCAATGCAAACGATAAAAATTTCAGTTAAAATGCCAGTAAACTTTTATTTTTGTTGAAAACTTAAGAAAACGGTATGAAGCTGTTTTATTCAGATTGTTCATATGATCTTGTAAAAATTTTGAAAAAATGGGCTAAAGCCCTAAATGGTCTGTTCTCACATGTTGGTGACTTTCTGCTACTGGAGGGATTGCTGTTTTCTGTAATAAAATGGAATTAATATTTTCTCCATGTGAAATTATCAAAATAATTTCAACTAAGAAGGAAATTTCTTTCAAAACTTAGACAACTTCTATAGTTTGACTTTGTAGCAATGCAGAAAAAAAATTTTTTTTCAGAAGAGAACTTACCAGAACTTGAAGTTCAGGGACAGTCTTGTCATTCCACCTCTATTTGTATTTCTTTTCCTGAATTATTCATTTGTCACAAACCCTAAAAAAATATAAAGAAGTCTCAGACCCAGATGCAAAAACGTATAAAATGATAGTCACTACATCATCTTTGTTACTGCTGCTGAAGAAGGAAAATAGGATGTCATTTAGATTATTTCTGTCCTTTCTTTCAAGTTAAAGAGGAATCATGGAGTTTATCTGGACCCAAGAAATTATTAATTTTTGTTTTACTTGAGTCTCGTACACCTTGTTTGTTGCTGAAGTAAGCAAATTATAGGAGACAATCAAATAACAATCTTCTGGAAAAAAACTAGTTTTCAGTGCTTTAATTCAAATTTTTAGTTTTTAGTTTTGACACTATGTTACCAAAATCACTTAAATAGAGTTGGCAGTGAAATAAACATTGGTCCTTCTTAAAGCCTCTTTCCAGCATCAGTGACACAAGATGATGAGAGTCCTAACAGCAGGGGGACATTTGCTTTGCTTTGAAAGTGCGAATGCACATTTTATTGATGTCTGATTTTTCAGGCTCCATCTAGGAATGATGAGTGCTCATTATAGGATTTATCTACTCAAGTTCTCTGAGTTAGTTTTTTTAAAAAAAGGAAAATTGAGATGACTTGAAAAAGAAGCATTTCTTTCACATTGTCGTGTTTCCACTCTTTTTAAATTTCTCTTAAGTTGAAGATTTGTTACCACAGCATAGTATTACTGGAAACTTAAAGGCGGTTGCCAGTGAAGGAATACAGCCAATCAATGTGAATTTACCTCATTTACAAGTCAGGCTTAACTGTGTAGATACTTATAAACCATATGCTTTTATAGAAATATCTGGCATTGTGAAGTGTCCTTTGGGAATGTCAGCCATATTTTGAGAAATGGCAAAAACATTTTGTAAATTTCTCACCCATAGAGCACATTAATTATTTAAAGTGTCATTTGTGGATTTTATTTGTTCTCACAAACTTTTGGCAGTGTTAATTTATTGGAGAAATGCAACAATCTGTAAAAAGTCAAGAGATCTAGTGATTCCCAAAGTTGAATTGTGGAAATATGGTTTCTATGGTTTCTTCTTCAGTGCTCTATCTGTGACTCCTACTCATATTTGGGTCTTTCATAAAATCAGGAATAAAAGAAAGCGATAATATCTGACAAGTCCTAAGTTTAATCTACTGCTAAATTCAGTAGTATCTCAAGAATCACTTAGAATATTTTATTTTCAGTAAATGGAATAGAAAATGATAATCACTATTATATAAGTCATATGCATTTAAATGGGGACTAAAGGAAAAAATAAAAAATTTAAATTCTTATTTTGGTAGCATCTGGTTCATTTTGAAGTTATGGTCCAGTAAGACCAAGCCCAACCTTTTCAGAGGACCTAGTGGAGTTAATTTGACTGTGCCTTACATCCTGGATTTCATTACTATGTCCAAAAAATAAGCCCCCAGTCATCTATGCTCTACTGTCCTGTCATGCCTATATTGTTCAGTATTTTCTTGCCGTAACCCAGCTTTCTAACTCTTCTTATCCCTTTTACATCTTCCTAAATCACCGAAATTCACAAATTCATCTGTCTTCATTCATTCATTTAACAAATAGTCAATGACTTTCTACTCTGTGCCAAGCTCTGTCATATATATTCTTAATTTTCTTCTTGAAACATCTCTCACCTTCTTTGCCTGAAGTGTAATCTGACCTCTCCCCTGGAAATTCCCAACAACCTTTTCTGGTGATAAATAAGCATTTATTCTGAACCTTAGAGTTAGAGGTAGAAACCTCATCCTTGTTTCCTGTTATACTTTCAGACCATTCGTTATTCCATCACATTCTTATAAGAACCCTTGCTTCTTTGAGGTTAATGCCATTCGGCTATAGCATTGAAGCTTTTCATTGAGGACTTCTGTCATATCACTAACTTTAGAATCTACATGGATACCCCGTTTGTTACTTGGTCTTCTCAGTCTTTGCCTCCATGGACTTTCTGCATTCCATGTCCAACATTCTAGACCTTGTTGTAATCTACCTCCAGCTTCACTCATTAAGCATCTTCCTCTCTAATCACAATATCCTATCATTTTATCTTTCTTGTTCAAGTATTCCCACTATATCTATCTTTCCATGTCATTTGAACTTATTTGTCTCTTGGTGTATCCTGATCCATTAACTCTGTTTTTGTGTTCCTCTTTATTCAGCTTAGATTCCTTGGTCCATTATTTCAATAATTCTCATATTAATATTCTAAATGCTCTTGCTCCTCTGTTTAGTAGATCCTTTTGGTACCTTCCTGTTACTTTTGGGATAAAAGCCAAAGTCCCTAATATGGTCTACGAGATTCTTCTACAGCCAACACCTTCTTCCCTTTCCTGCCACATTTGCACCTTTCATCCCCTTGTTTTCAGGTCTTGTGATACTTGTGATCTTTTTATCTTCTCTTGTATGTATGTGATTTCCCACTTCAGGATTACTGTACATGCTGGGCCCTGAAGCTGGAATCTCTTTTTTCTTCCCATTGGCTCCTTGACTTTCTTGGGGAAACTTTATCTAGGCTTTGAAAACCTAGATCAAGGCCCCATCTTACTTATTCTCAGGGCATACTGTAACTTCTTACATAATAATATCCACAGTTTATAAATTTGATTAATTGACTATTTCTGTATGGACTCTAAGCACAAGAGTGATAGGGTAACATGTCTGTTTTGTTTTCGATAATGCCATCAATGCATAACGCATTACCTAGTACATGGTAGGAAATAAATATTTTGGAGGAAGTAGGAGAAAAGGTAGAGAAAGGAATGATAGAAAGATGCAAAAGTGGGCATGAGAACACTCCTCAGAGTGATTCTTTAGATATAATTTTGGAAAGCTGTTTTAGGACTTACTGAACACTGATAACTTTGTAGCAAAGTGGCATTAACTGTAAATACAGTAGAGTCTGAGCACCTAGGTTGGAATCCTGGCTTAGCCTGCTCTGGCTGTATGACCTTCAGTGTGGCACTTAAATTCTAAACCTGTTTTTTTGTTTCCTGTGAAAATGAGGATGATAATAATACCTAATACCTTATAGCATCATTATGAGGATTTAATGAGACAATACATGTAAAGTGCTTAGAGTATTTCAAAGTATTTATATAATGACATAATGTAAGTTGCTATTAGTATTATTATTGCAATAGTTATGGCTATTCCATATTAGTATTATTATTGTAATAGCTACAGCTATTCCATATTCATAAAGTACTATACTGTTGGTATATATAATGTCAAAGAATTACCATGCATTGACCAAAAGAACCTATTTGGAAAAAGATGTTTCTAGTGTAAACACTACCATAAAGCTCCGTTAAGAATTCTGTAAATTCAAAATCTCATTTATAGTGATTGTGAGGTACCTAAGGAGTTTATTAGGAGAAGATGGTCGAATGTATGTATATATGTATATTATTACTAATGCTTTAAAAATGTTCCTCAATTCAAGCTTGGTAACTTTTTAAATTTTTTTTCGTAATTGTAAAACAGAGTAGATCTTAATCTAGAATTTTCTGGAAATTAAGAAACTAGTGTATTTTCAAGTGTAAATCTGACTTATGCGATGAATGCTTAACTTCTAGATAATTTTCTTTTTGTACCACTCCTTTTTTCTTCGAATCATTTTTTTTTTCCTTTGGAGACATATGACTCTTACTCTCGCAAAAAACTGTAACAAGATTTTCCATAAGCATCCTGGAAACTACAAAAAGTATTTTGCTCTCAGTTATGGAACAGAAGAAGGTGGGAAACTTGAAGATGTAGTCTTTGCCAGCACCTGAAGCCTGAAGCACCCAATTGCTTTGCTTTCTTAAGGAAAATGGGTCTGTGGTAAAGTCATAATTTGTTCCCTTCTTATTTTGAGTAAAAGTTTATTAGCTTATGATTTAAGCAAACCATCTGGTCCTGCTGGCACTGCACACTATCAAGCTCTGTGCTTTCTCCTTAATATGTTACTGGAGGCAGTTAAGTTACATACTTGAATCCCAGCTCTGGCCTGGTCTTTTTTTTTTATGTCTTAAAACATATGCTTTTGAAAATTGTACTGTGACCTGAAGCACATTTTTAAATTGTGGAGAGTTTCTTCATTGTTTAGTGTGGTATATATCTCTTCTTTCTTCTACTAAGCTTTCATTACCTTTATTTCTCAGTGACTTTACCCCGAACTATACAACAACATGCGTAATGAGATAGATATTCAAATGGAGATAGAGGAATGTGTTCTCCAGGATTGTGGAAAAGTAACAGAAAGTATGAAGTATTTCAATTTGGTTTGAAACTGTTTCCCTGTCTTGGAGCCAGAGAGCAAATCAGATGATTAGCTGGAAATCCTGATTTATGGTACCATTCTTGCCTTAAATACTAACATGCTTTCAGACTTTTTTGGATGTATGTGTGATCTGAGGTAGAAATACCTTCAGGGCCTGGCACTCAAATGGATCGGAAAATTAAGCAATCTTAAGAAAATTATATTTTACTAACAGGCACAATTTTGTTAAATGGAAGATTAGAATGAAAGGTAAAACATGTCTGTAAACATGGCAGACTAGACACTGGGAAAATAACTTCCACAGAAATAATTGAAGATGGTTGATAAAATATGCATTCATAAGTTGGCAAGAAAGTAAGAAATTCTCATGTCAGGGAATGAATAGACAGGGAATTCAAAGATAAGTACTTGATAAGTTGTTGAACTTGAACATTAGTTTTTGTATATTGGCAGCCTAAAAGTAAAGGTCCATGGCAGCCTAAGGTACAGAATCTAAAAGGTAACCAAGCCTGCCCCTTTTTTAAAAAGTATTTGCAGTGCCCCAAATTAGTCCTTTGAAAACACTAAGAAATTTGGCCTTTGGTGAGACCAAAAGAGAAAAAGAAATCACAATAAACAATTTTGGGAATAATAAAGGGCTCATAACTACAAGTCTTGCGGTATTAAAAAGATACAAATACCTTTGCGAGTACATTTGAAAGTTTACACTAAATGAGCAAATGCCAAGAAAAATGGAACTTAGCAAAACTAGCTAAATATGAAAAAGATAACTGGAAAAAAATGAGTCGGTAATAAATTTTTTCCCACAAGCTTCAAGCCCAGGGAGTTATACTGGTGATTTTTAATAAACATACAAGGAGCAAATAATTTCAGTCTTACAGAAATGTTCCAGAAAATAAAAAAGAGGAAACAAGTAATCATCAACATATTTGTAAGGCTAGTGTAACTTGATATCAAAACTTGACAAAGTTAATGAAGGAAAAGTTTAGGCCTATCTCAACCATGAATGTAAATGCAGAATTCCTAAACAATGTATCGCCAATTAAAAATTAATGTATGTGAAAGAGAAAAATATGATTGAAGAAGTTTAGTTTTTCTCAGGAGTTTAAGATTGGTATCATTAGAAAATTAATATCTATGGCCTACCTTATTAAAAGATGATAAGAGAAAAGTCATATCATCTCAAGAAATGCAGAAAATTTGTATTTTATAATTTAAAATATTCTTTTATTTTTTTATTTAAAAGTTGTTTTTAATTTTTAGAAGGGAATACATATAAGGGAATAGAAGGGAATTAATCTTAATTATCTTAATCTGATAAAAGACTTACTTTTGGATAACACTTTTTAAGCATTCCTTTTAAGATCAGAAATAAAACAGAGTGCTTATTTTCATTATTCTAGGCTGTGCAGTAAGGCAAGTAAAAGAAATTATATTATTGGAAGGAAAGAGAATTATAATTCAGATATGATATGGTTGTCTACATAGTAAACAAAACACCTATAGATAAATAAGAACATTTACAAAAGGCTGCCTGATACAGTATCCATATACAGAAATCAGTTGCATTTCTATAACCTGTACCAAACAATTTTTTAAAAAAGATATTATTTACTATACTATTCAAAAAGCATATTAAGTACCTAAGAATAAATATCATTAGAATTTTTGAGATCTTTATGGGGAAAATTATAAAACTTTTAAAAAGATATTAAAGTCCTCAATATATTTTTTTTCATGAACTGTTCTAGAACAGTGCCTGGAACATGGTGGACTCAAGTATTTTTTTGTAGAAATTCAAGAATAGCTATGGTGCTCTTGAAAAGATAAGACTATTAGATATCAAGCCTTATAAATCTATAATAATTAAGACAATGTGATTTTGGTGCAAGAATAGGCAAACCAGTAGACTGTAATAGAAAGAGCAGAAACATACTCGACGGATGTCAAAGGTGAAGATAGAATATGATTTCAATAAATAGTATTGAGACATTGGATAATCACCATGGGAAAAAATGAAGTTATACCTCTACTACTTCACACCGTACACAAAAATGAATTCTAGGTGGATTAGAGACTAAATGTGAAATACGATACTTTAAAACTCTTGGAAAGCGTCTAGTCAGATATTATATTACAAGCAGTCACCAGATAACAATAGCAAATTGTGATGGTTAATTTTAAGTGTCAATTTGACTGAGCCATGCGAGTGCCCAGATATGTGGTCAAGCTCTATTCTGGGTGTTTCGTGAGGATGTTTTTGGATGAGATTAATGTTTAAATCAGTAGACTTGGGTAAAGCAGATTGCCTTTCCTAATGTGGGTAGCTCTCATCCTGTTCCATTCAGGCCTTCCAATCAGTTAAAGCAACTAGAACAAAAAGGATTCCCCTCTTCTGAGTAAGAATAAATCTTGCCTAACTGTTGCTGCTTTTGGGCTCTGACTGAAACATCAGCTCTTTCAGGGTCTTGAGCCTGCCAGCCTTTGGACTGGAATGACACCACCAGCTCTCTTGGTTCTCCAGCTTGTCTGCTCACTCTGCAGATGTTACTAGTTGTCAGCCATAATCACAAGAGGCAATTTTTAATTAAAAATATTTTATATGTATTATAGGTAATATATTTTACATATTAATATATTATTATTATATTAATATAGCATTAATGTATTTATTATTTATGAGTTCTTCAGAGAAACAATAGGATATATATTGACCACAGTGTGTGTGTGTGCGTGTGTGCATGTGTGCACGTGCACGCACACACATATATGCACATACTCATATACTGTAGTTCTGTTTCTCTGGAGAACTCTTACTAATACACATAATAAACATTTATTTCTCAGTCACATGGCTGAGCATGGTTGGCTCTACTTTATTTGCTGACTCAGGTGGCTATGCTTCATTTATATGGCTCATTCTAGAACCCAAATGAAAGGCAACAGGTACTCAGTAAATTGTTTTCTTGGCAATGATGGAAGTGCAACCTAATCACACATATTGTATCCAGTCTGCTAACATCCCATTGCCCAAAGCAAGTGACATAGCCAAGTCAAAATCTAGGGTCAAAGAAAGTACTCTGCCCATCAAGAGGTCATGGCAGTGATATGGATATATACTATTTTTTATAGAAGAATGAATAATTGGAAACACTAATTCAGTCTACTATTGAAAGCAATATAAAGGTGGAAAATATCATATGGCCTTGGATAGAGGAAAGGATTTCTTAAACAGGATGTAAAAGTCATAAATCTTAAAATAAATGTTTAATAAGTTTGATTATATTAAGGTATTTCTAATCATCAAAAGTATCATAATGAAAGGAATACATAAGCCACAAACTGAGAGAACAGATTTGCTACACGTGTAATTGATGAAAGGTTGGTATCTAGAATATGTGTTCATTTATATGTTTAAAACTCCTCCCAATCAACAAGAATAAGAAAAACAAGCTTTGGCTGGCGGGAGGGGTGGGAGAAGGGTGGCGGGGTTGCGGGGGGTGTTAAGAGATTTGGTTGAGAGTTTCAAGGAAGAAGCAGCAAAAATGGCCCCTAAACAAATGAAACATGTTTAACCTCACTGGTTATTATTGAAATGAAAAGAGAATTTGGTAAAAGATTGAGAAATTTATAATGAAAAAATCAGGCTCTTGCCATCTGGACCACTAATCAATGCTATTGCTGAAAATGAGACACACACCACTTCTCTTTCTGTGATGTTACGTGAAGTTCACGGCCTTACCTATGGATTACTTTTTTCAAAAAGACCAAAAAAAAAAAAAAATGAACCCAAATCTAGTCTGTTAATATGGTTTATTACGTTGATTTTTATATGTTAAACTAACTTGAATTCTTGGGATAAATTCCAGTTTTTGTATCTTGCTGAGTTTTGTTTTCTAGTATTTTTTGCATCTTTATTCTTAAGAGATATTCCTTTATAGTTTTCTTTTCTCTTTCTTGTGATATGTTTTTCTGGTTTTGTTATCAGTGTCTCTGTGTCATGATCCCTGTTTCTACTTTCTGGCATAAGAGGTGCAGAGTTCATCTTTGAATCAAATCCGAATCAGCCATTTTTCTAAAGGGCCCGTTCAGTTTAGTGGAAAACCATAAACTGGGTGTTGTGGTACTCGGTGCTGTTAGTTGTCATTGCTTTTAGCTCCTGAGTGATTTTCCTTGTCGTCCTGGAATATACATATATGGTGGACTCTTTTTTTTTATATGCATGAAAAAGACAATGTTGGATGAAATAAAAGATTCCATTTATACAATATTTATAAATTCATAAAACTAAGCAGAGAAGGTAAAAATATATGCATCAGAGAAGGTAAAAATAAAGAAATTTCAAAGGAGTAAGTAACACAGATTAAGAATGGTAATTATCACAGGAACCTTGGGGGTACATTTGGATAACTGACTTACAAAAGTGGTGAATAAATAAATGTGTTTTGCTCTTGGTTCTGGAATATATACGTATTCCTTTTTTATATGCATGTAATATTTCACATTGCTCATTTAGGAAATTTAAAGTTGGTTATGTGCAATAAAAGCAGTGTTAAATTATTTTTCTTATAATTTGTAAGTACTCTTTAAATAATTTCTGATCTTTTGCCACATAGTCCCAAAGTACTTTTCTACCATGACTGTTGAAGTCCTTCTATTTATAGTGCTGAGTCAGTTAGATATCCATATTGATAAAAATGAATTTTAATCATTACACTGTAATGATTATGTATTGTAGATCTACATGTAAAACATAATCCGTAAATTTAGAAGTAAGAATAAAAGAATATCTGCATGACCTTGCGGTAGACTCTAATTTAGTGTACAGAAAAATATGAACATAAAGGAAAAAAGTCATTAAATTCCATTAAAATTAAAAACTTTTATTTATCAAAAGTGCCTTCAATAAATTTTGCTATCTTTACAAAGTAGAATACCATGCAGTTATGAGAATTACAGAACTATAATTATACCCAACCACATGGATGAATCTCACAGAGATAACAATGAATGAAAAAAATTTGTATTAAAATTATATACTATGTAATTTAATTTGTATAAAGTTAAAACAAATAGGCAGAATTAACCTAGAATATTAGAATAATAGTTACTCTTTATTTGGAAAGGGGATAGGAGAGATATGAGAGGGGTTTCTGGGGTACTGGTAATGTTCTGTTTATTGGTCTCTGTGCTGATTACATAGGTGTATTCATTTTGAGAATTCTTCAAGTTGCACATTTATTACTTATATATTTTCCTGTATGTTGTAGTTCAATAAAAAGTTTACCAAAAAGTTTAGATATTGAGTATGTATAGAGTAGGCTGGCTGCCTTTTGGGTAGTAAAGAGAGGAATAGGTTATTTATACATGCTTGCTTGTGTATGTACAAAATCTCTCTCCAAGTTAAATAAGAAACTGATACCATTGCTTCCCCAAGGTAGTGAAAGACAGGATGGAAGGGAGACTTGCTGAGATGTGTTTAAGATAAGTCCATAAAAGGTGGACACATCCTATACTTTTTAAGATCTTCTATAAACAATGCTATCCATTACTGATTTTGTCATAAGAACATATGTTGGTGTATTAGTTCAGTTCAATTTTAGATAAGATTTTACATGAATTAAACTGATAAAATAGAATCATCCTTATTGGCAGTTTTCAAAAAGACAGACAGTGATATATGTTTCGGTAAAGCTTGCAGATATGTGAATATGTATCTGAGAAGATCTGCATGATAATATATATTCTCACCGCAACTGGGACTGTGAGGATGCTATTAGCTGAGAATGTTAATTTAATCACTTCTGAAAAGATGCACAGTGAAGTAATTCAAGTGCCAAAAACCAAAATGTATCTGTTTACTATTGGTGTTTTACAGCTGTTACCAGTTAACATGGAGACTTTGGTAAGGTATGAGCCACTAAATTACAGGGGTCTGTTAACAATTCTGATTTGTTATACTTCAGTATTGTCTCCACACTGCTCTCAGTTTTAGTATCACACAAATTAATTTAATGTAGGAGTCAATGAACGGCAGATCTCCTGTCTATACCTACACTCACCTCTACCTCTGAAAAGGTCTGTCATCACCAAAATTATTTCTTGGCAAGCAGCAACCTGACATAAACTCCCATGACTGGTGCAGTTGCCTGGTCGGTTACCTGGTTGAGGTTAGTTTTTGGTAATAACAGATATTTTTGTTGGCATATTTTTAAATTCTGAATTAAAATGAACATGTTCATTTAAATAATTCCAATTTGGGAACTACCCAGAGTAAGTGGAAATGACTGTAAAGTACATATCTTGCTCTTAGTTTGAGCATTCTGTCTGTTCTTTATGTGGTCATTTTATATTTTTTTTCTTCCTGCATTCCTTGAAAAAACTACCTGTCTGCCTTTAGAGCAAGAAATTATCTGATTGAATTCTAGCTGTTCTTTAAAAATAAATTCTTTTTAATGGTGTAAACAAAAAAACATTTATGTTTATACTAAATCTGTTATTAGTCATTTGTCTCTTATTTCTTAAAATCCTTCCATAAATATTTCTTATGATTCTGTTCTTTATATTTTTATCTGTTATATTATTGTTTCCATGGAAATTTCTGTACCATTTCCAAATGAGTCCTAATAATAAAGGAAATTAATTAAGTAACTACTTAATTAAAATAATTAAGACAGTTCCTTAAAAGGAATTCCCCACGGCAAAGGGCAACTTCTTGAACTCATATGTCCTTGCGTTTATCAAAAAGAAAATGAAATTCTTTCTGACTTAAACTGAAAAGAATTGTAGCAGAGGGATGATCAGAGATTTATTTCATTATCTGCTATATCTTCTTGATATATATGTCTAATCCAGAAAGAGTACAGAATTTTTGACATGTGTGTATGTGTGTGTATTCAATTTTGTGGACCCAGGAGTTGCCCATTGCTCAGGTCTCTGACTTTAATTGATCAAGATGCTCACCTTTTCTTTTTTTCTATATTTATCACAGGTGGAGGAGTTACTGATGGCCATGGAGAAAGTAAAGCAGGAACTAGAGTCCATGAAAGCAAAGCTGTCCTCTACTCAACAGTCTCTGGCAGAAAAGGAAACTCATCTGTCCAATCTTCGGGCAGAGAGAAGGAAACACTTAGAGGAAGTTCTAGAGATGAAGTAAGTGTTTTAATCTTATTCTTCACACATGGTCTTAGTAGAAGTACTTTTCCTCATTATTTTCTTCTTCTGGCCCTGTTTATTACCTCTGGCACACTTAGCCTAATTTTAATGCTAACTTGTGTTTCTCCTGGTCAAATAGAATTATTTTCGACTCTTCTTCAATGAATTTTAAAGTTCTGTAGAGTGTACATATCTGTATCCAGTTGCGTGAAAGTTTAGGCAAATTGTTAAGCTTATTGAGATAGCTGACTATTGGTCCTGAGGTCATATGATGAATAGGCAATTTTTAAAATTATTTTTTATTATAAACATTTCCAAAGGTACACAAAAGTAGAGAGAATGGAATAATGAACTCCCATGTGCCTATCCCCCATATTTAACAATTAACATTTTGCCACACTCACCAATTTTTTATAAAATTTTCACTTTTACTAAAATTTTGCTGTACGTTTATTTTCCTACTTGCCCCACATCTTATGGCTTTCTGAGATAATCTGTTGTGACGCGTGTATACATCTGCTAGTACGTAATAGGTGCTTCTTTTTCTTCTCTATGACTTTGAAAAGTTCTGATTTCCTTCTCTTAAGAATAAGTTATTTTTTTTTTTTTCTTTTGAAAGTCCAGTAGTACTAGCACCCAACCCTCACCATTACCTAATTGTTGTACTCTCATTTTACTGAAACCACGTCTGTCCTGGGATCCCTCAGTTACCTTTATCTCAGCTGTTATCTGTGGAGTTTTTTTTTTTTTCATGGGCAGGGGGTCTTCTGTGTTCTGAGGAGATGTTCTTTCTCCTTCATGAGGCTAGCTTCCTTTCTCTATCACAGATTTTAAGCACTGGTCTCTCCTCTGCTATCCCACTCTAATTTTCTCTCACATAATCCTTGCTCACTTTCTATTAGCTCCTTCTTCTCCACATTAATACGCAGTCTCCCTGACCTAATGGAAACAAACTTTTCTCAGCCCAGGTGGTGCTTTAAGTTAGTATTACCTCTTCTGCTACTTTGAACTATCAATAAATGTTGAATACCATAATTACAGAGTAGCAGAGGATCTTGCCATGATACTTTAGTATGAATTTTCATGAGACATGATTATTGTGATATCATGACAACGACCCAAGAATTAAGGGTGCACATGTTGGTGTGTCACCTGCGCTTATGGATTATTAGGGTATAGTGCAAGGTTAAGGGATTCTAACCCTTCTGGAAAGCATTACAGATGATCTGTTAGGAGTGATGAATATTTGAAGCCAGCGATAGACTGATATGCTGAGGGAATATGGGGAAGTTAAGGTTCTGAGTAGCATCCTGAGAAAAAAGTTTGCAAATATGCTTCTTAGGAGCAAGTTAGTGACAGAGGTGTGAGACAAGTTTTTGTCACTGGTGATAAAATTCAAAGCTTGATATTTTGGAGATGAAGTAATAGAGATAACTTCTTGGGTAATAAAGAATAAAATCATTTGATTTGAAGAGATCTGGCACCATTCCTAGAACATGGTAGAAAACAGAATTGAGAAGAAAATTAAATCAGGGCTTAAAGTAATTAAGAAAATGGAAGAAGGAAAGATATAATTTTGGGTAAAACAAGGTATCATATGAGATTTTCCTAAGCAGAGACAGACTCTGCTAAAGCAACAGTATATAAGTTTTGTTTTCTCTATGTACCAATATCTTGTCATATCTTTCCTACTCAGTTCAAATGTCTGTTTATTTCAAAATAGTTGTATATTTGTATAGGAATTTTCCTATGTTATTAAGACTTTGAAAAGATATGAAATAATTTGTTAAGAATACTTGGCTTGAAAAAGGAATTGTGTGTAATATTTTTTTTCATGCCACAGTACTAAACTCTATTATGAACTTCCCTTGCCAACCCAGGTTGGTGATTACATTTCTAAAAAATACTGTGATCAGCAAAACTTGTTGGTAAGGTCAAGCACTTACACAATTAGACATGGGATAAGTAATTAAAATTTATAGAGACATTTATATAAGTGGTATAGAAATTTAATAAACTTTAAATAAAAGTTCTAGAAGTAAAGCATAAAAACCTGACTCTGAAAGAAGATATATCTCTTAAATCACCTTCTTCTATTGCTCAGGATATATTGTTGTGGCTTCATGATGTTCTTAGTCAAGTTTCCACAAGTTTTGTGTCATTCAGATATACCAACCAAGTTTTAAAGTAGTCCTTGCTTTAATTTGCACTTAAATTTCCCCTCGTTATCTTTCATTTTCAATCTTAGTAAAATGGTTAATACCTTCCTTTTAATAAATTATCTCGGCACTTTAGGCCTAATCCTCTACCCAAATACTCTGTTGAAAGAGTGGTGGTTCTTAACAGATCTTCTCTGTTTGCGTTGCCTTGTAGATCATAGTTCTGCCAAATTTGAAGAGTAACACTTATTTCGTTCTTTTCATCTAGAACAGTGAATTGAAACCCCTATATTTTTTTAAAATCTTAAAAGTTTCGCATACAAATATAATGATTCATAAAACCTCAGTTGAAAACTCTACAATTAATCTAAGCATAATTATACACAAAACACTATCAGTGACATATTGTGGTTTCTGATACAGTGAACTTTTGGTTCCTTTTCACTATGTAGCTGACCAAGGGAATAGACATTTTTCTGTTATATTCGGGACTCCTCTTCATATGTCGAACAAGTTGTGCTAAGCAACTGTCCAGAGTTGGGGATGTCTAAATTTCTACAACTTTGCTCAGAATTTACTTCATTCTGTTGTCAATTTGTAAGGAGTTTAATCCCTCCAAGTATTCTGCATATCTGCCTCTAATTACTTATGGCAACTAATAAGCATTTATTTCCCAGAATACAAGAGTCTGAGTCTGAATTCTGACTTTGCCACTTATTAGCTCTATGACTTTGGCAAGTTGTTTAAACTGTCTATGCCACAGTCTCCTCTTTTTAAAAATGGCAATAATAATTGTTCTTGCCTCGTAGAATTTTCATGACAATAAAATAAGAAATTATTAATATACAGAATTGAGAACAGTGTCTGGCACAGGAAGCACTTAATAGTGTATATTACTTGCTTGTATAAGTATTTTCCAGTGATGATTTGTAAGAAAACAGAAAATTATTTAAACAAAATTTGAAAGGAGAGAGGCAGTATCCTACCTGTGGCTATTGGCCATAGTAACAGTATTCACTTTTTAATCATGGCAGGACCCACCATATTGTAAATGTTTACAGTGTTTAATTATTGATAATTGAATAAATTAAAGGACTTGTTCATTAGAACCAGAGAACTTGAAATGTAAAAGAAATACGAGGGCAATGCAATGTGCAGGAGACCAAAACATGCATGTGTGTGACTCTGAATCTAAGAAATCTTTCCTGAGGAAAAGGTAGTGAGCTCATTTGTATAGGAAATTCTTCAGCAAAGAACTAGAATACTCTAGTTTTCTAGAATAATCCTGACTTAGTCAAACCAAAAGGAATGTCCTAATAGTTCTTTTCTATCCCAAGCATCTATGATTATAATTTTTGAACATCTATTACAGATAAATGGTGGTTATGGATTTGGGGAGATGTGAAACTGTGGTAGCCTGCCAGTGATTCAGTAGAAACATTTGAATTGGTTAGCTAGCCCTGAAGAAAAAGAATACTTTTATTGGCAGTTCCCACATTGGTTCTTCTTTTTTATGCTAGCCATTTTTTTTTTTTAATTCCACTTTTGTGTTAGCCTCTTTCTCTAACAAAAAAAAGATGAATGAGAAAAGGGGGAAAATAATAAACAACAACTCTAATAACTGTAAGAAATTTTAAATATCAGTTCAGGTCATGAGCTTCGCTGTTAAGATTTCTAGATGAGCTGATTCATTTTCCACTGCCCAGGATTCAGACTCCTACTGCAGTCTCACCCTGTGTTGACATTTCAATAAAGCTTGAAAGACGAATCTTTCATTTTGAATAAAATTTTAATCAAATTATGAATTTGATTACTTTAAGAACTGATTTGTTAGACTAAGGTAGTGGAAGAGCTCTTTGAGAATTCACGGCTGTTTGATAAGTAGCATCCCTTTAGGAAAGTTAGCAGAGAAATCCAAACCTCTGTGAGCTAAATTATGTACTCTTGAGATGCCTTTTGGCTAAAGAAAGATCTTACCGCAAACAGAAAATAAATTTTTATATGTACCTAAAAAAAGTCCAATAATATAATCTAATTTCTAACATTTAAATAATGCTTGCCTATTAAGAGAGAAAAATAGAATATGCTTAGAACGGAGAAGATGATAGAAAATGGTTAATTGAATAAGTTCACACTATTTGGGGATAGTATAGTTAGGTGATCAATCCATTATACCTTGAATAATTAAAACGAGAATATATTTTAAATTTCTTTATCTACTAATGTCCTGCAGTATTTCACTTT
This sequence comes from Pteropus alecto, assembly GCF_000325575.1. Classification (NCBI taxonomy): domain Eukaryota; kingdom Metazoa; phylum Chordata; class Mammalia; order Chiroptera; family Pteropodidae; genus Pteropus; species Pteropus alecto. The sequence continues at coordinate 29,512,647 of NW_006443138.1, forward strand.
AAAGTTTTTTGTAGAGTTGCTAACATTAAAAAAATCCCATTTGGAGATATATGACAGTCCTCCAAATTAACTACAAAATTGAAAGTAGTTATGCAAATTATATCCTAGTAACAAAATAAGGGCATGTATACTATTTATAATGCCACAATTATTTATACTTCCACCAAATGCCTTTATTTGAGTCCTTGGATATATGATAAAGAACTTTAAGTAGAGTTGGAAGCATTTTTCACAGTGGCCTAAAATACCGAGGTTTAAATATTCTGTAGGAACAAATAAACAAAATCAGGGATGAAAGAGGGGAAATTACGACTGACATCACAGAAATACAAAGTATCATACAAGAACACTATGAAAAAGTATATAACACCTAATTTAATAACCTAAAAGAAATGGACCAGTACTTAAAAAATACAACCTTCCCAGACTGAATCCAGAAGAACTGGAAAATCTAAAAAGACCGGTCAGCAGTATGGAAATTGAAACAATCATCAAAAACCTACCACAAAGTAAAAGTCCAAGAGCGATGGCTTCACCAGTGAATTCTAACAAACATTCAAAGAAGATTTAATACCTATTCTCCTCAGACTCTTCCAAAAAATTGAAGAGGAGGCAATACTTCCCAAATCATTTTATGAGGCCAATATTACTCTGATACCAAAACATGGTCAGGATAACACAAAAAAAGAAAACTACAGACCCAATATCTCTCATGAACACAGATGCAAAAATCCTAAATAAGATACTAGCGAACCGAATACAGCAACATATTAAAAGATCATACACCACGAACAGGTGGGCTTTATCCCAGGGGCACAGGGATGGTTCAACATACGCAAATCAATTAATGTGATGCACCACATAAACAAATTAAAAAATAAGAATCATATGATCGTATCAGTAGATGAAGAAAAAGCCTTCAACAAGATACAGCATACATTTATGATCAAAACACTTAACAAAATTGGTACAGAAGGAAAGTACCTTAACATAATAAAGTCCATCTATGACAAACCTTCAGCCAACATTATACTTAATGATGAAAAACCAAAAACCTTCCCTCTAAGATCAGGAATACAGCAAGGCTGTCTAGTATCGCCACTGTTATTCAGTATAACATTGGAGGTCCTAGCAAGTGCAATCAGGTAAGAGAAAGATATAAAAGTCATCCAAACAAAAAAGCCAAACTGTTACTATTTGCAGATGACAGGATTCTCTATATAGAAAACCCTAAAGACTCCACAAGAAAACTACTAGAAATATAAGCAAATACAGTAAAGACTCTGGATGCAAAATCAATGTTCAAAAACCCATAGCATTCCTATACTCTAATAATGAAGCTTCAGAAAAAGAAGTGGAAAAAATAATTTCTTTTGCAATTGCAACAAAAAGAATAAAATATCTAGGAATAAATTTAATGAAACATGTTTAGGACCTATATAATGAAAACTACAAGACGTTACTAAAAGAAATTGAAGAAGATACAAAGAAATGGAAAGATATTCCGTATTCTTGGATTGGAAGAATCAACATAGTTAAAATGACCATATTACCTAAAGCATTATACAGATTTAATGCAATCTCCATCAAAATCTTGTCAGCATCTTTAAAAGAAATAGAAAAAAAAAAAAAACCAGATTTATATGGAAGCACAAAAGACCCCTAACTGCCAAAGCCATCCTGAGAAAAAAGAACAAGGCTGGAGGCATCACTCTGCCCAACTTCAAATTACACTACAAAGCAACAGTAATCAAAATGGCATGGTACAGGCAGAAAAACAGACACATGGACCAGTGGAACAAATGGAGAGTCCAGAAATAAACCCATATTTATATGGGCAAATAATTTTCGACAAGCCAAAAACATACAGTGGAGAAAGGAAAGCCTCTTCAATAAATGATGCTGGAAAACTGGAAGGCCACTTGCAAAAGAATGAAACTAGACTGTTGTCTATCACCACACACCAAAATTAACTCAAAATGGACTACGGACCTGAATAGAAGACTGGAATCAATAAAAATGCATAGAAGAAAACATAGAAACTAAACTCAAGGACCTTGTACTTAAAGAGGATTTTATGAATTTGCCCTCAAAGGCAAAGGAAGTAAAAGCCCAAATAAATGAATGGGACTACATCAACCTAAAAAGCTTCTGCTCAGCAAAGAAATTGTCAACAATGTAAAGAGACAACCATCTGAATGGGAAAATATATTTGCAAACAATACTTCCAATAAGGGCCTAATATCCAAAATATAGAAAGAACTCATACGACTCAATAACAACAACAACAAAAAAAACTAATGATCCAATCAACAAATGGGCAGAGGACCTGAACAGACACTTCTCGCTAGAGGACATACAAATGGCCAACAAATATATGAAAAGATGCTCAACATTGCTAGCTATTAGGGAAATGCAAATTAGAACCACAATGAGATACCATCTCACACCTGTTAGAGTAGCTATAATCAACAGAGCAAGTAATAACAAACGTTGGAGAGGATGCGGAGAAAAAGGAACCCTCATACACTGCTGGTGGGACTGCAAATTGGTACAGCCACTATGGAAAGTAATATGGAGGTTCCTCAAAAAGCTAAGAATTGATCTACCATATGACCAGCAATCCCTCTACTGGGTATTTACCCCAAAGACTTGAAAACCCATATCCAAAAAGATGTTTGCACACTGGTGTTCATAGTAGCCCTATTCACAGTGGCCAGGACATGGAAGCAACTGAAGTGTCCTACGATAGATGATTGGCTAAAAAAGCTGTAGTACATATATACAATGGAATATTAGCTATAAGAAGAGGTGAAATACTGCCATTTGTGACAACTTGGATGGATCTCAAGATAATCATGCTAATGAAATAAGCCAGACTGAAAAAGTTCAAAATCACATGATATCACTTATATGTGAGCTATAAACCTAAAAGCAACAAATGAACAGGACAGAGACTCATGGATATGGACAATGGACAAGTGATTACTAGAGGGTAGGGGGTGGAGGAAGAGGGAAGAGGTAGACAGAGTAAAGAGGGTCAATTATAGGGAGGTTGGGGGAGGGTGAAGTGTGTAAAGGGGATCTAATATATGGTAGCTGAAGGAAACTGGACTCTAGGTAGTAATCACATAATAGAATATATAGATGTCAAATTATAATGTACATCTGAAAATTATATAATTGCATTAACCAATGTTACCCCAATAAATTTTAAAAAATATTTTAAAAATAAATATTCTGTAGGAAATCACATAAATTAGTATAAAAATTCCCTATACTTGAATTGAAAAAAGAAAACGATAATGCTATCCTGTTTTAACTATAACCTGTACTATATTAGCTATAAACAAATAACACTGGTAGTACTCGTCATAATTAAAATTGTAAAGCAAAGTTTGTATTATCTAGAGTCAACTCTCCATTGGGACTTGGAGATATCCTTCTTAGTTTTGGTTAACTATTTAATTCTGCCTTCTCTTTTTCTGTCCCGATAGTCAACTCTCTTAGGCTATTCACCTTAAAGAATGTGTGATTGTGACTGTTCCTAACATCTTTCCTCATCAGAACTAGTAGTTTAGTGGGAGCTCTGAGTTGCTATAGGATAGTGATGGAAATGGGTTTGTTAAATATAATAATTTTTAGAGTTCCTTACCTCTTCCTGCTTCTAAATTCGACCATGATGCTCAGCTTCTCACAAGTAGAGGCATGTGTATTACAAATGTTTTTCTCAAATCTTTTTATTTTCTTGTGACCTGAACTGGAATCAGTTATAAATAACCTTAAATTTTCTTTGCCATCTCCTCTCTTTAAGCCTAAGTCCATTCCACCTTTAAGTCATTTAGGGTCAGATGTAACTCCCAAACAGAAGCAACCATATTCTTTAAAAAGTTTTTGCTCCCTAATGATCTTTTCCTGTAAAGAGGCTTAAATGGCTGGAGTAATCCCTAAGTAGCAAGTAAAGAACTAAGCTTTTCCAATAAAGGCCTCCAAAGTACCTCTCTTTTCCAACTTTTATAATTCTTTCTTTCTCTCTACCTATCAATATATGGTTTATGTGCAAGAATATCCTCACCTGTGAAGGGATGAATTGAGAATGTAGGTCATCATCTTTCTCTCAAAGAGAAAGGAATGAGATTATTGACCTACCTACTTCTTATCTTTTCATTTTTTCCTTTACTGGAGGTATATGGTCAACTCTAATCCCTTCTGTTAAATACATATGAATTAGTTAAAAGGTTAACTGTTGCAGGTAGGTAACCTAATGCCTCAATCTAATTACAGTGCCCATTATAAGAAAACCTGTTATCTAATATATCAATATGAGAGGTGTTTTGGGTATGTTTTTTTTTTTTTTCCTTAATCATTTTCTTTCAGGACCTTCCTTTTCAGTGTTCCTCAGAGAATATAATATAGGTAGTTATTCATCTGTAAATGGGTAGAACTTTCCTGAAGCTTTGGATGTAGAAGATAGTAATTCATCCATTTAATCATAAGTTTCTCCTGAATAGAAGAGTATTATAAGAAGCTCTTTATGGCAAAGAATGTGTTTAAATTTTGACTTAGTTTATTTTACCAATATAATAGGGATAATACTTAGATCCACCTTATCAGGTGGTTATGAGAATCAAATGAGATAAAGTAATGAAAGTACTTTGAAATTGGTGAAGCTGAATATTTGCAAACCATGATACAGCTGAAAATCAAATTTGCATTTAACTTTTCAGGTCTGCAGCTTTTTCATTCTTAAATAAAAAGTTTTCCTAAATCTCTAAAGATTTTCAAATCCCTGGTTTGAAAAATTATGTAATTATTTGACTAGGTGACCTTCTGAGATCTATTGATTCTGTAGTTGTAAATGCTCTGAGTAAATCAGAAAAGTAACTTATATGTAAACAGTATACTGAGAAGAAATTGGGAGTCAGAGGTCCATGAATTCTTGGCTGAGGACTGCGCTACACATTCACTAGACGACATTACTCAAGGTTTAGTTATGTAGATGAAAGTGGAATTGTGGTACTAGAGATAAAGCAGTACTGGGGAATTTGGAGTTCTAACCCAGTCAGAGTAGGAAAATCCTTATTAAAACTTCAGATATCTTGGTGAAATAACAGAAAAGCTGTTTTAGGAGTAGGGATCATGACCTATAATAAAGCCTACTATAGACCTAGCCTAACAAAACTTAAATCTCCATGAAAGTCTAAAGGGGAGATAGAATTTTGAGGATGAGTCCCACCTAGATAAGTTTGAGAAATACCCTGAGCTTTTAGCAGATCACACTAACAAAGGATAAATCCAAAGCCTACATAAATTCAAGAAACTATTAACTGATTTACTTACTAGACTAAAAACCATTACTCTTCAGAAAAAAAATAACAGAATCCAGAGCCTTTACAATCTACCATCTACAATAGCCTGTGTTGGATTTAAAAAAAAAAAAATATCCAGACATGCAAAGAGACAGTAACATAAGACTTATAGTGAAGAAAAGCGTACAGTAGAAATCAACTCAGAGAAGTCTTAATGGATTTAACAGATAAAATCTTTAATGTTACTCTTACAAATATGCTTCAAAGACTTAAAGGAAAATGTCACATTGATGATAAAACAGATTAATGGAAATTATTCAACCTGAAGAACAGGAAGAAAAAGGGTTTTTACAAAATGGACAGTCCTCAGTGACATGTTGGACAATATCACATGGGCTAATTAACGTACATGTAACTGGAACTCCAGAAAGATGAAAGAGTAACAAAGGGGCAGGAAACTAAATTTTGAAAAAAGTAATGGCTAAAATACTTCTCTAATTTTATTTAAAACACATGAATTTAAAAAGGCATTTGGGAATTGCCCGTTCCTCCCTCTCAATTTATTTGTAAACCTAAAACTACTCTAAAAAAATCAAGTCTCGATCATCATGGCCAAATGAGGAATAACTCGTGGTTTCTCCCCTTAAAGTTACAAGTTGGACATCTGAAATTCAATAGAGGACTCCCTGCTCAATACACAAATACATCCAAAAGATCCATGCCTTGAGACATCTGAAGGTGGGCGTATCAGAACAAGCAGGGGAGAGGGAGGATAGGGAGAAAGATAGAGATGGGAGCCTCAGACCCAGCCTGGGCCTTGCTACAGCCCCAGCAGATACAGTAGCATGGGAGGTGTTGGGTTGCAGCACAGGCATTCAGCAATCTAGAGGGCCAGAGGGACAGAAGCAACATTCTGGTTTGAGTGGCCAGTGCACACTAAAACTGACTAAACTGACTAAACTCAGTGAAGGAGTGGAAATACAGAGATGTGGCAGCCGAGATCTGGCAGCTGCCATTACTAGGAAAAGAGCAAAGCCACAGAGAGTGAATTCACCACCATCTACACAGCCCACCCCCACCCACTGAAGCAAAACCCAGTTGAGTCAGCTGGGATACCTCAGATAGCTGGCAGCGTCTGGTTACAGGAGGCAGCACCAGGATCTCACAGGCCTGGAGGCTCATCGCCAGTCACCTCCTACCGTCAGCTTCGTGCTCTAAGACAGACAATTTGGTCACAGAGGAGACCCCCACCTCCTTGGGAAATACAGGGCATTCACAGTGAAGGCGACACAGCCCCACCAGCATCCCAGAAGTCCCAGTGGTGCAGGTAAAAGAAAACAAAAACTTGTGCTATAGTAACATCTACTGGAAAACAAAAGCTTTCTTCTACTTTCATCTACTTATCTACTGCTGAATTGTTAAAAGGAAAATAGTACCTAAAGTGTTCAGTACTGCAAAGGCAGAAAAACAATCCATCGAGTACCATGAATACTCAGGGTAACAATGCAGCTCTGAAAGAGAATTAAAATATTCTACAAACCAAATTCAGAGACATGGAAGACTGTGATTTAAATGACAGAGTTTAAGTTTGCAGTTAGCAAAAAACTCAACAAGATATAAGAAAATTCAGAAATGCAGTTCAGTGAGCTCAGAAATAAAATCAACGAACAAAAGGAGTACTTTACCAAAGAGATTGAAACCATAATCCCAATCCAAACAGAGATTCTGGAGCTGAAGAATTCAATAAATGAGATGAAGACAGAAAAAAAAAAAATGACATGGATGATAGAGCCTCTGTTCATCCCTCTGACGATCAAATCAAAGTTGTGATGGAAACAAGGAGCAGCAGCAAGGAAAAATTGCCTGGGATGAACAAGCCATACAACTAGGGAGAAATCCAAGAAATCACCCTGCAACAGCAGAAGGTAGGACAGGGTGAGGACGCGGGGCTGCCTGATCCTGAGCAGCTAAATGAGAGGGAGGCTGCGGCAGCAGTAGAAGCCTCTTCAAGGGGCCACATCCGCCAGCGTATTTTCGCAGTGATGGACCTGCTCGCTCTTAGCACCAGTGCCTATTCGGCTGCGTGCAGGGGGCACCAGGGACTTACAGGGAGACATTGTCGGAGTGAGGGCTGTGGCGAGACTCGCTTGATATGGAAGTGCTGGCAGTATCTCTTGTTCCCTGTTGAGCCTTCCCCTCTCCTGGTGCGCAGACACACCGTCACCATAGCCTGTGACATCATCAAACTGGATAACAGAAGTTGTTCCACTCAGAGAATTCGTTGAAACTCCTCCTCCCCTGACTTGTGTCCCCACCCAAACTACATCCAGGTCTATCCTCAGCGAGTCAGGTGCTCCTTGCTGAGCAGCGCCTAGACTCACACTGGAGGCAGCTGACCTCGGTTTCTGGTGGGGCGTTTTGAGGCAACTGTGAGCACAGCATCTGTGGATTGCTTGCTGCATCTTAACAGGTGGCCCCAGAGAGGTAGAGGCATGGACTAAATTTGGCTTGCAGGCGAACCCCTCTCAAGACTGTGCCACTGGACACCTACTTCACAAATCCACACTAATAAGACTGGGAGACTTAGGAGCCTTGCTTAGTACATAGAAACAGACACGGAAAGATAGCCAAATTGGGAAGACAAAGAAGCAGAAGCCATATGAGAGAACAGAACAGAGATCCAGATATAATGGAGTCAAGTAATCTAACAGATGCAGAGTTCAAAACACTGGTTACAAAGATGCTCAATGAACTTTTGGGAAGTGTAGAGAACTTCAACAAAGAGATAAAACACATAAAAATGAAAATGGAAATTATAAAAGGGAACCAGTCTGAAATGAAGAACACATTATCTGAGATGAGAAATAGATTAAATGGAATAAACAAAGTAATAAACAAAATGAATAAAAAGAGGATCAAATGCCCTATCTGAAGGATGGGAAAGCCAAGGCCACACAATCAGAACAGCAAGAGATAAGATGCCAAGACTTTAAAAATAATTTCAGGAGAATACGGGACACCGTTAAGGGTCCCAAAATCTGTCTGATCGGTGTAACTGAAGAAAATCAAGATGTTGAACAGCTGTTTGAAGAAATAATGATGGAAAACTTTCTTGATCTGGTGAAAGAAATGGACATAAAACTCCAGGAAGCTCAGAGAATTCCAAAAATCAGGGATCCAAAGAGGCCTACACCAAGACACATCATAATTAAAATGCGAAAGGTTAAATAGAAAGAAAGAATATTAAAAGCAGCAAGAGGAAAACAGTTTCTTATAAGGGAGCACCCATAAGACTAGCAGCTGATTTCTCAAAAGAAACTATGCAAGACAGAAGGGCTTGGCAAAAAATATTCGACAGGATGAAGACCCAGGATCTACAACCAAGAATCATTTATCCAGCAAAGCTATCATTTAGAGTTGAAGGACAGATAAAGAGCTTCCCAGACAAAAATAAGCTAAAGAAATTTATCACCACCAAGCCAGTATTACAGGAAATGTTGTAGAGGCTTCTTTAAGAAGAAAAAAACATGCATTAAGAACAGGAATAAAGAATGGTAACAACTGTATTCCTATCAGTAAGTACCTTAAATTGAAAAGAATTAAACGCTCCAACCAAAAGATAGAGTGGCTAAAAAGATAAGAAAACAAGACCCCTGCATATGAAAAGAAAGGGGTTGGAAAAAGATATTGCTTTGATGGACCTAGAAGGTATGTAAGTGAGACAGAGAAAGATAAACACTATATGATATCACTTATATGTGGAATCTAAGGAATAAAAAGAACAAAAAAACAGACTCACAAATATAGTGGACAATTTGGTATTGGACAGAGGGGAGAGGGAATTTGGGGGGCTGGGAGAATGGGGTGAAGGGTTAAAGAAGTACAAGTTAGTAGCTAATGGATGGTCATGGGGATGGGGAGCACGGCATAGGGAATGCAGTTAGCATTAATACATTGGCTAAGTGGAGGGTCAGAGGAGGGAGGGAGCAATTGGGGGTATCGTTTTACAAACTATATAGATGTCTAACCAATGTACTGTATACTTGAAACTAATTAAATAAATTTTTTTTAATGAGATGAATAATGAATTAGCTTGAGAAACACGGCATACCAGATGGAAGAGAGAATTAGTGAGCTTGAAGATAGAAATCTAGTAATAATGTAGTAAGAGGGAAGAGCAAACTGAGAGTTAAAAAAAATGAAAGAAACCCACAAGATCTATCTGACTCCATTATAAAGAGCAATATAAGGATAATGGGTATATCAGAAAGAGAAAAAAGGAAAGGAAACAAAGAGCCTATTCAAAAAATAATCAGTGAGAACTTCTCAAATCTATAGAAAGAGCTGGATCCTCGATTCAAAATCCAACAGAACATCTAGTTTTCTCATTGCAGAAAGACTTTCTCCAATTCATGTTATATTAAAATTATCAAAAGTTAATGAAAAAGATTTTTCAAGGTGGCCAGGGACAAAAAGACTATAACCTATAAAGAAAACCCCATTAGATTATTATTGGATTTTTCATCAGAAACCTAGGATAGAGTAGAATATAATATTCAAAATATTGAAAGAGAGACCACCAGCCAAGAATAATGTATCCAGCAAAGTTATCCTTTAGATATGAAGAAGAAATGATTTTTTTCCAGACAAACAGGGAATTTACCACCACAAGACCTATATTATGAGAAATGTTGAAAGGAGCTCTTCTACCTGAAACAAAAAGATATGTCTACGGCCATGCCACCCTGAATAAGCCCAATCCTGTCTGATCTCAGAAGCCAAGCAGGGTCAGGCCTCGTTAGTACTTGGATAGGAGCCACCTAGAAAGACCAGGTGCTGTAGGCGTAAAAAAATAAAAAATAAAGGATTGTAAGCTGACAAGGTCCTTGCAACCAGTGTGGTCAACCAAGGGTTGCCTCGCCTTAAAAAAAAAAATACAAGGATACGATACTGGTGTAAAATAATAGACAGAAACAAGAAACTGAAATTGTGTTTCGGGATAGAGCATTAAACAATTATAACATGAAGGTTCAAGGGGATAAGGCAGTTTTTTGACTGTAGATTCTACAATTTGGAAACAAATGCAGAGAACAAAGAGATCTTTTGTAATAACAATAACATAAAAAGGGGAGAGAGTAAAGGATTGAATTTGCACAGGCAAATGAAAATGTTCTCAGAAGAAAAAGGACTAGTGTATATATGAAATCTTTCTTTCTTTTTTACATACACCTAATGGTAAACACAAAACAAAAGACTGGAGCTAAGACACATAACATAAAAAAAGAGAAAACAGGAAAAAATAATAGAAAACTACATACCTATTCAAAAGACAAATAGTTAAATAAATGATACCATTCAAAAGACAAATAGTTAAATAAATGATACAACATGGATAAACTTAGAGAGTATCACATTAAGTAATAACATAAGACAAATACCATATGACTTTGCTTACATGTGGAGTCTAAAGGGCAAAATAAATGAACAAATGAAACAGAGACTTATAGATACCAAGAACAAACTAATGGTTGCAGATGGGAGAGAGGTTTGGGGGCTGAGTGAAAACATGAAGGGATTAAGAACTACACATTAGCAGTTTCAAAATAGTCATGGGAATGTAAAGTACAGCACAGGGAATATAGTCAATAAAATTGTAATAACTGTATATGGTGTCAGTTGTGTACTAGACTTATCAAGGGGTGGGGATTCACCTCTTAAGTTATATGTGTCTAACCACTGTGTTGTACACCTGCAACTAAAATATAATATTGAATGTCAAGTATAATTGAAAAACATTTTTTAATTAAAATATGTATGAATACATAAAAGAAAGAAAATGGGTTAAAGACTTGAATATAAGACCCAAAACAATAAAATACATAGAAGAAAACATAAGTACTAAACTTATGAACCTTGGTCTCAGAGGTGTTTTTCTGAACTTGTCTCAAAGGCAAAGTTAAATCAAAAATATATGAATGGGACTATATCAAACTAAAAAGCTTCTGCACAACAAAAGAAACCAACAAAACAAAAAGACAACCAACTGAATGGGAAATTTTGCAAGCAATTCCTCACACAGGGGGCTAATATCCAAAATATATAAGGAACTCTTACATTTCAACAACAACAACAACAACAACAACAACAATCCAACTGAAAAATGGGCAGAGGACCTGATCCAGACACATTTCCCAACATACAAATTTCCAACAAACATGAAAAGATATTCAGCTACACTAAGTTTAAGGGAAATGCCATTGGTATTTTGATAGGGATTGCATTGAATCTGTAGATTGCTTTGGGTAGTAAGGACATGTTAATGTATTTAATGCTGCTTATCTATTAGCACTGTATATGTTTCCATTTATTGGTATTTTCTTTAATTTCTTCAATGTCTCATAATTTTCTGAGTACAGGTCTTTTACCTCTTTATTTAGATTTTTCTTAGGTATTTTTTTGTTGCAATTGTTAATGTGATTATTTTCTTAATTTCTTGTTCTGATAGTTTGCTATTGATGTATAAAAATGCAACCAATTCTGAATGTTAATTTTAGATCCTGCTACTTTACTGAATTCATTTATCAGTTCTAATAGTTTCTAGGTAGAATCTTTAGGCTCTCTATATAGTAACAGGTCATCTGTAAATAATAAGTTTTACTTTTTCCTCTCTAACACCAGTGCCTTTATTCCTTTTCTTTTCTGATTGCTGTGGCTAGATCTTCCAATACTATGTTGAACACAAGTGGTGAAAGTGGACATTCTTGTCTTGTTTCTGATCTTAAAGAAAACACTTTTAACTTTTCACCATTGGGTGTTGTTAACTGTGTGTTTGTCATATATGGCCTTTATTATGTTGAGATATGTTCTCTATCCTCACTTTGCTGAATTTTTATTATAAATGGATATTGGCTTTTGTCAAGTGCTTTTTCTGCATCTATTGATATGATCATATGTTTTTTATCCTTCATTTTTATGTAGTATATCATATTATTGATTGACATGTATTGAACCAATCTCGTATCCAAGGAATAAATCGTACTCTCTCATGATATATGACCTTTTTAATGTATTGCTGACTTTGGTTTTCTAATATTTTGTGGAATATTTTTGCACCTATGTTCATCAAAGATATTGGCTTATAATTTTCTTGTAATATTGTCTGGTTTTGGAATTGGGGTATAATGCTGGCCTCATAAAATGAGTTTGGGAACCTTTCCTCTTCTTAGTTTTTTCAAATACTTTGAGAAAGATAGGTGTTAATTCTTTGAATGTTTTGTAAAATTTACCATTGAAGCCATCTAGTCCAGGACTTTTGTTTGTCGAAAGTTACTGATTTGATTTTGTTAGTATTTACCAGTCTGTTTAGAGTTTCTGTTTCCTTTTAATTCAGTCTTAGAAGACTGTATGTTTCCAGGAATTTATCCGTTTCTTCCGGTTGTCCAATTTGTTGGCATGTAATTGTTAATAGTATTTTTTTATAATCCTTTGTGTTTCTGTGGTGTCAGTTGTCGCTTCTCTTTCATTTCTGATTTTCTTTATTTGGGCCCTCTTTTTCTTTTTTTTCTATCTGGTTAAAGATTTATCAATTTTGTTCATCTTTTCAAAGGGATAGTGCTTGGTTTCATTCATCTTTTGTATTTTTAGACTCTATTTCATTTATTTCCATTCTGATCTTTATTATTTCCTTCCTTTGGCTCACTTTGGGTCTATTTTTTTTCTAGTTCCTTTAGGTGTAAATTAGATAGTTGAATTGAGATTTATATTGTTTCTTGAGGTGGGCCTGTATTGCTGTGAATTTCCCTCTTAGAATGCCTTGGTTGTGTCACACAGATTTGGGGGTCATTGTGTTTTTCCTTTTAATTTGTCTCAATGTATCTTTTTATTTCTTCCTTGATTTTGATGTTTACCCATTTATTTAGTAGCATGTTATTTACCCTCCATGTGTTTGTGTGTTTTCAGTTTTCTTCTTGTAATTGATTTCCAGTTCCATACCACTGGGCTCGGAGAAGGTGTTTGATATTATTTCAGTCTTCTTAAATTTATTGAGGCTTGTTTTATAGCCTAATATATGGTCTATCTTAGAAAATGTTCCATGAGCACTTGAAAAGAATGTATAGTCTGCTGCTTGAGGTGAAATGCTCTAAAAATATCACTTAAATTCATCTGATGTAATGGTTCATTTAAGGCCACTGTTTCCTTGATTATCTGTCTGGATGATCTATTGATTGATGTCAGTGGGATGTTAAAGTCACCTACTGTGACTATTACTATCAAACTCTCCTTTTATGTCCATCAGTATTTGCTTTATGTAATTAGGTACTCCTGCATTGACTGCATAAATGTTTACAAGGGTCATATCCTCCTATTGGATTGATCCCTTTATCATTATGAAATGTCCTGCTTTGTATCTTGTTATAGACTTCGTTTTAAAGTTTTAATTTTTTTCATTTCCACGTGCATGAAATATCTTTTACCATCCCTTTACTTTCAGTCTGTCTGTGTCTTTTAATCTGAAGTGGGTCTCTTGTAGGCATCATATGAATGGGTCTTGTTTTCTTATTCATTCATCCCCCACCCCCATGTCTTTTGATTGGATCTTTTAATCCATTTACATTTAAAGTGATTATTGATAGGCATGTAGTTATTTTCTTTATATTTGTTTCCTTTTTTCTGTCTAAACTTATTATTTTTTTAATTTTATTTTATTATTCCAAGTATACAGTACATTGATTAGACATTTATATAGTTTATAAAACGACCCCATAATTGCTCTTTCTCTTCTTTTTCTCCTCCTTCTTCCTTCTTCTTCCTTGCTTCTCCTTTCTTCTTTTCCCTTCTTCTTCCAGAAGTTCCTTTAACATTTCTTTAATACTGGTTTGGTGGTGATGAATTCCTTTAGCTTTTTTGTTGTCTGGGAAACTAGCTTTGCTGGGTAGAGCGGTCTTGGTTTTAGGTCCTTGCTTTTCATCACTTTGAATATTTCATGCCAGTCCTTTTTGGCCTGCAAAGTTTCTGTTGAGAAAGCATCTGACAGTCTTATGGGAGCTCCCTTGTAGGTAGTCAGCTGCTTTTTCTTGCTGCTTTTAAGTTTCTCTCTTTGTTTTTAATATTTGGCATTTTAATTCTGATATGTCTTGGTGTGGATATCTTTGAGTTCATCTTGTTTGGGACTCTGCATTTCCTGAACTTGTAGATCTTTTTCCTTCGCCAGGTTAGGGAAGTTTTGAGTCATTATTTCTTCAAATACATTTTCAGTTCCTTGCTTTCTTTTTCTTCTTCTTCTGGTACCCCATCTGAATGTTGGTACTTTTGATATTGTCCCAGAAGTCCCTTAAGCTATTTGCATTAATTTTTATTCATTTTTCTCATTAATGTTCTGATTGGGTGTTTTCTGCTGCTTTGTCTTCCAAATCACTGATTTGATCCTTTGCTTCATCTAGTCTGCTGTCGATGCCATCTCATGTAATCTTCATTTCAGTTACTGTATTCTTCATGTCCAACTGTTTCTTTTTTATGGTTTCGCTTTTTGTAATTTTTCACTGAGTTCTATCTATTCTTACCCTAAGTTCATTGAGCATCCTTATAACCAGTGTTTTGAACTCTATATCTGATATATTGCTTGTCTCCATTTCGTTTAATTCTTTTTCTGGAGTTTTGTCCTCTTGATTTGTTTGGGACACATTTGTCTCCTTAATTTATCTGTCTCCCTATGTTTGTTTCTATATTAGGTAGATCTGCTATGTCTCCTAGTCTTAGCAGGGTGGCTTTATGTAGTAGATGTCCCATGATGCCCAGTGGAACTGTTTCCCTTATCCCTAAGCCAAGTGCTCCAAGGTTGTCCCTTGTATGTGTTGTTTGGTCTCCTCTTGTAGTTCAGCCTTGATTGCTGTTGACACATTAGAGGGTGGGATTGACCCTGAGGCTAATTGGCTGTGGGTATTGGCTGTGACTATAGCAGAATAATTATTTTGTGGGGACTGATTCCACTTTCGCGTGCTTCTAGTGCCTGCTAAGTCCATCCCTTGGATATGTCATTTGTTTCACTAATTGGATGCTCTTGTGTGGCCTGAAGCCGGCCACCAGGTATTTGGTTCTGGGGCCTCTTAGGAAGGGCTCCAGTGCTAGCCAGGGTCAGCTGCTGCCTGTGCCTGTTCTGAGCCCACCTGGTAGGAGCTACAAAGTGAACTGTGTTTGGTAGCTGCTTGTGCTGGCCTTGAAGACACCTGAGAGAGTTTATGCTGTGAACTGAGGCCAGCTTCCACTAGTGTCAGACTTGGGGCCGCTTGGCAAGAGATATAGGGCACTCCGAGGCCAGCTGCTACTTGTTTGGGATTTGTGAACCTTTGAGAAAGTTTAGGAAAAGTACACGGCATAGGCTGAGGCCTGCCGCTTGTGTGTAACTGTTGCTAAAAGAGGTTCAGGCCTGTATACAAATCGTGTGGGGGTGGGGTCTCGGAATCACCAGGGTACAACAAGTGTTGTTAGCCAGGTAAATGGAGAATCAGATTTGACAGCCTGCCTACACCTGTAGGCTACATGTGAGGAGGGCTCAACAAAGGAACAGTGGTACCTGCTAGCACTTCTGTCTGCTCCTCCCAGCTGTGTAGGGGAGGGCTCAACAAAGGAACAGTAGCACCTGCCAGCACTTCCATCCAGGAGAGAGCTGCCCCTCCAACCCTTGCCCTGATGCCAGACAATTCACTTCCTCCCTGTATGTCCCTGGTACTTTCCAAGCTGCTCTTCCTTCACTGGAGCTTAAGTTGAGAGTTTGTCAGCAAGCGACTCTGTGTCCGGGCTCTATAAGAGGATGCCTGGGTCTACTGCAGTTCACAGTCTCACCAGGACTGAATCCCCACTGATTTTCACAGCCATATGTGGTGGTAACTCCTATTCCAGGCAGTGGTGCTCCTGGGTGCAGAGCACTCAGCCATCTTTACTGGAAACTGTTTGTTGTAACTCTACTTTCTCTTGAAGATTTATTTTCTTATATGGTTTTTAATTTGTTGGTTATGAGCTCATCTTCAGTGGGGCTGCTTTTCATGGGAGTCTTATTTCTGCAGATCAACTTTGAGTTTTTCTGAGACATTGAGTTTTACTATTTCTAGACCAATTTTTATGTGAATTTCTGTGCTTGGAATTCTGTGTTTCTCTCTTGTACCAGTGATTTCTCATGGGGGATTCTTTTCCCACCCGTAAATCTGGACTCTTTACATTGGACTGGTAGGCAGAATTTTTCTGGTCCCCATTTTACAGATGGAACCAAACTTTGGGATTTTGTTTAGGCTTATATACCACATTATTTCCATCTCCCCCTGAGCCGGAATCCTGGAATCTTTTTCCTAGTCCTTAGCGGTCCCCATCCTTTTTGGTAACAGAGATGGTGCTCCTATGAGAATCTAATGCCTGATGATCTGAGGTAGAGCTGTGGCAGTGATGCTAGCACTGGGAGGCAGCTGCAAATATAGATAAAGCTTCACCGCCCACTGCTCACCTCCTGCTGTGCATCTTGGTTTCTAACAGGCCACGGACTGGTACCTGTTTAAAAGCCTGTAACCCAGTTTTGTACACCTTATGAGCCATTTCCATGTAATCTCTTTGAGTTCAATCTTCATTATTGGCACTTCTGCTTTAGATCACTCTTGATACCTAATTGTTGCTTTCTCTTTTATGTAGTTTTTTTTCATGAGTTTGGAGTAAGAAGAGAGGGTCCTTTTATGTCAACCTATTTTATAATATTTATCAAAAGCGTAAGTTCCAATTTAAACCAAATTTCTTTTCATTGTTTTTTTTTCACCTCTTCTCTTATAATTTTCATTGGCCTTTACTTTTATATACATAATTTTCCTTCCTGAAGTCCTCAAAATACGTGAAAAGGATTTTGATTGCAACTCTTTAGACAGAATATCAGTGATGAGATTTTTGCCATTTTGCATGAGATGAGGTAATTACAACTCTCTTGAACCAAAATTTATAAAGAGAGATAGCAAGAAGCAATGACGAAAGATGTGCTTATGCCTCTTCATCTCTATTTCTGAAATATTACTTTGTTCTCTTACGCTTCTGTAAGGTAGAGAGTTATTTTTGTTAAAATCTTTCATTTTTACCCAAACCTTGTGTATCTTATGGAATAGTTTATTTTTCCAAAATACTTTAAAGGAAAGTTTCTATTCCCAGCCTGCTTGTGATATCCAAGCTTCTGTTGCGTTGGCTCAAAGTTCTATTCTACCTCATGATAAACACCTTCATATCTCATTATATCTTAAACTCTGTAAGCTCTCGGAGCAGACTTATACAGGAAACTCACTGTACTATCTAAATGAGCCATGACAAGCCTGGGAGTGGAATTTACTACTGAGAAATAGACCAAGTGGTATTAAAGGGGCTTGTCCCATGTAGTAATTGCTCAACCCATTAACACTGAAGTAGAAATAGAAACTGGAAGAGTGAACCTTTTTGGCTACTAATTTCCTTTAGCAATAAGACAGTCGCACTGTACTTATGTATTTCTGTCTCTTTATGTAAAATTGTGCTAGAGGACATTTCTTTTTATTTCTAGGTCTGCTTTTTTATTTGTTTTATTTGCAGCCTTAATATGACTAAATCTTTCAGTACTAAAATTCTAAGATACCAGGAGATGGATTAAATTATTGTATTATTAAGTAGATCCTACAGCTCTCCTTGCTAGGGATGAAGTCCTACTGTGATGAAGTAATATGGTTCAAGGCTGTCAATTAATTCCAGATGTGAAAGAGGGCCTAATCAGAGACTTTCTATAACAGAAAATATACCTACCTTCAGTCATACACCTTGGAGATACTGCGCATTTCATTCTAGACCTCTGCAGTAAGGCAAATGTCACAATAAAGCAGGTCGTAATCGTTTTTGCTGAAGGGTCTTACCTTTAATTCATAAGGAACACACCATCTGTGAAGTGCAGTAAAGTGCAATAAAATGAGGTATGCCTGTATTCTAGTTGAATCTTTCCTAATTAAGAGTGTTTTCCTCCCATTTTATTGTTATTCCATCTGTTAGAAGGGATCCAAATAATTGCACAACAGACACAAACTTTTATGCACCCATGACATTCAAACAGTAAAAATATTTTGGCCTGGTCATTTTGGGGAGCTTTCATGTACAAATAGTGTGGACAATGACCTCTTTCCCAGTCACCATTCTGAGAATTGCTGATGGGCTCCAGAGAGAGAGCCACCATATTTGTAACATGCCAGTGCTCATTAGTATATCCCATCTCTTTTATCACTAAGATGAGAGCTATTTTAGCAGATGTCAGCTTCTTTGATTGAAAATAAGTATAAATTAATTTAGTTTTTTCCTGATGACAGTTAATGAGGTTACTTCATTTGGGGGCCATAAATAAAGAATGAATAGTCAAGTTTAGTAACTGTTGCATAAAGTAAGTTCTTAGTGAAATGACTCTGTTGAGTCAGCATATACTTTCTTTGTTCTTCTCTACCTCTCTCTTCCTTTTCCCCCCATTTGTGGTTTCAACAGAACACTTTAATAAGTCCACAGGCCTTAGGTGTAGGGTGTTTGTTGTTTCTTAGTACTTGTGATTGAGAAAATTTACACATTGAGTTTTGAGTGAAGTGACTTCTTCCCTTTATAGTTAACTGGGGTGTCATTAGTGTGAAGGAGTTTCTTTGTTATAGCAGCTTCTTCTCATCCTTCCATTGTTTAGCTTTGGATCCTTCCCTCTTTCATCTTGCTATTAATTACATCTTTGTTTTCACTTTTAAAGCATAAGTATGTTCCAGGACCGTATTTTTATTTCAAACTAATAGCAGAGCATCTCTTTAGTTACCAGTTATTGTTTAGGTAAGTTGATGATTCCTTTATGCCACCCAAGATTTTTTACTTAAAGTTGAGTATCTTTTACTTGCTCTTTAGCTCACAGGAATTATATCCTCTATAGTATTCTTTCTCTATCCCAGCTTCTAAAAAGTACTATAAAAGGAGGTTTTTAACTTAGAAAGCACTATGTATTTCATTGACTAGAACTAAACTGAACTGTAGGCTAATAAAAAGTACCAAATGAAAATATTACATCTATCGTGGATGTAGTGCGAACAGTAGTAGCTTTGATTCATTGTAAATCCCATCTGAATACTGACAACATGGTTCAAAATTTCAGAAGATAAGTCCCAAAGGTCACATTTGTGTGAATGCTCATAGGTTATATGTAAAATGTTATTTCATTATTTTGAAAATAGTAGTATTTGCTCATAAAGTAGGGCAATGTTTGTCATAGCCTCTGACAGAGGTAAGATGGGAGGTGAGTAGCTGCTGAACTGTAATATTTTTGCAGTTGAGATTCTTTTTCTTTTTTAGTGATAAGTTTTTTGCATGAATAGTAGTGATTACTTCATAGGAAGTTTTCCTTTGGATCCCAGAGTATCGAAGCAGATTAGAGCAGATAAAGACCTGAGATTTTTTTTTTTTTTTTAAAAAGAGCTCATGTTTAATTATATTAATGTGAGAATTTTTTTGAGGAATTTTTAATGAAAAACAAAAGCTACTTATGTTGTTCCACATGCACAGAATGAAAAAGTACTTGAAATTTCCTTAAGCTTAACTGCTAGACTTCATCTTATAACTTCCTTAAAGCAGTCCATTTATTTATAATAGGGCAGAGGCTCCCAAACTTTCCTGGTTCCAGTGCAATCAGTAAATTTTCATGAATTACAGGCCAAAATAAATGCCTTACAGTTCCTAACAGTAGTAACTAGGTTTGTACAATTTAAATATTTATGTCCAAACTTTATTAATCACTTCAAAATTAGTAATATACGTAAATTGAAAAAAATAATATTTTAATTTTATTCTTAAATCACCACAGTAACTTACTAATATGATGTAAGCACTACTGATCTGTGCTTTTAAATTATAACAGCCATTAAAAACCCAGCTTCACAGAGGTAGCAGGAACAGGAATGTAGCGTGCTCTGGTGTTGAAACTGCAAACTACCAGAAGCTAGTAATTTTCATATTGTCTGACAGATGTCACTATGTTACTCCTACCTCCCAAATTCAAAATATTCTGCCTCTGTGAGTTCTCTGGGCAATTTGGGAACCCTAGTAGTATTGTAGAGAGTAAGATTAGCTAATAACAAGAATTGATGGCACCTTAGTCCAGAAATAATTATTGCTATGCCAGAAAGTGGGTAAATGGTATAGTAGAGTGTTAACAGTGTAACTGTGACTCTCTTCACGTACCTTTGAGGAAACAGCATGGTATGTTAATTAAGAACAGTGGCTTTCAAACTTTTTTTGACTCGGACCCCAGTAAGACAAATATTTTACATCTCTCTTTCTCTTTCTTTCTCTTTTTTCCTCCCCGTCTTCTTGTTCCCTCCCCTTTCTTTCACTTTCATACACATACATAATTGAAACAAGCATTTAACAAAACAATACTCTTACTGTGTGCACTGATATTTTCTATTGTTTTTTATTCTTGTTTACTTTGTATTTTAAATCTTGCCCTCAAGACCCACTAAACTGAAGAAGACTAGTTAAGGGCATAAGACTGTAATAGTGGGTATATTTTACAGGGATATGGAGGCCCGTAATCAAGTTCATATTTTATAACTTTTAGCAGTTAAGTATCCTTTCTGGTATGAACATTAAGGATAGACACACCAGGATTTGAATCCTGCCTGTCTCACTTAATTGCACTGGGTTGGGCAACCTAGAATTTCTAGGAGCCCTAAAACAGACACGACTACTTTGCAAGAAAAGTTGGCCCCTAAACTTCTCTTACCTATTCCATTTGTATAAGATTTTTTATATTTGCTTTTATCCAACTGCAGTAATGGTAGATGCATAATATTAATAGTTTTTTCTGATAGATATTTTCCTCAGTCCGTCCCTGTGTTTAATTATAGTTGGTAATTTCCATGAAGTTGTAGCTAGTAGAGTAGTATATAATGCTTAGTCTAGGTTATTAAGTTATGCTGTTAGGAGTATGTAGAACCCATCTCTTTCATTGCAAAAAATAATGGAATACCTTGGCCTACTTTTTAAAGACATACTCATAATAAAAAAGTATGAGTTTCAATTACCTCCACTTTTTTCATCTTCTACTCTTCCTCTTTTTCTTATTCCTTCCTCTTTCTTTTTTTCTACCTTTTAATAAATGTCTACAATAGCACCTGTGTCTTAGTAACTATAGTGGACATTAATAATTCGAACAGGATGGATTCAGTCCTTTTATCCAATACCCTAGTGAAGAAAGGACACATTAAGCAAATAATAATTTAATTATAATATCTAATTCACAAAAAATATGGTATTAAATGAAAATTTATAACAGGGAGTCTGAGCTAATCTGCAGCAATCTTCTCTGTGAAGTAGCATTTAAGACCTGAGGAATGAGAGCAATGTCAGCAAAATGGTAGCATAAGAATTTCTAGCACTCTTGCCCCTGCCAGAAACATCAATTTAAATAACTATCCTTGCACAAAGATACCTTCAGAGGAGCCAAGGATTTATGTGAGAGATTACAACACCTTCATGAAGTACAGAAATAAAACACATTGAGGGGGTAGGAAAGATAGATTTATACTACTCCCATCACCCCTCCCCCAAGCCCAAGCATCCTAGTGTAGCAAGAAAATGAAATGAGCACTTGGCTTCACCATGGACCCCAGAGTCAGTCCACCCTGGCATCAGGCCAACTCCTGCAATCTTAGGTGGCTCCCTGCAGGGTTCTGTGAGCCCAGGCCCCAGTGCCTGCCAGCTCCTATATCCTCAGGCAGCTCCTATGGCTCCATGCTCCTGATGGTCTCCTGTGAACCCAGGCTTCCAGCACATTCCTGTGCTGGCTTCCATGGCCCTGGGTGACTTCTTTGGTCTCAGGTTTCCAGTCACCTCCTGTGAACCCAGGCTCCAAGTGGATTAGGTAATCCAGTCTGCTAGCTGGGCCTAGCTCCAGGTCAATTACCACAGACTCACCTCAACCCCAGGCCAGCTCCATGACTCCAGACCTCCAGCCAGAACAGCACCAGATGAGTCCCCAAAGGACCTAGACTCCGGACCAGCTACTACAAACCCAGGCTCCCAGCTCACTCCAGTACCAAGAGAGTCTCAGCAGCACTAGCTGCCCTAGCTTCAAAGCCAACACCCATGAAAGCCAGGCTTCCAGGCTGGCTTCCACAAAACTAGACTCTGGTCCTTCCTAGTACTGGACCAGGTAACCCCAGGTTGGCCCCAGGGGATCTAGGATCCAGGTGTTTCCATGCAGACCCAGGTCCCTGGCTCATCACTACAAGCTAAAGCACCAGGCCTTGCCCATCCAAGGACTCTAGCAGCCAGCCTGCCCACAGACATCACTAGATGGGCTGACTGGTGAAGGGCTTCGCCTGGCAAAGCCAGTCAGTGAAGACTGGAAGAGGTGCCTGCTTTCTCAAATACACGGTTACCAATGTAAAGCCAAAAGGATCATGAATAATCAAGGAAACATGATTCCACCAAAGGAAATTAATAAAACTCCAAGGAATGACCCTAAAGAAATGGAGATCTATGAAACGTCTGAGAAAGAATTCAGAATAATCAATACTCCTAAAGAAATTTAGTGAATTACAAGAAAACACAACTAAATGAAATAAGGAATCAATACATGAACAAATGAGAAGTTCAACAAATAAATAGAAACCATTTTAAAAAACAAATCCTAGAGTTGAAAAATATATTTACTAAAATGAAGAATTTAGGTCTACAGCCATGCTACCCTGAACAAGCCCGATCCTGTCTGATCTTGGAAGCTAAGCAGGGTTGGGCCTGATTAGTACTTGGATGGGAGACCACCTAGGAAGACCAGGTGCTGTAGGTGTAAAAAATAAATAAAAAATAAAAAAATAAGGGATTGTAGGCTGACAGGGTCCTTGCAATCTGTGAGGTCAACCAAAGGTGGTCTCACCTGAAAAAAAAAGAAAAATAGAAATGAAGAATTCAGTAGAGAGCTTCAATAGCAGACTCAACCAAGCAGAAGAAAGAATTACTTAACTAGAACACTGGTCATTTGAAATCATGAAGTTGGAGGAGAAAAAAGAAAAAAATGGAAAGGGGTGAAGAAATCCTATGTTAATTATGGGATGCCATTAAAAGAAACAAGCAATGCATTATTTGACCTCCCAGAAGGCATAGAGAAAGAGAAAGAATGAGAAAGCTTTTTTAAAGATATAATGACAGAGAACTTCCCAAATCTGTGGAGATATTAGGATATTCACATTCATGGATATAATATGTCACAACAAAATTTCAGCACAAAATGATCTTCTTAAAGATGCTTTATAATAAAACTGTCTAAAATTAAAGACACAAAATCTTGAAAACAGCAAGAAGAAAAATCTTTATTACATATAAGAGAACTTTTGTAAGTCTGTAATTGAATTTCTCAGCAAAAGCTTTGCAAGCCAGGAGAGAGTGCAGTGATATATTTAAACTGCTGAAAGAAAAATCTCACCAACCAAGAATACTTTATCTGGCAAAATTGTCTCTCAGGAATGAAGAAGGTATAAAGACTTCCCCAACAAACGAAAGCTGAAGGAGTTAATACCGCTAGACTTGTCTTACATAAAATGCTGAAAGGAGTTCTTCAGGCTGAAACAGAAGAATGCTAATTATTGATATTGAAAACATATGAAAATATAAAGCATCTTGGTAAATGTAAGTATATAATCAAATTTGTAATACTGTGATATGCTGATGTGTTAATCACTTAACTCTAGATTAATGGTTGAAAGGATAAAAGTATTAAAAATAAGCTCAGCTACAATAATTTGTTAATGAATACACAATATAAAAAGAAGTAAGTTATGAGAGCAAAAACAAAATATCAGTAAGGGAGCAAAAGGATAAAGATGCTGTGTACAGAGTTAAGTTGTAATCAGCTTAAAATAGGCTGTTATATCTATACAATGTTTTGTGTAAGCCTCATGGTAACTATAAAGCAAGAACCTACAGTAAATGCACAAAAGATAACGAGAAGGAATCATAATAATGAGAAGTATGCCACTGTGGAAAATCAGGTAACAAATACAGCAAAATAAGAGAAACAAGGTACCTACAGAACAACCAGAAAACAATTAATAAGATGACATTAATAAGTTCTTACCTATCAATAATTACTCAAAATGTAAATGGATTAAATTCTTTAACCCAAAGGCATAGAGTGGCTGTATGAATTAAAAAATAAGACTTAACTATATGCTGCCTTCAAAAGATACTTCAGCTTTAAGGACACACGTAGACTCAAAGTGAAGGGATGGAAAAAAGATATTTCATGCAAGTGAAAAACAAAAGAGAGTATATGTAGCTATAGTTATATCAAAGAAAACAGACTTTGAATCAAAAACTGTAATAAGACCAGCATCCATTTATGATAAAAATGCTCAGCAAAGTGGGAATAGAGGGAACATATCTCAACATAATAAAGGCCATATATGACAAACCTACAGCTAACATACTCAATGAGGAAATGCTACAAGAGTTTTCCTTAAGATTAGGAATAAGACAAGGATGCCCACTTTCACAGTTCCTGTTCAAGATTTAATTGGGACTCTTAGCCATAGCCATAAGGCAAGAAAGAGAAATAAAATGTATACAGATTGGAGAGGAAGAAGTAAAACTCTCATTATTTGCAGATGACATGATACTATATATAAAGGGCCCTAAAGATTCCACCAAAAAAAACTGTTAGAACTGATCAATGAATTCATTAAAGTAACAGGATACAAAATTAATATTCAGAAGTCAGTGGCATTTTTATACACCACTGATGAACTTTTAGAAAAAGAAATTAAGTCTACAGCCATGCTATCCTTAACAAGCCCGATCCCGTCTGATCTTGAAAGCTAAGCAGGGTCGGGCCTGGTTAGTACTTGGATGGGAGACCACCTGGGAAGACCAGATGCTTCCTAGGTAGGCATAAAAAATAAATAAAAATTAAAAAATAAGGGATTGTAAGCTGACAAGGTCCTTGCAATCTGTGAGGTCAACCAAGGGTTGCCTCGCCTAAAAAATAAAATAAAAAAGAAATTAAGAAAACAATCCCATTTATAATTGCATCAAAAACATAATAAAATATCTGGGAATCAAATTAGCCAAGGAGGTGAAAGACCTCTTCTCAGAAAAGTATAAGTCATTGAAAAAAAGAAATTGAAGAAGATACAAATAAATGGAAGCCTATACTGTTCTCATGAGTAGGAAGGATGAACATCATTAAAATGGCCATACTACCCAAAGCAATCTATAGGTTCAGTGCTGTCCCTATCATAATACCAATGACATTTTGCAGAGAGCTAGAACAAATGATCTTAAAATTTATATGGAACCATAAAAGACTCCAAATAGCCACAGCAATCTTGAGAAAGAAGAACAAAGTTGGAGGTATCACACTACCTGATATCAAACTATACTACAAGGCTATAGTAATCAAAACAGCATAGTACTGGGATAAAAACAGATATGTAGATCAATGGAACAGAATAGAGAGCCCAGAAATAAATCTACACCTATACTCTCACTTTAATATATGACAAAGGAGGCGAGTCTATACAATGGGGGAAAAAACAGTCTCCAATAAATGGTGTTGAGAAAATTGGACAGATACATGAGAAAAAAAAAATGGACCACCTTCTTACACCGTATAGAAAAGTAGACTCAAAATGTATTAAAGACTTGAATGTATGACCCAAAACCATAAAACTTCTAGAAGAAAATAAAGGCAGTAATCTCTCTGATATTGCTGCTAGTAATTTAATTTTCAGACATGTCTCAGGCAAGGGAAACAAAAGAAAAAATAATCAAATGCAACTACGTCAAACTAAAAAGTTTTTGCACAGCAAAGGAAACCATCAACAAAACAAAAATACAACAGGCTGAGTGGGGGAAGATATTTGCTTATGATACATGTGATAAGAGGTTAATATCCAAAATATATAAAGAATTCATACAACTCAACAACAGAAAAACAATCCAATGAAAATGTGGACAGAAGTCCTGAATATATATTTCTCCAAAGAGGAAATACAGATGGCCAATAGACATATGAAAAGATTCTCAAGGTCACAGGATAACTAATCATCAGAGAAATGCAAATTAAAACCACCTCACACCTGTCAGAATGGCTATAATCAGTAAATCAAAGAACTAGAGTTGGCAAGATGTGGAGGAAAGGGAACCCTCATACACTGTTGGTGGGATTGCAAACTGGTACAGCCGCTATGGAAAACAGTATGGAGATTTCTCAAAAAATTAAAAGTGGGGATACCTTTTGACCCAGCAATTTGATAATTTACAAAATGATAATTTGTAAAGATCTATGCACCACAAGATCTTGTGCTGTTCGTGGCAGCACTATTTACAATAGCCAAGATATGGGAACAACCTACCATTCACAGTGACATGGATGGATCTATTTCACATGCTGAGTGAAATAAGTCAGAGAAAGATAAATACCATATGATTTCA
This sequence comes from Pteropus alecto, assembly GCF_000325575.1. NCBI lineage: Eukaryota > Metazoa > Chordata > Mammalia > Chiroptera > Pteropodidae > Pteropus > Pteropus alecto. Next base: position 29,539,445 of record NW_006443138.1, read on the forward strand.
CTTGTAGACAGAATCTAAGGAACAAAAAGAACAAACTAATCAAAAGTAAACTCATAAATATAGAGGACAGTCTGGTGATTGCCAGAGGAGAGGGGAGTTCGGGGGGCTGGGAGAAAGGGGTGAAGGGTTAAAGAAGTACAAATTAGTAGTTGATAGGTGGTCTTGGGAATGGGGACCACAGCATAGGGAATGCAGTTAGCAGTAATGTAATGGCTAGGTGAGAGCCAGAGGAGAGGAAGCATAATCAGAGAGATTGTTTCATAATCTGTGTAAAAGTCTAACCAATGTACCATATACTTGAAACTAAAAATAAAATTTTTTTAAGACTGTAATAAGAGACAAAGATGGTCATCAGGAACACATAACATTAGTAAGTATTTGTGTACCTAACATAGGAGCACCTAACTTTATAAGGCAGTTATCTATGTGGAGAAAGAGACAGCAATACAGTAATAGAGGAATACCCTACCCAGCTTTCAACAGTGGATATATCATCCAGACAGAAAATCAATAAGGAAACATTGGACTTAAGAGACATGTTAGATCAGATGGACCTAACAGAAATTTGTAGAACATTCCATCCTACAGCAGCAGAATATACACTCTCATGTGTAAATGGAACATTCTCCAGTTTAGATCATATGTTAGGCCACAAAATGGGTCTTATTAAATTTAAGATTGAAATAATGTCAAGCATCTTTCCCAACGACAGTGGTATGAAACTGAAAATCAACAATAGGAGGAACACTGGAAAATTCATGTGTAGAAATTAAACAGCACACTCCTAAACAACCGAGGGGTCAAAAAAGAAATCAAAAGGGAAATCAAAAAATATCTTGAAACAAACTAAAATGGAAACACAACATACCAAAATTTGTAAGATGTAGCAAAAGCAGTACTGAAAGAGAAGTTTATCATGATAGATGCCTACCTTAAAAAAACAAGATTACAAATAAACCTAATTTTACACCTTAACTAGAAAAAAAGAACCAACTGAATCCAAATTTAGCTGAAGTAAAGAAATAACAAAGATCAGAGTAGAAATAAAAAACAGAGACTAGAAAATCTGTAGGAAATATCAGCGAAGCCAAGAGCTGGATTTTTGAAAAGATAAACAAAATGGAAAAGCCTTTAACCTATTTCCCATTTAGAAAAAAAAATGCAGCTCACCGCCAGCATTAATTTAATTTTACATAAACATGCTCTTTGAGACTGGAGCAAATCTGACTAGTTTTCAATGTGAAAATAAAATATAAAAACTGTTCTTGAACAGAACTTGTCTCTAATCCTACTGTAACAGAAGTGTGTACATATATCAGATTCATGAAATGAATTTTCAGCTAACAACTGTTCGAGAACAATGTTAACATCACGCATAGGAATGCTATGTTTTCTAGGATTTGACATTTTCAGCAGTCGAGGATTACCACTACTAAAAACAGAATTCTGTAAGTAGAATGATGTCATTTGTTTCCAAAGACTATCAATATACTAGAGCAACGTAAAAAATAATAAAAAAAATGAGATATTTCATGGCAAATTTGGGGGTAAGATTAGGACTGTAATCTGCGAGTTAACTTGGAATAAATGCTGCAGCGGCAAGCACCACCAGCAAGTATTCTTGGGGTAAACGGAAAATGGGTTAACTAGACTAAGAAAAAAAGAGAGAAGACTCAGAAATGAAAGAGGAGACATAAAAACCGATACTATAAAGACACACAGGATCATAAGAGACTAGTGTGACAAATTATATGCCAACAAATTGGATAACCTGGAGTAGATAAACTCTTAGAAATATACAACCTATCAAGACTGAATTAATAGAAAATTTGAACAGAATAATAATAAAGGGATTGACTCAATAATCAGAAACCTCCCAAAAAGAAAAGCTGAGGACTACATGGTTTCACTGGTGAGTTTTACCAAACATTTAAAGAAGAATTAACACCAATCCTTCTGAGATATTTTCAAAAAATTGAAGAGGAGGGAACATTCCCAAACTCGTTTTATAATGCGAGCATTCCCTGCTACCAAAGCCAGATAAGGACACCATAAGAAAAGAAAATCAGTCAAATATTCTTGATGAACATGATGCAAAACTCCTCAACAAAGTAGTTAGCAACCTAATTCAGCAATACTCAGAGTGAATCATACCACATGATCAAGTGGGATTTGTCCTTAGGGTGCAAGGATGTTTCAGCATATGCAAAACAATAAATGTGATGCAGCATATTAGTAAAATAAAAGATGAAAATCATATTTCAGTAGTTACAGAAAAAGCATTTAACAAAATGCGATTTTCTTTCATGATAAAAATTCTCAATATATTCAGTATAGAAAGAATATACCGCAATATAATAAAGGTTGTATGCGCCAAACCCTCAGCTGACATACTAACCAGTGAAAGGTTGAAAGCTTTTCCACTAGGATCAGAAACAAGACAAGTGTGCTCACTATCACTACTCCTAGTGGAAGGCCTACCTGCTTAACTAGGCAAGACAAAGAAATAAAATGCATCCAAATCAGTAAAGAAGTAAAATTGTCTTTGTTTACAGATGGTGTGATTTCAGATATAGAAAACCCTAAAGAGTCCACCAAAAACCTGTTAGAACTAAAAAACAAATCAGCAAAATTTCAGTATACAAAATTATCACAAAAGTCTGTTGTTTTATATACACTAACAGCATACTCTGAAAAATAGCTAAAGAAAACAGTCCTATTTACAATAGTGTCAAAAATAATACTTAGGAATAAATTTATCCAAGGAGGTGAGATTTATACACTGAAAATTATGTCATTGATGAAAGAAACTGAAGAAGACACAAATAAATGGAAAGATACCTATGTGTATGAATTAGAAGAATTAATATTGTTAAAATGTCCATATGTAGATTCAGTGAAATCACTGTCAATATCCCAGTGGTATTTTTCACAGAAATATTAAAAAAAAAAATCCTAAAATTCATATGAAACCCCAGAAGTCCCCAAGTAGCCAAAGCAATCCTGAGAAAGAAAAGAAATCTTGAGGCATCACGTTCCTTGTTATCAAAATATATTACAAAGCTATAGTAACCAAAACATTATGGTACTAGTATAAAAGCAGAAACATTGATCAGTGGAACTGAGAATTGAGAGTCCAGGCATAAACTCCTGCATATACAGTCAACTAATATTTGACATAGGAGCCAAGAATACTGAATGGGGAAAAGACAATCTCTTTAATAAACAGTGCTGGGAAATCCAGATATTCACATGCAAAAAAATGAAATTGGGCATCTATCTTATATCACTCACAGAAATTAACTTGAAATGAATTAAAGGCTTAAATGTTAAGTCCTGAAAGTGAAATAGAAAACGTAGGGGGAAAAAGTCCTTAACATTGGTTTTGGCAATGAGTTTTTAAATATGACAGCAAAAAGGCAGAAGCAACATAAGCAAAAATAAATAAGTGGGACTCCATCAAACTAAAAATCTTCCACACAGCTAAAGAAACAATCAGCATAATGAAAAAATAAAAAAGCAATGTACAAAATGGGAGGCGATACTGCAAATTTCCTATCTGATAAGAGGTTTAATATCCAAAATATTTAAGGAACTTATATAACTCAATAACAGAGTCTAATTTACATGAAAATGCAAAAATGATCAAAATCACTAATCATGAGGGAAATGCAAGTCAAAACTACAATAAGGTATGACTGCATACTTGTTAGAATAGCTGTTATCAAAAAGAGTAGGTCTTGAGGCAACTGTAAGCACAGCATCTGTGGATTGCTTGGTGAATCTTAGCAGGTGGCCCTGGAGAGGTGCAGGCTACAGCTAAAATTGGCCTGCAGCCGAATCCCTCTCAGGACTGTGCCACTGGACACCTACTTCACAAATCCACACTAATAGGACTGGGAGACTTAGGAGCTTTGCTTAGTACTTAGAAACATATACAGAAAGGCAGCCAAAAGGAGAAGACAAAGAAGTAGAAACCATAAGAGAACAGAACAGAGATCCAGGAATAATGGAGGCAAGCAATCTAACAGATGCAGAGTTCAAAACACTAGTTATAAAGATGCTCAATGAACTTAGGAGAAGTGTAGATTAATTCATTGACAGCTTTAAAAAGAGATTAAAAAAATAAATAGAGATGGAAAATGTAAAAGAGACCAGTCAGAAATGGAATAAAATAGCTGAGATGAAGAGTATATTAGAGAGAATCAACAGAGTGAAGGAAGCAGAGGATCAAATCACCGATATAGACGATGGGGTAGCAGAGGACACCCAATCAAAAAGGCAACAAGAAAAAAAATCCAAAATAATGAAGATAATTTAAGGAGCCTACGGGACAACATCAGATATAACAATATTTGCATTATATGAATCTGAGGTACTAGAAGGAGGAGAGAGCAAGAAGTTCAAAACCTATTTGAAGAAATAATGATGGAAAACTTCCCTCACCTGGTGAAGGAAATAGACATACAACCCCAGGAAGCTCAGAGAATCCCAAAAAAGATGAACCCAAAGATGCCCACACCAAGACACATCATAATTAAAATGTCAATGGTTAAATACAAAGAGAAAATCTTAAAAGCAACAATAGAAAAGCAGTTACCTACAAGGGAGCTCCCCTAAGACTGGCAGCTGATTTCTTAAGAGAAGCTTTGCAGGACAGAAGGGCTTGGCACAAAATATTCAAAGTGATGAAAACCCAGGATCTACAACCAAGAATACTTTATCCAGCAAAGCTATCATTTAGAGTTGAAAGACATATAAAAAGCTTTCCAGACAAAAATAAGCTAAGGGAATTTATCAACACCAAGCCAGTATTACAGGAAATGTTGGAGGGGCTTCTTTAAGAAGAAAAAAACATGTAACAAGAACAGGAATAAAGAATGGTAGTAACTGCATTTCTATCAACAAGTACCTCAAATGGAAAAGAATTAAGTGCTCCAACCAAAAGATAGAGTAGCCAAATAGATAAAAAAAAAGATCTCTACATAGACTGCCTATAAGAGACTCACTTCAGATTAAAAGATATGCAGACTAAAAGGAAGGGTATGGGAAATGATATTGCCTTGATAGACCTAGAGGGTATTGTGCTAAATGAAATAAGTCAGAGAAAGACAAATATCACATGATTTTACATACATTTGGAATCTAAAGAACAAAATCAACAACAACAACAAAACGAAAATAAACTCATAGAGACTATTTTGAGGACTCTGAGATGGGAGGGGGCTTGGAGGGGATGGCAAAAAAGGGCAAGGATTAAGAAGTACAAATGGATAGTTACAAAATAGACATGTAGATATAAAGTATAGCATAAGGAAAATAGTTACTGTTATAATAAACATGTAGGGGAAAGAGGGGTACTTAGTGGGGTGATCACTTTGTGAGTTATAGAGATCTGTAATCATTATGCTATACAACTGAAACGGATGTTATTGTATGCCAACTATAATTGAAAAAAACTCATTGGATTGTACAGTGTAAATACAAGCAACTAATTGTCTATTTCCATAAAGCCGGAAAAAAAATAAAACTAGGGACAAGTCTTGGTGAGTCTTTGGAGAAAAGGGGACTCTTGTGTACTGTTCGTAGGAATGTAACTTAGTACAGCCACTGTGGAAAATAAAACTACGTATAATCCTGTAATCCCACTTCTCTGTACATATCTAACAGAAGCAAAATGATTTGTTCAATGATTTGCACGCTTATGTTCTTTGCAGCATTATTTATAGTAACTTAAACATGGAAACAAACTGATAAGTCCATCAACAGATGACTATATAGAGAAAATTTGTTGTTTGTGTTTGTGCCCACACAATGGAATATTACTCAGCCATAAAAAAGGAAATGCTTTTATGACAAAATGGATAGACCTTGAGGGCATTATGCTAAGTGAAATAAATCAGACAGAGAAAGACAGATATTGTCTGTTCTGACTTTTTGGTGGAATCTAAAAGAGCTGAACTCATAGAAATGAGAGCAAAATGGTATTGGGCTTTGGGAACTGGGGAGATGTTGGTCAAAGGGTACGAACTTCCCTCTATAAAATGAATAAGCTCTGGGAATCTAAGGTACAGATTGGTGAGTATAATTAACAGTGCCGTGTTATATACTTGAAAGTTAAGAGAGTAGATCTCAAATGTTACCACCAAAAATAAAAGTGGTAATTATATGACAGGATAGAAGTGTTAGCTCTTCTTATTGTGGTAATTATTTTGCAGTGTATACATTTACCAAAACATCATATGATATACCTTAAACTTACATATGTTATGTGTCAATATTTCAATAAGCTGAAAACATTAGAAATTTTTAAAGATTTAGATTTTTTTTTTTTCAAAACATGAAGAATGAACAGAAGTGCTATATGACCAGGGAGGTCAGTAAGAAATTAGAGGAAGAGAAGAACATTTCAACTGCAGGAAATCAATGTGAAGAGAATTCCAATAATAGTAAAGAGCTTAGTTTATTCAAGGATCTGAAAGAAAGCTACTGTGGTTAAGTGTAGAAAATTAAGTGAAATTATTAAAGATGTGTAAAGCAGGCAAGACCTACTACATCATGCAGGGCCTTTTAGCCCATCTTCAAGAAACAATGAAAAGTCCCTGGTTTTATTTGAAATTAATCACATCTTTAAACTTACTGCTTTCAGCCACATAGTGCTTCACATGTTTGATTATTGTCATTATAAGTCTGATGTGGCACTGATTATTGGTTAACATTCAGTTGCAACAGCCTAAAATGATAGAGCTGGGATAGACAAGTGTAGGGGATTATTGTTTTCTCAAGTTGGGAAATGTGAAAGGCCTTAAGAATTTAGAGAGTAAAAGAGAGAGAAATGTGCCTTTGGCCTTTCTAGGTGTGTCTAGGAAAATAATTTATCAATATAATCTGTGTTGTCACTACTAATGTAGATCCATTGTTGCCATATTAAAGGGAACCTTTCTTTTGCCTGCAGACATCTCTGTGTATGTGTGTCTGTCTGTCTGTCTGTCTGTCTGTCTCTCTCTCTCTCTCTCTCTCTCTCTCTCTCTCTCTCTTTCTCACACACACACACACACACACAATCAGTATTTCTATATAGGTTCTGGGTAACTAGGACTTACCTTGTACAATTTATTTTAGAATAGAAATTTTTGGAAATTGTAGCAGAAAATTTAAAAGCAATATTCTATTTTATTTTTGGTCAAAAAAAGATTATTTTTTTATAGAGCTATCAGTTATCCTCTGGCTATTTCACTTGAAATAGCCATGCTTTTCTTTCTTCCTATAGAGGTACATTATATAACCAAAAACAAGTGTTTTCAACAGTTGAATGATACAGAATTTAACTAGGTCTGAATAATATAAAAACTTTTTCCATTGGCTTTATAGGATTGATTCTGTGCTGTGGAAAATTACACCAATTATTATTTATGCTACCCAAGATATATAATTGCATTGTTTGAAAACTATCTTTTTTTCCCTCCAAGAAACATTATTTTGTCTTTTGCATCTCAATTCAGGGGTTGGATAGCATAATTTCTTCTCCTAGCAGTGCATTTTCTCCTGTTTATGGCCACTATTTATCTTATTTTAGCAATAGTGGTTATTAGTGGGGCTCTTTCTCTGTATGCAGGGATGTGATTCCATATAAAGTATTATTCTGATTGTAGTACTGCTGAATGCCCTTTTAGTACCTTGAGATTGACCTCTTGCCTTAAGCGTGAAAGGTGATAGAAACAATCACCAGGGGCAAAAAAGAAGTGACATATTTTCTTTTACTTGTTGCATCCTAATCCTCTAAGGTGACAATGACTCTTAAAACATATTTGTTTCTCAGAGAAGTAAAGCAGTTGGGTTTTTTTAAAGAAATATTTAATATATTGACTTTGGTTGATTATTTTCTCGCTCCTAAAATAATTACATCTCTTTGTTAAATCACAGTTATTTTTAGGCTTGAATCATCTATCATATTTATGAGTCGGTCTATTCTTTCACATGAATTGAGTTTGTTTTTAAACATTTTACTTTCAAAGTGTCTTAAATTTTTTATCTTTTCTGTTTCTACTGCAGTCACTTTCATTTTAGTATTTATCAAGTATCTCTGGAAAACTGCAACTAGTCTTCCTAACTCTCTCGCTCTCTCAACTCTAAGCTATCTGACATTTAAATGTTATAATGATTTTTTCAGTTATTACTTTTGACATGTTACTTCAATATAATTTAGGATTATCTTTGTTCATTTCTAATGAAAACCCAATGATGTCCCTATATTCAATAAACGTATAAGAAAATATTAATAAAATAGGGTTTTATTTTTTTCTTACCTAACAAGAAGTGTGGAGGTAGACAGCTTTATTGGTTCCATGATACCAAAGGGTCTGAGCTCTTTCCTTTCACTATATTTAGTATATGGCTTTTCTTATGCTTGCAAAATGGCTCGTTCACTGAGGCCTTGCATGCATATTCCAGACTATGAGGAAAGACATGTAGAAGGGGCAAAATATATTTGCCATCTAGGTCTAACTCTTTTATCAAAGACCCACCCACTGTATTTCCTTTTACTTCTTACTGGGCAGAAATATGTAGCATGTACTTCCCACACTCACACCCTGCTAGCAGCAAGGGAGCTTGGAAAACTGTATGTTTTAGTTAGTCAGGGACTCTTCGATTCAAAACCCAGATTTCATTAGTAAACAAAAAGGATGGACTGGATGTTGAACAGACAACTAACAGTGTCTGCCACAGCTCTCCTGTTCAGAAACATATAACTTCATTTTGCCTAGCATATTAGACTCTTCAGCTGAAGTAGAATTACAAGGCCAGAACCAAGCGTTTAGAGGTACTAACCACTCACTGAAAAGAGACTACTTGCCTTCCATATGTGATTCAAACTATGAAAAATTGAACAAAATATGTGTAAAGAAGATCAAAAATGTTCTGATTTTTCTCATGACTCTTGCAATATTGTTTCAAAAATATCAGATATTCTTTTTAAAATGTGTTTTTTAATCTCCTTTTTTTGTTGTGGGCTGAAAGGTGTGGTAAGCCTGCTTTGCTGACATGCTTACTTTGCTACCTATTAGTATTTCAGCAGTACTTCCTACACACCTATTATATTAGATCGGAAAGATACCATATTCTAACTCCAGGAATATGATTAGTTCACCGTAGAGCCTTATGGATGTTATTTACCCTTTTTGGGCCTCTGCTTTTTCATCTTTGAAATGAGAACATTGGCCCTAATGGAAAAGTGGGCAAAGAACATAAACAAGCAGTTCACAAAAATGTAGATGCAGATGGCCAGTAAAACTATAAGAAAATATTAAGCCTCACTTACGACAAAGTAAATTTAAATTAAAAAGATGCCCTTCCAAACATCTAACACACTAGCAGACATATAATACCCCATTACAGTAAACTTTTTTTTAAATGTATATACAGTAAGGTAGCAGTCTAAAGTAGTAAACCTTTCTGTAGGGATCCTATTTATCAAAAACTTTAAAAATACACAGACCTTCGACTCTGCAATTCTGTGCTTCAAGACTTTTCCTAACCAAATTTTAGACATGTGCACAATGATTGTCCTGGTTAATTGACATAAGGTATTTTAAACTCCAGCCAGTTTTTCCTTTTATGTAGTAATTAAGTTTCATGGAGCTTTCTAAGGAATTTATAATTTACTGTCAAACCTTTTTTCTTCTAAAGAAAATGTAAGAAATTAACATTTTTTGTGGAGGATTTTTATACATTGTATTAAGAGAATAATAGCAATCATCTTTAATTAGATACAGATATATAATTTTTAAAATTATAAATTTAATTTTTAAAATTTAATTTTAAAAATTAAAATAGCTGTTATGGGTTTCTTTGTTCATTTGTATATTTTTGCTTTAATTGTCCATTTTGTATTGTCTATTTTAGCTATAGTGAAACCTCAAAGTATTTTCAAATGAAACTTGCCTAATGATCTAGTTTTATAAAATCCTTTTCTTTTACTATTTCTTCATTAGATTTTAGTCAGCAAACAACATAATACTCATAAGCTTTTTTATAAGATTTTAAAATAAGAGGCTGTACCCCTTCCCAAATTTATCCTCTTTTTCCTTTCCTAGTACTGTTCTACCTGTAAAATACTCTGTTCATTTATGTAAAGGACAGAAAGATAAGAGAAAGATGGTATAATGGAATTTAAGAAAGACAGAGAAGTGAATCGTGGCTCTTACCTCTCAGCACTTTATAAAACTGATATCAATTATATTATCTCTAGAAGCACAAATCCATCGTTTGAAGTGGTAAACATTTTTTCATGCTAATGGGCACTTTTAGGCTAAGTACTACTATTAAATATATAAGAAGCTCTTTTGACCAACCTCCACTTAACCCTTAACCTACTTGCCAGGATAATCCAGGCTTTATTTTCACTCTGCTAGATAATGACTAATAGAATGCTAGAATAACTAGTAGACTACTCTTGAATATACCCTGCACATCTCAGAAAACCCATTGAGTTGTATGATTAACTAAAAGTTGTGTTTGTTCCTACACTTGTTTTATTATTCTTAATATTGTAATTATGTATTTTTATTATTTAAAACCAGTGACATACATGTAAGAAAAAATATTTCTATGAAACTAAAGCTGAGCGTTTTGGAAAGAGGGTACAAGTAAGTCACTTAAAACCGTCAAATTGGGTAAAAGTTAGATAATTATTAAATATAGAGGAAATTTTTTAAATCTAAAGGTGTTTTAAACTGAAATTGCTTTCAAATGTTTTAAGTATTAGCCCCACTTTAACAAAACTGGAACTGGTCAGGATACAAAAAAGACATTGCAGATTTTAAGTCATTAGATCATACGGCGAGCTTCAAACCTTGCCTACATCAAAAATCGGTGAAGTATACATTTATATATAATTTTTCCATTCTTTAATGAACTTTTTTTGAGTTAATCAGGAGAATTGAGTGTTATCTAAAAGAGTATCTTCTACATTTTCTTATAAGTAATTTGTTGATTCTGGGAACTCCAAAAAGTAAAGATTTTATATAGAATGTTATATATTATCGGTTATTTATAAAAATGTTATAAATACATTATTCTCAAATAGTAAACAACTAGAAACTTCAGCATCTTTTTCATGATGTGATATTTTTAAGATTTAACACAAACTTAAAGGTTAAATTTATTCATTTGGATTCGATTTTTATTTCAAAGACAATTTTATCAGAGAATATTATAATTTTTTTCTAATCTAAAAAGTCAGATTTTTATTTAAACCTTTCACAGAAACTAATTCTAATCTTTGAGAAGTCAGGACAGCTGCATCATGATGACTTGCCTGGATTTGGTATTTTACTGAGATACCTGCCAATTGGAATTAGGACCCTGTGGGCATAACCAGGATAGACTTAATTATTGGCTTACTATATTTAAATCAGAATGAAAAGCTCATACAGAATTTTGTGCCCATACCTTGAAAAAATGTGAAGCTGTTTTTGGACTACAATTTCATAGCTTTTGTGGCTAATGAGGCGTGAAATAAATTGGCAAGCTCAAACTGCTCAGAGTACAGTGGTACAGTGTGCATTTTCTAATTCCCAGCCCTTGGGATTCCAGCAAAGGTCACAAATTAAACAAAGTCAGGATTAATCAAAACTACAATCAAATAAAACCCAATCATTAATCCTCTTCAGCGTTACAATGGAGTGATTGTGTAATTGTGTGAGAAGCACTGGAGAGGGCTCTTTTGTAGTATGTAGGAAAATCAACATTAAGGTGTCAAACAGAAAAATGAAACCCTGCAGGTGAAGCTGTCTCTGGAGCCAAGAGAAACTGGCAATTTGTGCAGAGTTGCAAGTGAACCTTTAGAGCATTGAAAGGGGTGTTGGCACTAGCTATAGAACATTTGGGTCTCTCGGTGGGGCCCTCCACAGAGATTAGTTTATGGGCCACAGCAGGCCCTGTTTGCTGAGAAGCTTAGTGTTTGGGTGTAGCAGCTCCAAGCAACAGTCTCTCCAAGATTAACTGCCAAAAATCTACTGTGTATTTCTCAGCTCTTTGTAATTTTGAAGAAGAGTTTGTAGAAAAGCATTTCCTCTGTGGGAGTAACTAAGTGTCAGAATATGTCATCCCCAACAAAAAGGGGAAAGAAGAGAAATTTCAGCCCATATTTCTTCCATGTTCCTGGCTTTTGAATTTTCAGATGTTTGCTTTATGATAGCTGTCTTATTATTTCTATTTTATATTCCATAGTAATCATTTTCATTTTTCATCCCTTAGTATCAAGTCAATGTCAGTTTTATTATTTGTTTTTAAAAGTCGATAGTGATATTATCATTATTCTAAGTTAATTTAAGAATCAGTTTTGATGTTTAACTCATATTGTATATGTTATATATGGGGGTTTTTTTGTTTTTTGTTTTTTGTGGGTTTTTTTTTTTTTTTTTTTGCATGTGTGCTTTAAGGATAGCATTTGCCTCTATTGGTTAGCTTTCTGCTTTTCTTCCACATACCAAATAGAATTTTTCTTAATCACTCACCCTATCTCTGATTTGGCTACTGATTTGAAAGCCCCAAACAGGTGATTGACTATATCACATGACTCAGATTGAGTTTCTATATTACAGGATATCTGGGGGTTTTTGTTTGTTTGTTTGTTTTTGGTACAAGAATATTTATAGAAGCTTTATTCTTTTTTTATTATTATTATTATTAATAGCCTAAACATGGAAATATCCCAGGTGACCATCAACAGAAGAAAGAATTATTATTGTCTATATTCTCTATGCTGTACTTTACATCCTTATGACTGTTTTGTAATTGCCAACTTATACTTCTGGGAACCATCAGTTTATTCTGTTTCTGTTTTGTTCGTTTAGTTTGTTCTTTAGGTTCCACATATAAGTGAGTGAGATCATATGGTATTTGTCTTTGTCTGACTTATTTCACTTTGCATAATAACTTCCAGGTCCATCCATGCAGTCACAAATGGTAAGATTTCATTCTTTTTATGGCCAAGTAATATTTCATTGTATATACGTACATCTTCTTGTTTATCCCATTGTCTGTTGATGGACGCTGAGGTTTCTTCCATACCTCGGCTAATCTAAGTAACACTGCAGTGAACATAGGGATGCATATATCATTTCAAATTAATGTTTTAGATTTCCTCAGATAAATACCCAGAAGTGCAATTGCTGGGTCATTTTTAATTTTTTGAGGAACCTCCGTACTGTTTTCCATAGTGGCTGCTTAAATATGCAATCCTACCAGCAGTGCACAAGGGTTCCCTATTCTCCACATTCTCACCAACATTTGTTTCTTGATTTATTGATGATAGACATTCTGACAGGTATGAGGTGATAATCTCATTTTGATTTTAATTTGTATTTCTCTGATGATCAGTGACATTGAGCAGTTTTTCGTATGTTTATTGACCATGTCCTTAACTGTTTTTATTTTAGAATTTTTTCTGTGGCTACAAAACTTGACCAACCCTTAACGAGTCTTTTAATATTACAAAAAATATTGCAAAGAAAAAAACTGCTACCTGCTCCTTCTAAAATGATTCTGGGACTCATCTTTGACTCTTGTTCACACCATTTTGACACCAAGTTCTTTAGATTCTATATACTTAATTTCTCTTGTCCTCTTCTCCTTATGTCTGCTGTCACTAACAGAATTTGTACCTTTGTAGTTATTTTTGCTTGGATTTTCTTATTGACTCCTAAGTGGTCTTGACTCATTGTCATACCTGCTTCACATTTCTTGCCATCATGATTGGTATAAAATTCAGATATACTGAATTATCTACTTAAAATTCTTCAGTGTTCTTATCTCTTCCCTTCATGTCCCTCTCTCACAAAAATATTTTCTTAGTATAGTATATATAGCTCTTCATTGTCTCTCTCCTACTTTCTGCTACCCCTGCATTTAGTTGTAATTCATTTATTCTCATGGCTATATAGTATTCCAGCCTGTGGCTAAACAACAGTTTATCCATTCAACCATAGATAGAAATTTGGGTTGTTTCAGTTTGGAGATATAACAGACCACATTATGTTTTATTTGCCTCTTTACTTGTAGTCTCTTCCAGTAGATTATGAATTTATTGAGGCCATATCGTGGATTTTTTTTTTCTTTTTTAGCACATTACTTGGCATAGAGATGTTTTTTAAAAGAATGGAGGTAGGAAGGAGGAAAATTACTCCACTGTTGTAGCACAAATTAGATAATACCCATTGCCATTCTTAAAATTTTTAAGAAAAACCTGCCCAGTATTTCTCAGGCTCCTTACTGCAGCTGTGTTTGTTTACTCAGAGGTCTTCTTAATGGAAAAGTGAACTCTCAGCACCTCTTTAACAAACTCTAAGGATATATTAAGCTGCAACTTTCCCATATCTCTACTTAGTAAATTCTTTCACTCCTTATATTGCTATTGAGCACATTTTTATTTCTCTTAGAAATAAAGTTGTGTACATGAAATCAGAGGTAGAGGACATGCGTGTGTTAGTTAAGCTCCATTCAGATATGAGTTATAGTGCTTTTGGCCATGAGTTCAATGTTAATGAATCAACAGTGTACATTAAATAAGATGCCTTTAAACAGAAACACACATGAAACAGTTATATATTGATAGGTTGATGAAAATGTAACCAAAGGCTTGCAGGAACCTAACCCTTCATTTCCCCTACGAGCAGTTGTTCAGCATTTGCTAATTCATTGTTCAGCATTTGCTAATTCATTGTTCTCGATGATGACTTTATAGAACGTAACTATCACAAATAAGGAGCAGTGATGGTACTTTATTGGGTTTTACTCCTGCTATTATCAAGCTAGATGTATTTCTATTTTCTTAGTCGTTTTTCTCCAGCACTTATTACAAAACAATTGACCTTCATTTTGCTACAAATATATGTAACTTTATCTGAAGCTTAAATTTCATTTGCTACATAGTCTGATGTGAGATACAGGTATTTCTTGTAAAAGTAGCAGTTCCCTGCTGCATAAATGGACTGTGGAGCCTGATTGTCAATGATTTTTTTTAATTTAATTAGATATATATTGCATTGTCAGCATAGAAAATGCAACTTCTGCTTTGAATTATGTTTTACCTCTAAGTATAGTTTAAAGGCAAGCTAGCTTTATTGCTAGGAAGTTGAGACCACTAAAGATTGTTCTATTTTTCATGAATGTTCTCTATGGGCACTTCAAATAGAATATCTTTTACCCATGGTTTTAAGTAATATCCTGGAAAGCATACAGTTGCTTTAGAAGCCTTTATAAATAACATAGGTAGTCATATAATAAATGCCTTTCTTTACTGTTTCTGACTTCTCTTCCATAAGTTTCTTGAAATCATTGTACTCTGCTGTTCATTGTGAAGCATTTCTCTCCTCTTGTGCTAGTAAAAGTAAAGATAAATCACTCCTATATTAATAATATATTCCTAGAAATAAGGGATTATACCTTGTTTGGCAGTGCTAATCTCTTAGAACCAATGATCAGAGCATTTTCTGTGTTTTCTGTGCTTTGGAAAGTGGTCAATCATCGGCTTCCAAGTTTGTAATAGATTAGTGGTCCCCAAGCTTTTTGGCACCAGAGACCTGTGCTCCTGTAACACAACACTTGAGATGATCTGAGGTGGAGCTGAGGCGGTGATGCTAGCGCTGGGGAGCAGCTACAAATACAGATGAAGCTTTGCTATCTCGCCGGCCACCCACCTTCTGCTGTGCGGCCCGGTTCCTAACAGGCCACAACTGGTCTGCAGCTGCGAGTTGGGGACCCCTGTAATAGGAGATTAAATAAAAGTCTTTATGCTTATGACTTTAAATTGATGTCTGTTTACCTGATGCAGTGAGGGACTTAGATCCCACACTACTAAAGGTATTTGACAATTGAAATAGTTATATGCAGTGTTTACATTATGAGAATTTTTAATCTACAGCTGAGAGAAAACCTAACTGGAGATAGAAATTTAAGAATTTGTTTATTTACCAAAGTAAATAAACTGTTGTCTTTTTGGTCCTCATTCTACGTGGATGCACAAAGTTATTTGCTACCCTACTAATTGTCCCCTTTTTTCCCTTAAAACTGTTTCCTCTCATTGACTCTCTCATACCGTGCTCTCATACTTCTTGTCTTCAACTATTCCTTCTAATCCTTTGATAATGGCCCTTTTTGTTGAATAGTCATTCTGTATTTTAGTTATTTGTTTATAAATCTGTTTCCCCTACTTCACTGTAAATTGTTTCTTATATTTCTTTATACCTCTCGATATCTAGCA
Organism: Pteropus alecto; assembly: GCF_000325575.1. Lineage (NCBI taxonomy): Eukaryota > Metazoa > Chordata > Mammalia > Chiroptera > Pteropodidae > Pteropus > Pteropus alecto. The sequence goes on from NW_006443138.1 coordinate 29,555,709, forward strand.
TACATTAATTATTATATAGTAGATACTTTAAAAATATTTATGGAAGTGAACTATTTCCACTTCTTAGATGTTGATGTTCCTTTCCAGCCTGAGCTTGCTCATCTCTCATCTCTAAGCTCACTCTGGGCAGTCTCTCCTCTCTTTACTACTAAGAGGCTGTGTCAAAGAAGGGGAGCTCTGAAACTAGACTGCTTGGGTTCAAATTCCAGCTCCACCAATTTCTAACCATGTAAACCTGGCAAGATTTTACTTAAAATCTGTCTCAATTTTCTTATCTTTAAAATGAAGGTAATAGAAATTCCTTATATCATAAAGATGTAATGAATTAATGCCTGTATGCTTGCAGAACAATGCCTGGCATATCAAATGTACTTAATAATTGTCAGATAATGACGCTCATTTTTTCCCCCTTTTTCAGCTTCAGTTACATCTGTTGTGTATCTTTGACTCCAAATCTTTTTATCCTGAAGCTTTCTGGGCTTATATTTTCATACAGTCTTTTGACATTTTTAACTAAGTGTCCTACAGGAATTTTAAACTCTTAACATGCCTAAAGGTTAAGTCATTATTACTCCCAGCACATCTGTTATGCCTCCTGTATTTCCTATCTTAAAAAGTGGTACTAACCTCCATCCAATTCCCTAAACTTTAAAGCCTTGCCTACCCCTCCTTGCCCCTGCAGGTCTTCTCTTTTATGTTTTCACTACCTTAGTTTGGACCTTTCATCATCTCAGACTTCAGCTATTTAATTTGCCTACGGATCCTGTGTCTTCAGCTTGTTTTCGCCTTTCAATTCAGACTTTCTTCTGCTGCTAAACGACTTTCCACAAAGTAAATAAGGCATTGTCATTTCTCAAGTTTAAAATTCTTCAATAGCACCCCATCTCCTATAGGATAAAATCTCAACTCTTTGTAAGACCCTGTACAATCTAGTCCTAGACTCTTTCTAGCTCCTTCTCCTACTATCTTTTCTCTCTTCCTCTCCCTCCTCATACCCTCTACCATATGCATAAATATCCTAAACCAGGTGATTTTTTTACCTCTTGTGGTTTGTTTTGCTAAAAATAGGGCCATTGCATTGACAATGAGGAAGCAATGATATTTACTGATGATGAAAGCATTACTTTTTTCAGATCGACTAATTCATTTAACAAACTTAAATTAAGTAATTGTTATTTGCTAGACAGTGATGCTATGGGGTGGGGATGGGGGGAATAATACAAAGGTTAATGAAACCCTGAGAATTCACAACAGAGAAGACAGGCTCAAAACTAATATAAGATCAACTTTTATAAAGATATACATGAGATACTATGTGGAAGCTCAAAGGAAGAATCGGCTCCTTGGGAATGTGAGGTGGAGGAGATCACAGAGGAGATGAGTGACAGTTGAGTTATATTTAAAGATTAAGATTTTTGCTTTTGGAGAAACATGACGGAGTGAGAGACGTCCCCAGATCTCTCCCTGAAACAACAATAAGGTGAACATCTAAAACTCAACAAAAAACACCCAGACTGCACACCAGCATGTCTGAGCATGGAATCTGTGGATAAGAGCTACCACAGGTCAGAACCCCGGGTGTCAGGCAGTGGATTGGGAGAAATAAAGAAGCTGCCTCTTGTGGCCACCGGAGCTCCCTGTAGGAGGAGGGGGAGGGGAGAAGGTACAGTGAGATCCCTGAACAGCCCTGCCTGTGAGAGCTGTGAGCTCCACGTGGCTGGCGGCAGGACCCAGTCATCAGGGCAGAAAGCAGAGAAGTGGGAAGGCAGAGACACAATGGTTGATTTTTACCGGCCACGGTTGCAAAACCGAGGTTGAGCCGTAGCCCCCAACTCCCCACCCAGTGGGCAACCTCCCCTCCATATCCTCCAAAACTGAACACCATGGAACTCCAGGGGAATCTGAGCAAACGCTACCAAAACTGTTGCTAAAACTGACAGAGACTGAGACTGAGGGTAGCGAGCGTGATTAAATATCTACAAGAAAACAAAAAGGCATTATTAAGTCTTTATATAAAGCAGGGATCCAGGAGGCTTAGATGCCACCTACTGGAAACCAAAAGAAAAGCTCTTACCTTGCAGCAGGCTAAAGAGAAACCTTCATATGATAAATCTTCTTTCTGGAAAAAAAGCAGAATACATTTCCATTAATGCCCAGGAAGAGAAATAGTCCATTAAACACCATGAACAGCCAAGGTGACAAGGTATCTCAGAAAGAAAGAAAAGCTCTAGAAAATAAGCTTACAGACATAGAAATATGCAACTTAAATGACAGAGAATTCAGGATGGTACTTCTGAAAAAATGCGGTGAGTTCCTAAATGAGTCATATCAACAATTACAGGAATTGAAAAACCAACTAGATGAACAGAATGAGTTCTTTAGCAAAGATATTGAACCCCTCTAAAAGAACAGAATAGATTTTCTGGAGATATTTAAAAAAAAAACAAAAAACTTCAGGAGTTGAAAAATGAAATAGCAAGCTTGGGAAATAGAGTCAACCAAATGAAAGATCAGTGCTATCGAAGAAAGAAATCTAGAAATAGAAGGAAGAAGAGAGAAACCGAAGAATGAAAAATAATGACAGAGAAATAACAAGAACTAGCTGACACCATCAGGAGAGGAAACATAAGAATAATGGGCGTTAGTGTAGGTGAGGAAAAGGAGCAGGGACTAGAAAGCATTTTCAGACAAATAGTTGAAGAGAATTTCCCCAATCTAAGGAATGAGCTGGAGCTTGGAATTCAAGAAGTCAACAGCACACCCAGTTATCTCAACCCAAAAATGCCTTCACCGAGACACATTGTATTAAAATTATCAAAAATCAATGACAAAGAAAATTCTCAGGGCACACAGGGAGAAGAAGACATTAACTCATAAAGGGAAACCCATTAGATATCGTCGGACTTCTCAGCACAAACCTTACAAGCCAGAAAGGAGTGGAATCAAATATCCATACTATTAAGTGAAAGGAGCTACCAGCCTAGAATAATGTATCTAGTTAAGCTCTCCTTTAGATATAAAGGAGAAATAAAGACCTTTCCAGACATACAAAAATTGAGGGAATTTTTCCACTATGAGGCCTGCTCTACAGGAAATACTGAAAGAGGTCAGCTCAACTAAAACAAAATGATAAGAAGAGATGAAATACTGCCATTTGCGACAATGTGGATGGACCTCGAGATAATCATGCTAAGCAAAAATAAGCCAGACAGAAAAATTTGAAAACCACATGATATCACTTATATGTGTGATATAAACCTAAAAGCAACAAATGAACAGAACACACAAACAGAGACTCATGGACATGGACTATAGACTACTTGTTACCAGAGGATAGGGGGTGGGGGATGAGGAGGGAGGAAAATGGGGTACAGGGAGTCAAATATGTGGTGACAGAAGTCTAACTATGGGAGGTGAACACATAGTGTAAACATATATATGCCTTACTGTTAAAGTGTACAACTGAAACTTATTGGATTTCATTAACGAATGTCACCATAAAAAAATAATTAATTAAATCTAGAATACAAAAAAAAAAATTAAGATTTTTGCCAGTAGAGAAGAAGAGGGAATACATTCTGGACTGGTCAGTCTGCTAACCATGCGAATGGAAGAAATTACATGGTGGAGACAGATTATACAGAAAGGCTGAGGAAATTCTTATTCTTGTATGGATGAAAGAGAAAGAACATTCTAGATCATCTTCAGCATTCACAAAGACATAGATATGTTTGGGCAGTAGCAAGTAGCTCATTATAACTGGAATGATGATGGTCGGAGAGATAGTTGGAAGCACACTATGCAGACATTAATATGTGTTTCCAAGGATTTTGGCATTTTCCCTATATTTTGAGTTATTATGCAAGGATGTGAAAATAAGTTTGTATCTCCTAGGAACATCATTCTGGTCATAATATAGTTGAAGGTGGATAGAGACTAGGACTGGGAGATCCTGTCAGGGAGCTGGTATAGTATGCCAGAAGTAAGATCTTCAGTAAATAAATGGCAGAAGGGATGGCAAGTCTCATCAACAAAACTATATGGAATTAAGGTTACTGACAGCTATTGAGGCTTCAGAGGCAGTGAGGTATACTTATAAAATTATGGATTTCAGAATCAAATAGAGCTGGACCCAAACCCTGGTTCTGCGTGACCTTGGGCAAATTATTCTCTCTGAACCAGTTGTCATCACTTATGAAAATAAGCATACCAAATAACTAATTCACAAGGATGTTGTAAGCATAAACTAAATATTGTCAACATGTAAAAATAACTTGGAATGTATGGTACACAGTAGGCTCTTGATACATGTTGATTTTCTTCCTTTCCATTCTCTTAGTTTACAGTTAAGGCCTTCAGAATGGTTAAGTGATTTATGTATAGTCAAAAGGCCAATTTAGTGACAGAAATTGGACTAGATCTGCAACATCAATTGCCACTGGATTCTTTCCACTAAACCAAACATCTATATTCATTTATTCTCATGTATATAATTTACAGTGAGAAAAAAAACAAAACTATCTTTTTTTTTCCATCTTGATTAGATCTAGTACTTACAGAAATTGCTGCTAAAAATTATTATTCATTACACTAACCTTATTCTAGAAAAGTGTTTGTTGAGAGTTAGCATCAACGAGGGTTGATGTGTAATGATATTTCACATTGATTTTCAACAATTTCTTTTCGGTTTGCCTCTTCTCAACTAATAAAATTTTCCAATTCTGAGCTTTTATCCTTATTGAAAGCTGCTACAACTTGCCTCAGTAGTCATTTTTTCATTTTAAGCATGCTTATTTTTTCCAAACTTTATTTCTAATGTGTTTTTCCAGGTTGCCAACCTCAGTTTGTCCATTTTAGAACAGCCAAACGATCTTTGATTTCACTGGATTAATTCAACTATTGCAACTTCCTTTTTCACATCTGATTTTCTTTAGTCTTGCTGACGAAAAACTAATAAGAGTGTATGCCTTACAGTGGGTTGATAAAACACTCCAGGATTTGAGAAACCTACTTTCCCTTCCATCACTCTTTTTATTGCTAGGCTTCTTAAGCATCACAATAGGAAAAATTACATATGTAGTCTCGTATTAAAAAAAAAAAAAAAGATGCTCCAAGTTGATATATATTTTTTGAGGAGTATGAATATTCAATTTTTGACAAATAATATTGGGTATTAATGTGTAGTGTCTGAAACTTGAATCATTCTAATTTTAATGTCAACACTTATTTGATGACTTCTATTGTGAGTCTGGTGATAGAAAAGCTTACAGCCAGAGTTATCACCTCGTATTTACTAGCAATGTATTGTGTCTTCACTTTGAGTATTAGCTTTCCGTCCAGCCAACGTAAGATATTAACTTTTAAAATAACAACTCCTTACATTTATATAGTGTGAGTTTTCAAAGCATTTTTTTTATACATGTGGTGTATAATTAAATAAATGAAATTGTATTTCGGTTTAAGTAAATGGTCAATGTCTATGATCCTTTTACTGTCATACCATTTAAAAAATAAATCAAAGTCTTATTCCATGCATATTGTGAACATTGAGAATCAAATGCTATATTTGTGCAAGGAAAACACAATCATAACTAGAATATATTTTCTTATATCTAAAATCTGTTTTCTCAGTATTTTTTAAATGAGTTTTCTTTCCAGGTATTCTAAGCATGGGTGCAAAGTGTTGCAAATTAGTTGCAGAGAATGAACTGTGGTCACATTTTACCCAGAAAAAAATTAAAGACTTGAACCCACATGCCAAAATAGAAGACTTCAGAAAAATATTTTGCTTTGCAGGAATGATTGCTTTTTGTTTTTGTCTTCTCTTTAAACATATGTGCGTGCGCACCCATACACACTCTTTATTTTAAATGTGCAACATGAAACTACTTCTTGAGACCTATATTGTTAGCTGTTTCTACCTCCCATACGTCACCCCTTTTACCAGGATGTCACTTCTGCTGTTTTACCTTCTAAGTTCTGGATCTCTCTCAGACCTGAACCCTAGTTATTAGCATTATATCAAAGGTAGGTCCGTCCTCTTGTCTTCTCCCCAACTTACATATTGACTTTCCTGCTCTTAAAGCTGACAATAGGATAGTTAAATGGTGCCCGTTTAATAGCATATCTTGTGTTAATCATTGCCTATTCTGAGTTGGGTTAAATGAGCCAATAATTTAAAATGGATAAATGGGTATAGTAGGTTTAAAAAGTATTCATGTGTTATGGATTTGCTTTTCCTTTAGAGAAGTTGAAAAGCCCAGGAGTTAGTGAGTGGCTTAGCCTTCTTTCATCATTGGCAGCTGACAGACATACTGATGAGGTGATAATGAACTCAAAAGTCTACCCTACTGGCTGAGTGAGAAGGGAACTCAGACAATAGGCATGCCTTTAGAGCCTGCCAAGATTTACTTTTTAATAGAATACAATTCAAAAATAGAATAAATAAAACAATGAACCTCTGTATTTATCTGTCATCCATCTTCAACAATTATCAATTTATGGTTAATTTTATTTTGTCTGTATTTTTTTAAATTTTAATTTTCAATTAGAGTTGACAATATTATTTTATATTAGTTTTAGGTTATGTTATCTATATTCTTACTTCCCCTATTCTGTTTTATGGGGAAGAACAATATAGACATCATTTTATAAATCTTTCAGTATATATTTCTAAAAGGTGAGAATTCGTTTTTACAACATAGCAACAGTACCATTATCACAGCAAAAAATATTAACAGTAATTCTTTATTCTCATTAAAGTTAGTGTTTCTTAAATGGTTTGTACTTTTGATTATAGTTTGTTAAACTTAGCATCCAAATCAGTTCATATTTGCAGTTGGTTCATACGTCTCTTAAGTCTATTTTAAGTTTCCCCTCTATCTCTCTTACCTTTTTCAGTATATTTGTTAGGAAAAAAAATGTTCTTAGCCATGCGATCTAGATTTTGCTAATTGCATCTCTGTGAAGGCATTGAACAAATTCCTCCATTATTAGTATTTTCTATAAATCAAATCTTAGATTTAGAGGCTTCTCAGATTAAATTGTTTTCAGTAATCATATCCTTGCTGTTAATATTGATATTTAGAGATACCAGTCAAAATTAGGGTTAAAATCTCTGACATTTTTAGCTATGTAAATTTGAATAAGTTAATTAACTTATCTGTGTCTTTTCTCATCTCTGAAATGAAGTTGATAGCACCTACCTCTTGGGGTTGTTAAAATTAAATTATCATCATTATTAGTCAAGGCTATGATAGTCGTCATAGTAAGCAAAAGATTGATCATTGGCTTAGAATTGGTTCACTGATTTCAAGAAATATTTGATAGATACGTGTCCTACTATATAAAGAAAAACTTGTCTTTTTGGTATCCATGAAGAAACTCTTCAGCTTCCCTTTTTTGGTTTTAGGCAGAACTTGAACTTTGGGAAGTTTTAAAAAATTATTTTATTATCCCCATCCAGGTTTCCTTTTGTCTTTAATCTGCAATAATGGTCCAGAAGTTTAGGACACTTAATGAAGAAGAAACAGAAAACCACATTTTAAAAAAGAAAACGTGAATAAAAGCAGTTTGTAGCAGTGTTCTGGGAGTCATTATCAATGCACATTGCCAGACTGTCCAGGCCTTTCTTGTTTAGCTTCTCTTGATGAATTTCAAGAAATCCATTGTGTGCCTAGTACCTTTGTTTCTTATTCTATTTAATTAGCATTTTCTCTGCCATAGGAAATCAACCCTCAGAAGACAACTTATTTTATTGTCATATGAAACCATCATTTTTCTACTTTGATATTCATGATCCAAAACTTCTTTTATTCTTTCAGAGAAAATGAGCCAAAGTTAGTGTGGTGTCAGTAGTCTTAACAATACTTTTTGATTTCTTTTCCTTAAAGAGTGTTAGAATCTTTCACGAGTTTGTCAGTGAATCCTTAATCTCCACTATACTGATTTGCAACCTGTGGCAAAGTAGAACAAGGTTAGAAGCAAGACAGTTTACTCAGACTATGAAATTGAAAAGAAGTAAATCAGAGTTTGGCCTAACAGACCAGACTTGACCTGATGAATTAGTTTGATTAACTAACTGCATTAAGTCCCATTATTCCACCTAAATTGCCTGGTCATCAGGAGATAACTTCTAGTCAGCCTTGGGATGATCCTGAATCTGTAAAGCTGAAGGTATTCATAACAAAAGTTCACCTTAGTATTGTGCCTTTGAAGCAGAAAAAAAATTAATCTGTGTCCAAAAATAATGCACACTAAGTTCTGATCCTGCATGATAAGTACTATTTCCAAATTGAACTTTGTTAAAACCTTTTGTCAAAGAAAGATTATATGCAAGAAGTACTTGGGACAGACCGACTAGGTACCATGACTCTATATTCAAAAGGTAATGCTTTAGACCTAGAGAAAAACCTCTCTCTTGAGTTTTAATCAGAATCACTTATTAAGGGAAAATGTAGATTAAAAGCTAAGTACTTTTTGTTTGTTTCTTGTTTATGAATAGTTCATAGAGTAATTTCTTCAGTCATTTAAAATTCATTATTTCTCCCTTTTAGAAAGGTTAGTGATTGCCAACACAAAGTAGAACTTTGTTTCCACATAACTTTCTCTAAAATGAAGACTGTGGCACAGTCGCATTAGTCCAGGCTCAATTTTAGATAATCCTTTAATGTGCTATTTTTTAAAATAATTTCAAAAGTCTGTGGATGATAAGTAATAAGTTAACGTACATTTTGCTAGAACTAAAGTATTTCAATTGGTAATGAATGTACAGCACCTTATTTATAGTGGTCCATAACTGCTGGGGTTTTGTGTTTAACTCTTTAATACTGAAAATCAACACAGTTAAACATTATTTCATATCCTATCTCAATGGCCTGGTTTTAGTTCTAGATCTTATGTCCTAAGTTTACTAATTGCTACATTAATTCAAATTTATAACTCGTTTATGTTTTAAGTGCCAGTTACTCTGGAGAAGGAAAGTATAAGACATATCTGTTGACGAATGATTTTCATGTGTCTTTGTGGACCCATCCCTCTGGAGTCATTTCTCAAATCTTTATGTTCTAATAATGAAGTTCTTATAAATTGCTTTTAGCAGGATAAATGTATCCTTACACAAGTATTTTAGTTACTTAGAAGCATTTTACACTAATGATTATACAGCATTAGCCCCCCAAATAAATACTTCTGTACAAAGTTCTTCACACTGCTTGAAGATGGACCTTTGGTCTCTTTAACCTGTTTTACCTCCTACCTCTTTGGCCATTTCTTGAAGGGCTCCTTTTTCTTTCCCTTAAGATCGAAGCTCCCCAAGTTCATTTTCAGCTCGCTCGCGCTCTCTCTCTCTCTCTCAATCGCTCGCGCTCTCTCTCTCTCTCTCCTCTCCTCTCCTCTCCTCTCCTCTCCTCTCCTCTTCTCTTCTCTTCTCTTTCCATACTTCTCCACCCTATGTTTTCTCTCCAAGTAATTTTAACTATTTAATGACTATAACTAACATCTATAAGTGCTGATGATTTCCAAATACAGACACACACACATACATTGTTCACTCAAGCCCATACTTCTCTTTTATGCTTTGGACCCCTGCATCAGCTGCCACAACTGTAAATGACCTCTTGAGCATTCCACAAGCACTCTCAACATGTCTAAAATTATGCTCATTGTTTTCTTTTACAAAAATGCTCTTTTTCCAGTAATTTCAACATCAATAAATATAATCCATTTATTTTGTTGTTCAAGACAGAAACCAGTAAATAATTCCTAACTACTTACTTTCTCTTGCCACCCCCACAGCTTTTTCAGTCATATATCCTATCGATTCAACCTTCGAATTATATCTCCATATCATTTTGTTCCTCTCCCCATAGTAATTTTTCTAATATATTATTACTTTTGTTTTTGCAAAACAGCATCTTAATCATTTATTAACTAGCTTTGCCCTTTGCTAGTTCTTTTTCTTCATTTCTTCCAAATTAATACTTTTAAATATATATATATATACACATATATATGTCTATATGTATATATATAGTCATGTTATTTTCCCTTAAAAATTTCCAAAGGCCATTCACTGCTCTCAGGATAAAATTCAGGCTCCTTAGCATGTTATTAAGGTTCTTAATCCAGCCCTTTCCTTTTGCTCACCATGCCCCGGTCCTTAGTACCTCACTTTCATCCTTTCTGTCTCTTCCTTCCCTACTTCACTGCTTTCAGTGTTTTTTTCATTTAATCTTTAAAAAAGTTGTATTTTGTCTCACTTTTTTCAAAATAGATTGATCTACTATCTAAAAAATAATTTTATTACAGCCTAAGCCAAATCAGTCACACATCACACAAATATTTAATGATAGCCTCCCTTCTATAAATGAAATCCTATTTGATATACAAAAAGATGAAATAAATATAATAATAATAGAGTTTTTCATGTTTTCCAGGTACATATTTTGTTAATTTATGGAAGCCTCTTTATATAAGTTAATTTATAAGAGCCTGTGAGAGAGCTGCCTTCACTATACTCGTTATGTAGATGAGGAAATTAAGCCTATAATAAAGTGAGTAATTGTGCCAGTGATACTAATAAATAGAAAGAAACAGATCTAAAACTTTGGCTCCCATTTTGAACCTAATGTTATTCTTCTAAATCTTACCTAGTTGAGGAAGGGAAATTGTGAAAATTAAGATACTAAAAAAGGAGATATTAAAGTAATTCAGGCAAGAAATAATGAAGTAAGTTTATATTAGAGATAGCGGATGAAGAAAATTTGAGGTGGTAGAATGAATAGAAGATTTAGTGTCAGAGATATATGTGGAGTTTGAAAGAAAGGAGAGAGTCATAGATGATTTAAGCTAAAAGCTCCCAAGACTTTTGATCTCATTTTTCTACTATGCTTGGTTTGTCTTTTTAAAAGATTTTGGAGAAAAGTTTGACAATTTTCAATGGAAGCAAATTATAAAAACGATGATGTAGATGTTTAAGTTCTAGAGCCAGAAGCAATAGACTCAATGTTGAAGTTTTAAGAACTGCTCTTTGTTTACTACTGAGAACCAATATCTCCTATTATGTAACCAGGAACAGCAACTTCACTTCTTATAGAACCAACATTTTCTGTTTCCTTTTGTAAGATATATATAGTTAACATGCTACATAACTGTGAAGAATTAAGTAGTACAGAAGGACTTATGAGGAAAAGCAATGATACTACCTTTTTTGCTGTCATTTCTACCTCCTGGAGTGAATTATTTTTTCTTTTTGAGGTTTCTTCATCATTCTAGACTTTAGGCTCATACTGTTATTTCTTGTTGATTCCTTGCTACACAAGGTAAAGATTTAGCTCACTTAAACTCCTGCTGCCTTCCCTCACTCTCCCAACTTTTGTACTAGTATTATTATTTTAGTACTCTTATTTATTACTCTTGCGACTTTAAGTCATACACTTAAAACTCTAATTTCTCTTCTATCAACTTCTGATAGGTTCTTTTCGACTAGCCACTATGTAAAATAAGGTAATCAGTACCTCAGCTCTCCCTTCCACTTATCTTCCTCTCTAGCCTTTGGTTCCTAAATTCTGACAGTTGAACTTTTATTTTTATTCATTTTATATAAGACATACAGCAGTTCTTTAAAGTTGAAGACTCATTTTTTATTTCTGTCTTAGAAAATCAGAAACGTTTGTCTCTTCAAATGGTTTCCTTCCCTCGTTCTCTCTAAATTTTTTTTATTCTGCAAATCCTAGTAGACTTAGAGTCTCTCAATCCTTCTTCCATGCCTCATAATTTCTCTTGTCTATTTCTATCTCTTTATCTCTCTGTTCTGTGTTCTAAGTGAATTCCTAATACTATCTTCCAGTTCATTGGCTCCATTTTTAACTTTACCCAATAAGTGTCTACTTATTTAGTCTTTGTTTCTAATTTCAATAACTCTTTTGTTAAACTTTTTATTGTTTTATTTTTATACTTTTAGAAGAATATATATATATATACTGTCTGTTCAGTTCACTACATTTTCAAAACAAAAACTTATGTAACCCAACCTTAGATCAAGAAATGCCAGTACTCCAGAAGCCATACAATCATACCATCATTAGCACCTCCCTTGAGTAACCAGCATCTTTACTTCTGAAAGCATATATTAATTTTACCCATTTTTGTATTATGTATAAATGGAGTTACAAAATACTCTTTTGTGCCTGAGTTCTTTCACTTTACATTTTTATTCAAGTTATTACATGTAGTTGATGGTTCTTCAGTCTCATACTATGTAGTATTACATTATATGACTATACCACTTATTATTTATCTATCAAATTTCTGTCTAGTAATCTGTGTCCATCATTGAATAAATTATGGAGTTTGGGGCACTTAAAAATCGTGATACCGTGAACATTTTCAGGATAATATTGGTTCCTGACCTAGGGTAATATTGAAACTTTCACAGAGATCAAGTCACAAAGCCAGTAAATATCTTCATTCTGTTTCTATTCTCAAGACTGTTTTTTTTATTTTCTATGCTGTAGTTCTAGAGCAGTTAACAATTTGGAAGGGTCAGGGTAGGAAATTTTGGACCCTAGCTTTAAGTAGTGAGCCTGTATCTCTTATAAAGTGATTTTAGATTCCATCAGGAGTCAAATTCCTAGCCAGCCCAACTTACTCATTGATCTAGATTTCTGGCAGGCCATGGCTTCAGTCCTACATATCACTTTGTACTTCTGCTCCATTTCTGGTCCACACATATGTTTAAATTGTATTTGAGCCCAGCTATGGCTTTCTAGATTGCTCTTTATCTGTCACTGCTATGTATTTTGTGCGTCAAAGTGTGAATTTAGTAAAACATCTGTCTTTAAATCTGAAGACTCTTGGGTTTGGAGTTTTATCTCTTTCTTCCCCCTTTGTTTAAGGTCAGAAAAGTTCTTCTATTAGTTCTTTGGCTATTTTCTTTCCTTTTCACTATTGTCACCTTCCAAAATCTAGCAGATGGATTTGGGACCTCCCTAGATTAATCTTCAATTTCTCTTACTTTTTACTCTATTTCTTCTTCTTCTTCCTTTATTTTTAGGGTTATTTTCTTGACTTTATCTTCAGCCTTTTGATTTTGGGAGGGAGCGTGGAATGAGCATTTTAATTTTCTTATAATCAGAATTTTTTTTGTACTCTCCTAAATCTTGTTTCGTAGCTTTAATATCTTCTTGATGCAAATGCAAAAATGCAAAAATGAAAAATTTTCTCAGGGGTACCAACCCTTTCATAACCAGTCTTAGATCTCTCCAAGTAGTTTATTTAGTACCATAGAGAAGGTCCCCCTCAGATCTCTTTGCTTGGTTGCTTGCTTGTCATAGCTGGGGAAAATAATAAGCTGCTTTTCCTGTAGAGAAGATAAGAAAGTGAGGAGCTATTCAATAGACTTTGAATGAAACCCCTTATTTTTGGCTTCTCATTTCTACCTGTCACACATGCTGGTTTTGAGTCCTGAATCCTTTCAGCGTTTTGCAGGGAAAGATCTGCTCCCATCTCAACAGTGGCCCCCTACTGCATGTATCCTGTACTGCAGTTTTCTCCTTTTCTGTTAATCTGACAGCATACTTGCTTTCTTGTTATTTCTTCTAGAAATTTGTTTAACTCTCCTATCTTATACTGATACTAAAGAAATACAAATAGGAAATAAACCCATAACAATGAAGTCATTTTTTATTTGTATTTTTTTAGTATCATTTTAATGGGTTCTCCATTGGACTGGAAGAACTTTCAGACACCAAGCTGAAAGGAATAATTGGAAAGTTCAGATCGCTACTGACCAGTGATATAATGATTAAAGATCAGTTCATTCATTCATTCACCAAACAGTTATTAAATATCCCTCATGTGCTAGAAAGTGTTCTACTATCAGATACACAAGTGATCAAGACAGATAAGGTCCCTGCATTTATGGAGCTTACATTTTAGTTGGGGGAAAGAACATAAAATAGGTAAATAAATAAGATAGTTTTAGATAATTATTAAGTAATAGGAAGCGAATACAAGTGCTCTTTCATAGAAAGTGATAGCAGGAGGGGTTTGGTGATGTGTTGCAAAATTTTCTAGATGCCTTGCTCGAGTTTTATTTCCTTAATGTTAAAAAGAAGCTACCATGTGAATTTCTGGGTTAAGATTATTTCAAGCCAAATATGGTGCAAATACAAAGGACCTGAGGCAGGATTGAGCTTGACCTGTTTGAAAAATAGAAACAAGACCACTGTAAATGTGTAATAAATGAGAGGACTCATAGGAAATATGCCCAAAGAAATAGGCAAGATCCAGGTCATTTAAGGCCTTAAAGGAATTTGACTTTTATTCTAAAGGGAGTGGGAAGCCATCGAAGAACTTGAACCATAGTAGTAACATGGTCTAATTTATGTTCTTAAAGCTTGTAGATGTAGAATGTCTTCTGTAGGTTGAGCCTGTGACATTCTGATAGATTAGATATTGGGGATGAAGGAAGTGGAGGAATTAAGGATGGTTTATTTGTTTTGGGCTTAAATAATTGACTACGTAGTTCTGTGGATATTTTTATTCTGCTGTGGTGATGTGCCCTGCGTGGCTCAGATTTCTGCACGGGCCACAGTGGTGACCCCTACTAAGGTTCCAAGATTTCTAGTTTACACTCAAATGCTCAGAAACGTTTCAGCATAGTCAGGATGGGTGAAATGCAAGGGACTTCCATTTTAGCTGGAACGAGTCCTCTCCCACCAAGCTGTTATGCTTTAGAATGTACGAGACAACTCTAAATTTTTAAGCAGCTACCTGAATTTTAGGCGTTCGCTGTTCAATCCACATAAGTGAGATTTTGCCATGTTGCTTGGTCCGGGTTTTTGATTTTGCAAGCCTGTAATAGCAAATTCAGACATATTTAAGGACCAACAAATAATAAAAATTATTGAAATGGGACATAATATAAATGATTGAAGTGGGACAGTCTAAAGGCATTAAGGTTCATTTAAAAACAAAACAAAATGCCATGTAGACAACATAACACTTGTGTAAGCCGTATTTAGACTGCAAGAAGCAATTTCTTAGATATCTCTAATTCTTTCTACAGTTTTTTGAGTGACAGGCAGTACATTTTTGTTTCAAAGTAGAAAGACAGAGGAATGACATCAGCATCGTGGTGGCATAAGATATTTATTGTCTTTGTCCCTGTCCTTTCCAACAACAAATATTCAGCATCCATCCACAAACAAGTGCCTGTGGGATCCACCACCACACACCAAGGGACTTGGATGGAGTCTTGCCCACTCATGCATTCCTGGCTGTGGACCCTGAAGTGATACGTGAACCCGCTTCGGTCCTTGTTAACCAAGGTCTGGGAGCCCCTGGAGAACACTGACATAGAAAATTACCCACAGAGAAGAGAGCCTTTGTAGAAGTCTAGGTTCACAGAAATTCCAACATTCTATCGGAACAGAAAAAGATGATTTAGGACACACTGGAGTGGACAGTTACTAAAGACTGGAGGAGGTGGCTTCCACTTCAAATGTAAAGACAGCAATGCAAAACTCACAGGAACATCAAAAATCAAGGAAACATGACACCATCAAAAGATCACAATATTTTCCAGTTACCAAACCCAAAGACATGGAAATCTATGATTTACCCTATAAGAATTCAGAAGAGCTGTTTTAAGGAAACTCAATGAACTAACTACAAGACAACATGGAAAGATAATTCGATGAAATCAGGAAAAAAGTAAATGAACAAAATGAGAAGTTTAACATCAAGATAGAAATGAAAAAGAACTAAACAGAAATTCTAGAACTGAAGAATGTAATGAATGAAGTGAAAAACAACAGACTTGATCATGCAGAAGTTAAGAATTGGAGAAAATGAAGACAGAAACTTTGAGAACAAAGGAAAAAGAATGAAGAAAGCCTATGTGATCTGGGGACTGTCACCAAAAAGATTAATTTGCGAATTATTGTAGTTGCAGAAGGAGAACAGAGTGAGAAGGAAGCAGAAAGTTTATTTAAAGAAATAATAACTGAGAACTTCCCAAATCTGGGGAGAGATTTGTATATCCAAGTTTATAAAGCTCATAAGTTGCCAGACAAAATCAGCTTAAAGAATTCCTCTCCTCCCTATTCAACTAGGTACCTGGAATCCTAGCCAGAACAATTAAAGAATAGAAATAGAAGGCATCAGAATTAGAAAGGAAGAAGTAAAATTATCTCTATCTATAAATGGCATGCTTTTATATATAGAAAATCTTAAAGATACCACCAAAAAAACCTTAGGTCTAATAAATTCAGTAAAGTTTCAGGTTAAAAAATCAACATATAAAAATCTTTTTCTATATACTAACAACAAATTATCTGAAAAGGAAATAAAATGTCCCCATTTACAATAGCATTAAAACAATAAAATACTTAAGATATATACTTTACCCAAGACATATATACCTAAGATATACACTTTATCCAATGAGATGAAAGAGCTCTACACTGAAAACTACAAAATATTGATGAAAGAAATTGAAGAAGAATCAGATAAATGGAAAGATATCCAGTATTTATGGATGGAATAATTGATATTGTTAAATGTCTGTGCTATCCAAAGCCATTATCAATGCAGTGCAATTCCTACCAAGATTACAATGGCATTTTTTACGAAGTAGAAAAAAAAAATCCTAAGATTTGTATGGAAGCACAAAACACCTTCAATAGCCAAAGTAATAATCCTGAAGAAGAACAAAGCTGGAGACATCACCATTCCTGATTCCAAATCATATTTAAAAAAAAAAACAAAAAACAAAAAACTATAGTAATAAAAAGAGTATGGTACTGGCATAAAAACAGATACTTAGAACAATGGAACAAAATTGAGAGCTTATAAATAAACCCATGCTTATATGATCAATTAGTTTATGACAAAAGAGCCAAGAATACTCAATGGGGCAAGGATAGTCTCAGTAAATGGCGTTGGTAAAACTGTACAGCTACATGCAAAAGAATGAAACTGGATCACAGTGTTACACTATACACAAAAATCAATTCAAGTAGATATCTAAAATCTTAAATATTTAGAATAGATACCATGTGTAATCAAAATAAAGACTTGACTAAAGACTTGAAATCAGAAAAGTCCTAGAAGATAACACAGGGATAAGCTACTTGGCATCGGTCTTGGCAATGATTTTTTAGATCCGACACCAAAAGCAAATGCAACAAAAGCAAAAATCAATAAGTGGGACAACATCAATCAAAAAATTTCTGCACAACAAAGGAAATAAACTATAAAATGAAAAGCAACCTATGCAATAGGAGAAAATATTTGTAAATCATATATCTGGCAAGGGATTAATATCCAAAATATATAATAAACTCATACAACTCAATAACACAAAAAAAATCCAATTAAAAAATGGGCAAATGACCCAAATAGACATTTTTTTAAAGAAGACATCTAAATGACCAATGGGTTTATGAACAGGTGTTCAGCATCACTATTCATTAGAAAAATGCAAATCATAACCACAATGAGATATCACCTCATGCCTGTTAGAATGTCTTTCATCAAAAGGACAAGAAAGAACGTGTTGGCAAGGATGTGGAAAAAAGGGAACTCTTGTGCACTGGTATAGCCAATATGGAAAACAGTATGTAGGTTCCTCCAAAACTTAAAACTAGAACTACCAGCAACTCCACTTCTTGATATATATCCAGAGGAAATGAAATAACTATTTCAGAAAGATAGCTGTACCTTGGTGTTAATTGTGACATTATTTACAGTAGCCAACATATGGAAACAACCTAAGCATCTATCAGTAGTTGAATGGATAAAGAAAATATGTTTTATACATCCAACAGTATTTTTTAGCCATAAAAAAAAAGAAGGAAATCCTGCTATTGTGACACCATGGATGGACCCTGAGGGCATTATGCTCAGTGAAATAAGTCAGAGAAAGGCAAATATTCCATGATCTCACTTATATGTATAATCTAAATAACTTATAGAAAAGAGATCAGATATGTCGTTACTGCAGTTGTGGAGAATGGGGAAACTGGGTGATGGTGGTCACATGGTACAAACTTCCAGTTTTAAGATTCTTAGGTACGGGGGATGTCATGTACCATATGACCATAGTTATCACTGCTGTATGGTATGAAAGTTGCTAAGAGAGTAAATCCTAAAAGTTGTCCTCACAAGGAAAATAAATTTTTGGTACTGTATAAGGTGATAGATATAATCTAAACTTATCATGGTAATCA
Organism: Pteropus alecto; assembly: GCF_000325575.1. Classification (NCBI taxonomy): domain Eukaryota; kingdom Metazoa; phylum Chordata; class Mammalia; order Chiroptera; family Pteropodidae; genus Pteropus; species Pteropus alecto. The sequence continues at coordinate 29,573,945 of NW_006443138.1, forward strand.
TTTATCATTTAATAGTATATGTATATCTATCTAGTCACTAGGCTGTACATCTTAAACTTACACTGTCGAAAAATCAAAAGACAGTCAGACACTTAAAAGCAGCAGGAGAAAATAGGTTTATTACTTACAAGGCAACTCCCATAAGACTATCAGTGGATTTCTCAGAAACCCTGTAGGTTTCATCTTTTTTTACAAATAAAACATTTAACTTTGTAATGTAACTTTGTAATGGGACTGAAAGCAGGTAATGTTCAGTTTGGGGGAAGGTAGTTTTTTTCCTTTGTTTTGCTTTTTTGTTTTTAAGGTAACTGATCTAGTTCTGTGGTGATTAGTTTTCATTGCTAATCATAACCTTTACTCTCAGGATGCAGTAGATTCTGTCAGCATCTCAGTAGGCGGGGGGCAAGGGGTAGGGGCACGTAGTTAATATACTTTAAATATACTCTTTACTTTGAGTCAAGAAGATATTGATCTGTCAAGAAGAGAAAGGAAAGACTCTGGAACCACATGAAAGTTTATATTGTGAAATCCCTTACAGTACATTTGGTCATCCTGTTGTAACAAAGCATACAGTCCTTAGCCACACTAATCTTGGGAAATGAAACCTCACGTCTATTTGACTCTTAACTAAAGGTTAACAAATATAACTGATGAGAAATATAAAACCTGAAGTTTAATTGAGTTTCTTCTATTCCTTTTGTCATAACCTGAGCTCTGTAGGAAAACTAACATTTGTTAAGTGCCTACCATGTGCCAGATTCACAGCTGTAATAGGGTTCTGTTATTTTAAACGATCTCAATCTTCATGACTACTCTGGGAAATTTAGGCATTTGTATTACTATTTTTTAGCTAAGAAAAGTGAGATTTGAGAAATTACTTGTCTCAGGTTACACAGCTAAGACATGACTAAGTTGAATTCCAAAGCATGTGCTTGTTCTTATGTCTCATAGTATGCCTCAAGTCAGAGGTTTATAATTATTCTGTTCTTTTTAAAAATTTAAGCAATAGCAAAAAGTAGAAAAAAGAAAGCAAGAAATAAGCCCAAACATCAACTGTTTAGGAAATAATCAGTATAGTAGGCGAGTATTAATTCCTGTCATATTTCTGTACACATAGACAGAAGGAAAAATGGGAAAATCGATCGTAATAAAACGCATTTTGAATAAAGATGGTTTATTCAAAAAAATGGTTATTTCTTTTGGTTATTTCGGTTGGTTATTTCTTTACTATACAGGAGGAGAATTCCTTAACTATCTTCCCAATGATTTTAAAAAGTTAAGAGATTAGGGTTATTTTTTTCAACATTTAATCAATATAAACTCACCCCATACTCTAAAAAAAAAATGAGGAAATTAACACTTTTTCTCACAAATATTTAAAGATGTATTTTTATTTCAGTTTCACCAATGTTTATAACATTTACATTTGATTTTACGTTATATACATTTACAATTATATATAATTCCCAAATTTACTTAGTCTCAGTTCTTCACTTAAAGTCAGTACTTATCACCCATCCTTTACCACATTTTCTCTTTACTTTTCTGAATTCTTTGATTTTTTGTTTGTTTATTGAATTTTATCATTAGTTGGCTTTTTCAGGAAAGAGTTATGAATACTGGATTTTTCTCTTTTTTTATTTTTTGTTTTTGCATGCTTGACAATGTTTATTTTGACATTATACTTGAAGAATTAATTACTTAGCTGGTTATGAAATTCTTGATGTGTTTCTTCTAATGTAGAGTGGATGACTGTTCCCTGATGCCGTTTCTACCCCCACCTTCTCTAAAACCTGATGGCTTCCTCCTTTCAGACATAGTGTAAGGGCTGGGAATTGACTTCAGTCTGCTTTTCTATACCCTGAGGGATGTGGAGAGAAGGAACAGTGCTCAGCCAGGGCCATGATGACATGTTGAAGGACCTTGGATCAATTTTTTTTCATCTGCAGTTTTGATAAATGTCATGTATTCATAATGATAGAAGTTAGTAGGGTTTAGATCATTTGCAAAATTCCTCAGAATCCGTAGAAAACAGTATATCCTGGTAGTTTTTCTTGTTTGAGGCTTCTATAGATAAGTATTTCTCCTGACTTTCATTTCTTGAGCTATCATTTCACCTTGTGTGAGTGGGAATTCTCACAATTTTGTCCCTTCATTTCTTACCTTGGTATTGTCTGTGGGCATAGAATACAGTTAAGAATGCCACCATTTCCCACCAGAATTTTTGGTTGTGTCTTGTTTGGTTCCTGCAGATGAATATTTTACAGTCTTTTACAGTGTTCTGTTTATTTCTTCTAAGTATTGGGGCAGAAATTCAGAAACCTACCTTTAGGCAAAATTGCCATATTTAATTTTAAAGGCATTCTAAGAGAATACAATATACATGAACCAGGGTGCTGCAGAATACTGATGTGTTACAAAATGGTGTCAGGTGTGGGGCAAGAGCAGCCTCATCTTTTTAATCTGTTTTCTATACAAATATTATCATTTTCTATGAGTTCCATATTGTAAAAATGGTTGAGAAACACTGATCTAAACTCCACAACCTAAAATCCATGTTTTTTTTCTTTTAACAACAACAAAAAAGTTTTTGTTTTGTATATAGATTGCCTAGAATACATTCTCTACATCTCCGTAGCCTTTCCTTTCCTAGGGTTAAAGAGTTTATTTCTTGAATTAGAATAACTAAAAATAGGAGATGAGTTACAATTGCTGGTTCTGCAGTTGTTTTTTTTTAAGTCGTATGTTTTAATTGTTTGCATAATATGATTATAACCAAAATTTAGCTCATCTGTTGATTCAGCAAGTGTTTATGGAATACTTATTTTAGGTGCTGAGGAGAGATATATAAATAAATATGTTAAATCAAGTTAAACAATGGGAGCAGACACATAAAGCTACTTGTGTGTGGCCACACTGTACCATTCATATATCAACTACAATTCAAATTGTGTTGTACTACTGGCCCTGTAGTGTACCATGTATAAACGTAGCACAGAATTCTGGCAATAGTCAAATTATATGAGACATAAAGGGAGGTAGGAATTGATGATCAGCTTCTAGGAGATTGTTGTACCAGAAGAGAATTTTAAAAGTTGGATAGTAGTTGATAAGACATGGAGAATTGTGAGTAATTCAGTAATATTTAAATAAGAATAGGTAATGGAAGAGAGAGAGGCATAATCATAGCTCATGTACTAAGGCCTTTATGTACCATGCTAAAGAATTTGGCCCCTATCACGTGTATTAGTTATCTATTGTTACACAACAAATTACCCCAAACTTAGTAGCTTGAAACAATTATTACCTCAGTTTCAGATAGTCAGGAATTTGGTAAGCACTTAGCTGTGCACTTCAGGCCCAAGATCTCTCATGAGGTTGCAGTTAAGGTGTCACCTGGGGCTGCAGTCATCTGAAGCATGATTGTGACTTCAGGAACTATGGCTAGGATGGCTCTCTCACATGACTGTTGTGAAGAGTCCTGGCTCCTCACTGGCTGTTTGCAGAAGACCTCATTTTCTCACTGAATAGGCCTCTCTGTAAGGCTGCTCACAGCATGGCAACTGTCTACCCACAGATTAGAACTAGTAAAATGGAGAAAGAGGCTACAAAAGGGTGTGAATACCAGTTTGTGGAGATCATTGGGGGCCATGTTGGAGGCTGGCTACTCCATCCTGGAAGTGATAAAGAACTATTAAATGTTTTGAGCATATATGCGATACTCATATTTTTATTTCAAATACATGATTCTGCTGTGGAGAATGAGGTATAATAAAGGACAAAATTAAAGTCATGAAAACTATAATAATCTAGAGTTATCAAGATCTTGAAATAAAGCAATGCTTATGAGGTCTAAGAGATTTTTGAGAAATATTTAAAAAACAGAAAAGGCATAATTTATTGCTTATTGAGTGGATGCGGTAGGTTAGGAAATAGAGGCGTTTAGGATGGCTGCTAGGTGTCTGGGGTAGAGAAACTAGGTGGATGTTGATGTGGATATAGCACATTAGGAGAGGACTGTCTAATCAACAACTGGTTATCTGTAGACCTGGAGCTCAAACAAGGGGGAATGAATAAGAATATAAAATGAGAAGAGGGCTTAAGATGGAACACAGAGATTTGAACATGCTGGGGAAGGAAAAGGATCCAGCAAATGAAACAAAGAAGAAATTATATAAGAGTTAGATAGTAAACCAGGAAAGTGATCTTACAGAAGCCAAGGGAGAATGCAATGTTGAGAAAATAAGGAACCATATAGTTAACATGTAATGATAAAGTGTAAAGCTCAGTGAAGCTCTGGAGTACAGTTTGAAAAGCCTAAACTAAATACTTTAGTTTAGTGAGTTAGCATTGTGACTGTAATCTCAGTGTAAAAACAGAATATGAATGATTTTCCAAGGTAGTAGTATTAGGATCTAATGATTCCTTTCCCATTGCCCCCTCCAAAACACACATACACACACGCACGCACATGCACAGGCACAGGCACACACTCACCCTCACAGAGCCCATATAATTTTATAAGACAAAATTAGCTTCTTGTCCACACCCTCCACATTTTACTATAATGGACTATACCAGGAGTCAGCAAATTTTTTTCTGTAAAGGGCCAGATAGAAAATATTTTAGGCTTCATAAGACTCTCTCACAACTGCTCAACTGTCGTTATAGTATAAAAGCAACTATAGAAAATATGTAGATAAATACATGTGGCTATGTTCCAATCCAGCTTTATTTACAAAAGCAAATGGGACAGCAGTTCCACTCCTGGGTATATACCCAAAAGAATTGAAAGGACACACTCAAACAGGTACTTGTACTCCAATGTTCATAACAGCATTATTCACAATAGCCAAAAAGTGGAAGCAACTTAAATATTCATCAACAGAGAGTGAATAAACAAAATGTGGTATGTACATACAATTGACTATTATTTAGTCTTTTAAAAAAATATAATTCTGACACGTTACAGTATGGATGGACCTTGTAACCATTATGTTAAGTGGAATAAGCCTAAAACAGAAGGAAAAATACATAATTCACTTACCTGAGATACTTAAAGTAGGCAAATTCATACAGACAGAGAGTTGAATACAAGTTACCAGGGACTGGGGGAGTGTGGAATGTGGAGTTTTTGTTTAAAGGATATCGAGTTTCTATTTTTAAATATGAAAAAGTTCTGGAAATGGATAGTGATGATGATTCTACAACATTGTGAATGTACTTAATGCCATTGAATTATACACCTAATGGTTAAAATGGTAAATTTTATGTATATAACATATGGTAAACCACAATATAAAAAATGTATAATAAGAATAATAATAATTAATAAACAAAGACAAACAAAAAAATTTAGGCAGCAGAGTTAATTTGGCCTATGGGCCAAAGTTTATCAGCCTCTGGACTATAAACTCCTAAATACAGAGACTGTGTCTGTTTTAACTTGTATCCATCATGCCTAACACTTTTAGCTGTTTTATTGATGATTATAGAAAAGTTCAACATAGCCAAATGGAATTAAGATTTTGGGCCTTCTTTTTTCACTTGTATACTTATTTTCATAGTCTGTTTAGTGTTTATTTAATACTTGCTTAATTTTTTATTGCAAATCAAGAGGAACAATTACGATGTTAAGATTATAGGATTAAAAAGAAAATATTGATTTTACATAAAACTCTTAATTAGGAAAATATATATACATATATGTTTTGTCATTAAACCTTAAATGACTTTAATCTCCATCATACAGTTTTGAAAAATATCATTTCTAATAAGCCAATGCTCATGTTACACAAAAACTGTTTATGTTCTGTCTTTACAGATGTATCTAAAAGTCTTAGATTTTACACAGTACCAGCTTATGTTCTTTGGACAATCTGTAATAGTCAGTGGTCTGAGTACGAAGTGGATTTGACTAGCAAGAGTAGGTTTGTCTTCCTGTCTAGTTGTGTATTGAATGATAGAAATCACTAGTACTGGAGAGAATACCCAAAGAGTTTTCCTTAAATGAAGACCTGTCCTTTTTTCACATTTCATTATATCACTTTACATTTTTTCAGGGCTATTTACAAATATTTATTAGTATTCATATCTATTTAATATGGGTCCCTCTTTATAAAGGAGAAAACTGAAGGGGAAAAGCATAGTAAACTTCAAAAGGGGTCATAGTCCTTAATGACAAAAATAATCTTCATGTTATAATTAAAAACTTAGTCAACTATGACCGAACTCGAAAACCTGGCAATCCTTCTTTCATTTCTGAGAGAACCGCTGATCAATTAACCCTAATGGAGTAAGTAGATGGTATCAGTCAACTACTGTAATGTATAGAAAACAGTGTGTTTTGACATTTGTTTATTTAATAGGTAGATGGTTTTGAGGGTTTTTTTGGTTTTTGTTCTTTTTGTTTTTGTATTTTTTAGACTTGGACCCAGGGTCCATTGAGGATATTTTGTAGTCCAGTATAGATATAGAATTGGGACAAATGCAATTATTCATCTTTGTCAAGACTCATTCTTGGCAGTTTTCCAATGTATCGTCTTGAAATAGGTCATGAAAATAGTAGGGTGTATTTTAGCGTCAGGTACTTTTTCAAAGTGTGCTTAACTTGCTAGTCAATTTGAAATGAACTCAAATCAAAATTTACTACTTTGAAGAGGAACATTGAGATAATGTAGTAATTTCTATGTAGAGGAATAAATTCGGCCATTGGTATCAATTTTCACATAAGCAACAAAAAGTACCCTTTTTGCTGCCAGGTTTCTTAACCTGGCAAGCAAAGGCTTATCTAGAAATAAACATTGTTTTCAATCCCTTTTTCTCATAGATCTCTCCTACTAGGTAATTCTCTAGAATGTGATTCATTTTACAGCATGTTTATCTATACTTTCTGTCAGGCTACAAAGGCTTATGGCATTTCCTAGTGAGAAACAACTCCATGACCAATGTAAATGGCCTGCCTCTTCCATGTTCAGATGTCTTCTGGCAAGACACAGATTCAAGAAGTGAGCTAGAGGTTATTAAGAAGGTCTTTATTGAATAAAAGTAAATTTGCCTCATTTATACCCCAAAGGATCAAACGTTGAAGTCAGTTCTATGGTCATAACAGAGAGTCATAACACTTCTTTTTCTCCAGGGTTTCTATAAGAAGCAGTGTAAAATGATATTATGATGTGACTGGCATGTGACATGGAGGCTTCAGTAAATCCAAAGTGAGATTAATTAGGATTAGTAGTTTTTTGTCTAGCTAAAAGCTGTTTGGCTTCTTGGCTTAAAAGTAGTTCTTTTTGATAACTAGAAATGTGATCTTGTTTGTTTTAGTGTCTCTGAGCATTTTATTCAAAGAGTTGAGGATGTAAAAGATAGCTTGGTTATGATTATACTTAGAGCTTAATGTAAAATCCCTTAGGAGTTCAACAAACATAACCTTTACAACTAGTTATATTTCCAGTTTTCCTAAATAAGATATGGGACTATTGCCAATCTTGGTTTATTTAAACAAATCTCACTGATTGTAGTGCAGGCCTCCAAGCCCAGACGATGCCCTTGCAACTTTGTCCCCAGGATCTCCCTAACTAGTGTTCCTTATTGAATTATCTAGAAGTAAACTAGGTTCACAGTCCCTTGTTTTTTTGGTTTTTTGTTTTTTAATTTTAGGCTCCAAAAAATGCTGTCCTTGGTTTATGAGTTTTAAAGGCTGGAGAAAAGATTGAGAGGGAAATTTGACATGAGGAACATTTTTTTCTTGAGTAGGTAAATAAAATCAGGAAAAAACAAAGGACAAAGGAGAAAAGAAGATGAAATGCATTTATTTATTCTATAGTTCTGTCACCATAATAATTCACTCAGAAGAGGTGCATTTGGAATTTAGTATTTAGTGTTAAAAGTAACAGGCCTGAGGCAAATTGCAGGCCAGCACTGAGAAACAGTGGTGGATTGAGACCTATTGTATTGTTTAAGTGATTCCAGCACTGTCCAGGTGTCCTGATTTAAAAGCTGCTTCTTGAGTCAGGAAATTGTATCTTGTTCTGAGGTTTACTGTAATAAAGTACACGGTCCTAGGGGATGGTACTGCTGGCTCCATGAATCACTTTACAAGCTGGCTGCGCTGACCCAAGCCCCATGATTTATTTATGCCATACCATAGTAGGAATGGCAAATATGTAAGCCACACATGGTTTCTGGGATGGGTCTTTAACTGGAAAATTGCCATAAATCCATAAAGTGAGATAGGGCAGAGCAAGCCACAGCTTGTGTCATGTCCAAGAGATCTCTTCCTATTTTATAGGGATGTACAGTTCTAGAACTGGTTATAGGTTCAGCATCCTTTTGGGGATGTATCCTTCAGCTTTTTGTGTACTGTGTTTTAGTCTACCTAGTGTTTGATTCATTGTTCACATATCTAACAAATACTTCTAAAACGTAAGTCTAGTCCTGTTGTCACTAATATTTTCTCTTGTATTTACATCTGTAAAGTGGAATTGACTTGAATATTTTAGATAATTACCCACAGGTTTATCAAGCAAAGTTTCTTTTTGGTGGAGGGAGGAAGTGGAAAATATAGCATTGGACTACTAAACCAATGATTAGTCATCCTCTTTTAAATCTAAGCTCGTGATGCCAGTATTGTAATAAGGTTAGAATTCTGCCTAGCTTTTTGATCTTGATTCCCCAGCGCTAATAAAGAGATTCTATTAGAATTACACTTAGGATTTATATGGGTAGCCAAATATCGAGCCAAAATGGACAGCATAAGAATTTTCATTTTATTTATATTTTCACTTTTTATTTCCATCTCTCTGCCCCCTCCCTTTGGCCAACCATCAGCTTGTTCTTTATATTCTATGGGTCTATTTCTGTTTGTTTATTTATTTTTTATATTCATTTCTGTTTTTGTTTTTGTTTTGTGTTTTTATAGAGTCCATATATAAGAGATCATACAGTATTTGTCTTTGTCTGACTTATTTCCCTTAGCATAATACACTCTAGGTCCTTGTTGTCACACTTTGTCTGACTTATTTCCCTTAGCATAATACACTCTAGGTCCTTGTTGTCACACATGACAAGATTTCATTCTATTTTATTTGTGGGTAATATTGTATGTATGTGTTTTCTATATACAGTATTATATCATCTGCAATGGAGTTTTACTTCTTCCTTTCCAATTTGGATGCCTTTTATTTCTTTGTCTTGTCTGATTGTTGTGGCTAGGACTTCCAATACTATGTTGAATAGAAGTGGTGATAGTGGTCATCCTTTGCTTGTTCCTGATCTTAGAGGAAAGGCTTTCAGACCATTGAATATGATATATGCTGTGGGTTTGTTGTACATGGCCTTTATTATGTTGATACATTCATTCTATACCCAATTTTTTGAGAGTTTTCATCATAAAATTATGTTGAATTTTGTCAAATGCTTTTTCTGCATCTACTGAGATGATCATATGGTTTTTATCCTTTTTGTTGTTAATGTGATGCATCCCATTGATTGAATTACAGATGTTGAACCATCCTTGCATCCCTGGGTTGAATCCCACTTGGTCAAGGTATATAGCCTTTTAGTGTATTGTTGAGTCTGGTTTGCTAATACTTTGTTGATAATTTTTTGCATTTATGTTCATCAAGGATATTGGCCTGTAATTTTCTTTTTTTGTAGCATCTTTATCTGGTTTTGGTATCAGCATAATGCTGGCTTCACAACGTGAGTTTGAGAGCATTCCTTCCTCTGCAGTTTTTTGAAATAGTTTAAGAAGGATGTATATTACTTCTTCTTTGAATGTATGGTAGAAATCACCTGTGAAGCTGTCTGGTCCTGTACTTGAGAAGTTAAATACTTCAGTCTTGGAAAGTTATACACTTCTAGAAATTTATCTGTTTCTTCTAGATTGTCAAAATTTGGAGCATATACTTGTTCTAGTATTCTTTAATGATTCTTTGTATTTCTGTCATGTTGGTTGTAACTTCTGTTTCATTTATAATTTTATTGATTTGGACTCTCTTGACGTGGTTGTTGAAAGGTTTGTCTATTTTATCTTTTTAAAGAAACAGCTCTTAGTATTATTGCTCTTTTCTGTTGCTTTCTAAATTTCTATTCTATTTATTTCTGCTCTGATCTTAACTAGTTTATGCCTTCTGTTTACTTTGGGTTTTGTTTGTTCTTTTTCTTTTCATTTCTTTAGGTATAGAGTTAGATTTTATTTGCGATTTTTCTTGTCTTTTGAGGTAGGCCTATGTCACTATGAACTTTTCCTCTTGATACTGCTTTCACGGCATCCCATAAGTTTTGAAAAGTTGTGTTTTCATTTTTATTTGTTTCAAGATAGTTTTTGATTTATTGTTTGACTTCCTCATTGCTCCTTTGGTTGTTTAGCATCGTGTTATTTAAATGCTTGATATGATTTCAGTATTCATGAATTTATTGATTCTTGTTTCATGACCTAATAATATGTGATCTGTCCTGGAGAATGTTCCATGTACTTGGAAAGCAATGTATATTCTGTAGTTTTTTGATGAAATGTTTTCTAAATACCTATTGACTTGATTTCGTCTAAAGTGAAATTTAAGGCATTATTTCACTATTAATTTTCTATCTGGATGATTTAACCATTGATGTGAGTGAGGTATTAAAATCTTCTACTATTATTGTATTACTGTAGATTTCTACTTTTATGTTCATTAATAATTCCTTTATACATTTAGGTGTTCCTATGTTGGGTGTGTAGATATCTATAATTGTTACTACCTCTTCTTGAATCGACCCCTTTATAATTATGTAATCTCCTTCTTTGTCTTTTTTTATACTTTTTGTTTTATAGTCTATTTTGTCTAATATAAGTATTGCTATTCTGCTTTCTTTTTTTCTCTTTGCATGAAATATCTTTTTTATCCCTTCTCTTTGAATATGTATTTGTCTTTAGATTTGAAGTGACTTATAAGCAGCATATAGATGGGTCATGTTTTTAAATCCATTCAGCCACTCTATATCTTTTTATCGGAGCATTTAATTCATAAACATTTAAAGTAGTTATTCATAAGTATATACTTATTGCCATTTCATTCGTTGTTTTTAGGTTGTTTTTATTGTTGTCCTCTGTTGCTTTCTTTTAATTTCTTCCCTTGTGTTTTTCTTAATGTGTTGTTTAGGTTTCTTTCTCTTTGTTCTTTGTGGGGTGTTTTTTTGTTTTGGGGTTGTTTTTTTTTAGATTTTTGGTTTGTGGTTACTGTGAACTTCACATTTATCATTCTTTATGGCAATCTATTTTAAACTGATAGGCATTTAAGTTTGGATATATTCTTAAAGCACTTAATTTTTTCTTCCCCTTCATGTTTTATGTTCTTGATGTCATATTTTAGATCTGTTTGTGTTGTGTATGGTCTTAATACTTATTGTAGATTGAGTCGAGTTTATGCTGTTTTCTTTTAACCTTCACAGTATTTTTTTAAATGTCTAATTTGCTATATTTATTGAATATTTCACTTTACCTGTGAGGTTTTTCCCTTCCTCATATTTTCTTATTTCTGGTTATGGCCTCTCATTTCTACTTAAGGAAGACCCTTTAATATTTCTCGTAAAACTGGTTTAATGCTGGTGAAGTCCTTTAGTCTTTGCTTATCCCTGAAATGCTTTCTCTCTCCAATCCTGAATAACCTTGCAAGGTAAATAATAATAATATTACAACCTACTAGGTTTTAGATTCCTTTCTTTCAGCACTTTATAGTCCTTCTGGCCTGTAAAGTTGCTGATGAGAACTGAGCTGACAGCCTTTGTATGTAACCCATTTTTCTCTTGCTTCCTTTAGGATTTTCTCTTTATTGTTAACTTTTGCCATTTTTACTACAGTATATCTTAGTGTGGGTCTCTTTGGGTTCATCTTGTTTGGAACTCTCTGTGCTTCCTGGACCTGGATATCTGTTTCCTTTCCCAGATTAGGAAAGTTTTCAGCCATTATTTCTTTAAATAAAGTTTCTGTTCCTTTCTCTCTTTCTTCTCCTTTGGGATCCCTATAATGTGAATGTTTGAACACTTAATATTATCCTAGAGGCCTCTTAAACTATCCTTGTTTTTTTTAAATTCTTTTTCTGCTGTTCTGATTGGTTGGTTTCTACTAGTCTGTCTTCCAGGTCGCCGATTTCTTCTTCTGTGTTAACTAATCTGCTGTTGATTTCTTCTAATATGGTTTTTCTTTATTTGGGTGCAGGGATTTTTATATGTGTTTATTTGAGCCAAGCTGACGACATATGCTGGAGACCAAGATCTCAAATGCCCTGGAGAATAACAGCTTTGCAACCTCTTTTATGCATTTAAAATTAAGGAAAGAGCATAAGAAAGACTACCTGAAGGTGGGAGCAAGGAAGGTGGGATTGGATTACAGGATAGTTAAGAAGATTATGTGCTTTCTAACGGGTGGTTATGCCTTTAAGGGGTATTACTCTCTGGCATCTCAAAAGTGTGTTAACCTAGATACACAAGAACAAGGACAGGGCTTGCTTAAAAACCTTTCATTGAAGAAGCTATAGGCCCGAGATGTGACCAGCCCAGTTAGGAATTTATCATTTATTACAACACCCCTTATTTATCCACAGTTCTCCCTTTTGGTCATAAATCGATCTGAAGGATGCATTAATGACCAACCTTTTGGTCAGATAGTGTGGTCTCATAGCTCTAGGAAGGCTCAGTACCCACATCGTCTTGTTGAAATGATATGGACCATTGAGGAGGGCAATACTATAACCACATGATGTGAGTTGAGACCAAATTTTCCCAAAAGGAGAAGGGCAGGTAAATGGAAGGCAGTCAGGTCTTGTAGCCTTCGTTGTGAAAAAATACTCTAGATTATTTCTATTCTTTGAACTATCATGATCCGAGGTTCGCCTTCTGTCTCATTTTTCTGTATTTGGCATCTAGTATAATATTTACATAAGCCATAAAAAGAGTATTAACAGTAATGCTATACATGTATAGTAATCATAAAATTATATTTTATAGAACATCCCAAAGAACAAGTTTAACTTATTATAACTAATATCATTGGCAAATATTAAGACAGTCAAAATAGATTCTTATTCAATATCAGTTTGTAAGTATTCAGGACTTGTTGATGTCTTAGGATTGCTGTCTTCCTCTGTTGTTAGCGGCTTCTCATCCTAGAGCAGTCTTAGGTGGAGGCAAGTCTGTTTTAGGGAGAGACAAGTGTCATAGGTAGACATAGGTGTATTTTTGTGGTTCGGCGCCTGATAAGGTCCCTTCCAGTGAGGTTGGAGAGTGTTTTTTATTTGATGTTCTTTCCAATCAACAAAAATCTCCAGGTGGCAGTTGGTGATATTTAAGTCTTTGACTGTTGAGAGCTCATGGTGAAAGGAAGTGGTTACCAACTTGGCATTTTCTTGAAATGACTCTTATCAAACTTTGATAGTGTAAGATGTCTATGTTCAATACTGTCAGCTCATAAGTTCCTTCATCTAAGTCCTCCTTATGATTTATAAAGGAATGCACATGCCAAAACTGGAAAGCTAGGGAACAGAGAAGAACCAGGTGGCCATTTTGGGTTTCTCATAGCCCCATCTGTTTGTTTAATTTACAGCCATTGCTTATTCATGCAATATACCTTGGAAGTTTCGTCACTGATTTACAATGCTCCCCATGCAATTTAACATCAAAGACAAGTTTCTTAAGGTGTTCCAGGGCCCTTCTGGAACACACAGTTATTCCTACATATATTGAGACTTTAACTCTTAAAGCTTCAACTTCTAGTGAAAACTAAGAAGTAAGCAATGAGCATTTTTTAGCTTGGACATTTTATAACATTTAGAAACATATTTCATAGATGTCAAAGTCAATTATTAACATAGACTTATTTTTGTAAAATATGTCAGTTTTAAACCAACAAACTTAAGCTAGCTTTTATTTACTAAAGATTAATCTTAGATCATGTGAACTTGAAAGTTTTGAGTTAGTTTTCTTGTTTCTGAGAATTTTAGAATACCCAATCCTTACAAGCACTTGCTTTTAAACTAATTTTAACAATACCATCTTGAGGAAGAAAATTATCTCACATTTACAGTATACATATATGTAGACAGACACAAACAGAAACAGTTGGATCCAATTTTCGTTTCGGAGGCATTTACAATTTATATCTGTCCTTGAGAAGTCAAGTTCCTAATGACCTTCCTCCTTTTAAAATAAGGACAGCCATTTTTAATACCTCAAAAAATTGGGTTGACACCTAAACAAACATCATAGGTTGACCCATTTATCTAAATTCTCTCTCACTTTGTAAATCCTTTTCTATAGTTTCGTTTTTGCTTAGGAGAGAAGGCATTTTAAAGTTCTGAGACAGTCTCTAATAGTTCCTTTTCCTATTCACTCTGCAAAACTTTATAGCTGGCTTTTTCTAATTGTGCACACAAAAATTAACTTAGAAGTATCAAGGATCCTCATCTCTGATGAGCCAAGGCAGATATCCCTAGAGGACTGCTTTATGCCCTAGAGGATATTTTCCTCCGGCAACCCCACAAAGATTCTTAGTCACTTAAGAATACCAAGCAGGGGCCAGCAAGAGCTTACTGGATGCTGTCGGAACTGCGACGCTTTCCACAGCATGGAGCTCTCTCTCGGAGTGAACCCATTCCCAGGCACCCTTCCCTTCTCCCCAGTGCTTCTGCCGGCTTCTGCCAGCTTCTCCAGAATTGGCTGCATTCCTGTAGTGGACAACCCCAAACGCCCAACTCTGCCATTCTGGATTCAGGGATCTGCAACAACTATTGTTGCCTCATTGGCTGTTCAGGCTGGGAAAGCAAGTTCTTTCTCTTTCAAAGCTAAAGAGAGTTTAGTCTCTCATTTACCCAGCGAAGATTTTGTTCAGACTCTCAGCAATCCAGTTAAAAAGCTGACCTTAAAAGCAGCAACCTATTTTTTTTTCCTTTCCCCGGGTATTTTAACCCTTATCTCTCCTCAAGGATTTTCTAACAACAGCTCAAATAAAGTGATTGCCTGCTACTTAAAGCAAGGAGGCCCAGGATTTCAAGAGAGACTCACCCAAGTTCTCCCAGTGCAAAATGGGGAGCCACTGGGGCACAATAGGCTTTTGCTTGTACTTAGCACCTGGTTGGGGTCCGCAGAGTGGTCCTGAGTGGGCTTCTTCTAAATCTTGCTTCAGTATACCAAGTAAATATTGATGTAAGAAACGTCCAGACCTGTGGAGAATTTTTATAAGAGTATATCTGAACCAAACTGATGACATATGCTGAGAAGCAAGATCACAAATGCTCCCTCTAATCTGTTTTTCATTTCAGTTATTGTATTCTTCAGATCTGCTTGGTTCTTTCTTATACTTTCTCTTTGTTGAAGTTCTCCCTAAGTTCTTCTATTCCAGTCTCAAGTTTGGTGAGCATCTTTATGATCGTTTCTTTGAATTCTTTATCAGGCCAATTATTTCTGTTTCCTTTGGGTTTTTTTCTGGGGATTTTTCTTATTCCTTCATTTGAGAGATATTCTTCTGTCTTTTCATTTTGTTTGACTTTCTGTATTTGTTTATATGAATTAAACAAAGTAGCTGTCTCTTCTAGTCTTGGAAAAGCAGCCTTATGTAGAATAGGGTTCTGAATAGATTGTGTGTGCAGGGTGGTTTTGGCAGGTAGGTAGGAGCTGAGTGGGCGTTTAGGACATGCAAGACACTGGCGTGCTGAGCCAGAGCAGCCCCAGGTGGGTAGGCAGGCCAAGGCGCAAAGTAATGCCTTCTTCATCCTCTTAGTTCTGGCCCAAATGAGCTTGGATGAGGGGTCCCAGAACACACTGCAGCAACCTTGCAGGCAGGCCATAGCACCTGGAGAGGGCCCCCTGCCCACTCAGTGGAGGTGGAGGAGGACATAAACAGTGGTGCTCACCAGCTCCTCTGACCCTGAAGAATTCCTACGGTCTTCAGAGAGCTCCTGAGGCCCTCCTGTCATCACTATACAGTCTCTCTCGTTCATTTTATGGAAAGTGGTCCCTGTGTAGAAGAGACCTCTCTGTAGGCTGTATGTGCCAGGTAGTTTTGAGAAGCTCCTTGGAGTCCAGCAGATGCTTATGGTGCCTGGGGCACTAGCTTGCCAACAGAGTGGCTCCGGGCAGGTTGTCCTGCAGGTGTGGTGACACCTTATTGTTCCTGCTTGCTTCCTTTGTTTGAAGGGAAAAGGCTCCAGGCATTGTAGCTGGGAACTCTCCATGGTGATTTCACAAGGCCAAAGCACCTGAATAGAGCTCCTAGCCACCCTATCAACATGAGGGGAATGCAAACAATGGTGCCCACCTGCTCCTCTGGCCTGCTCCTCTGGCCTGCTCCACAGCCCTGGAGGGCTCCTTTGCCTTCCCAACCTTTTCTATTTGGTCTAGTTCTCTTATTTGTTGTCAGCTGTTTATTCAGCATTCAGTTGTTTCACAGGAGTAATTGCTACCTACATACATGTATATTTGATTTTGCTTATGGGAAGGGGTGAATTCAATGTCCTCCTATGCCATCCCCATTTTAGACCTCCTAATTTTTCATTTTAACCTAAATAAAATCGTCTGTCTGTTAGTTAAACTTTTTATTTTGAGATAATCGTAGATTCACATTTAGTTTTAAGAAAAAATATAGAGGGATCCCCTGTATCTTTAGGCATTTTCCCCAGTGGTGACATCTTACAAAAACCAAGATCACAACCAGGATATAGACATTGATATAGTCGAGATACAGAGCATTTCTGTCACCACAGTGATCTCCTTTTATAGCCACACACCTACTTTCTTCTTACTCTTCCTCCACCTCTTACCTCTTGGCAGCTACTAACGTGATCTCTATTTCCATAATTTTGTCATTTCAAGAACATTATATAAACGGAAACAGAGTATGTGATCCTAGTAGATTTTTTTCACCCTACATAATCATCTGGAAATTCATCCAGATTGTTTTATCTGTCAATAGTTCATTCCTTTTTATTGTTGAGTGATATTCCATGGTATGGACGTACTACCATTTGATTAACCATTCATCTGCCGAAGGACATCTGGGTTTCCATTTTTTTCCTGTTATGTATTAACCTGCTATAAACATTTTTGTACAGGTTTTTGTATGAGCTTAAGTTTTCATATTTTTGGAATAATTTCCCAGGTGTCCAATTACAGGATCACATGGTAGTTGAATATTTAATATTTTAAGAAACCGCCAAACTCTTTTTTTAGACTGGCAGTACCATATTATTGTTACCAGTCCAGAGTCCATGTGCCTGATGCTTTGAAAAGCCAAAACTCAAATTGTCAGAGTTTGAAGAAAGGAAAAGTTTATTGATTGGGAAAGCACCAACCAAGAAGATGGGAGCCCTAGTAGTTTCTCAAGTCTGTCTTAAGGAAGGTAAAATATAAGGGGATATTTTTGTAAAAATTCAAGCCCAACTGAAATTCCTCTAGTGATTAGCATGTCTAAAGCAGGAGCTATTAGCCTGAAGGCCTTGGAAATAAGGCAGACTCGAACAAGATGGAGTCAGGGAGACCAACAAGCATTTCACTCTGTTACATTATGTTCCCAGCAGCAATGTATGAATGATCCTACTTTTCCACATCCTCACCAGCATTTGATTTTGTCTCTATTTTTATTTTGGCAGTTCTGATAGGTATATAGTGATATCTCAATGTGGTTTTAATTTTCATTTCCCAAATGGAGAATGATGTTGAATATCTTTTCATGCGCTTATTTGCTATCCGTATATCCTTTCAGTGAAATATCTCTTTCTTATTCCCATTTTCTAATTAGATTGTTTTTTTACTGTGGAGTTTTGAGAGTTCTTTATTCTGAATACTTGTCTTTTGTTAGATATGTGGTTTTACAAATATTTTCTCCCATTTTGTACGTTATCTTTTTGTCCTCTTAACAGAGACCTTTAACTCACTATGACTATATTTATTGGATATATTTTCTTTGATTAATAAACTTCATTTTTTTTAGAGCAGTTTTAGATTCATGGCAAAATTAGGCAGAAAGTACAGAGTTCCCATATACCCCAATCCCCAAACATGCACAATATTCCCCAGTACTAACTGTGGGCACCAGGGTGGTATATTTATTACAGTCAATGAACCTACATTGATAAATCATTGTCACACAACATCCATAATTTACATTAGGGTTCACTCATAGTTATGTACATTCTATGGATTTTGACCAGTTATGTATAATGACATACATCCACCATTGTAGTATCATATAATTTCACAGCCCTAAAATTCCTCTGTGCTCTCATTCATCTGTCTGTCTCCCCAACCCCTGGCAACCACTAATCTTTTTACTGTGTCCATAAATTTGCTTTTTCCAGAATGTCATATAGCTGGAATTATATAATATGTAGCCTTTTCAGAATGGCTTCTTTCACTTAGTAATATGCATTTAAGTTTTTTACACATTTTTTTCATGGCTTTATAGCTCATTTATTTTTCACACCAAAAAACATTCTATTGTCTAGATGTACCACAGTTTATCCACTCACTTACTGAAGGATATCCTGATTGTTTCCAAGTTTTGTCAGTTGTTAATAGGCTTCTATAAACAATCTCATCTAGGTTTTTGTGTGAACATATGTTTTCATTTCATTTGGGTAAATACTGAGGAGTGTGATTGTTGGATCATATGGTAAGAGTTATGTTTAGTTTTGTGAGCAAGAAACGCCAAACTGTCTTCCAAATTTTGCATTTCTACCAGCAATAAACAATCTTTTTATTCTCGCCAGCATTTGGTATTGTCTGTATTTTGAATTTAGCCATTCTGATGTATATTGTGGTTTCTCATTGTAGTTTGAATTCAATTCCCTAATGACATATGATGTTGAACATCCTCTTCTATCTTTTTCATACTTGGTGAGGTGTCTATGTCTTGCCCACTTTATCAGATTATTTATTTTCTAATTACTAAGTTTTAAGAGTTCTTTTATATATTGGATAATAGTCCCTTAACAGATGTATCTTTTGTAAATATTTTCTCCCAGTCTGTGGCTTGTCTTCCCAGTCTCTTGGTAGTTGAAGATTTTAAACATGCTTTTAAAAATAATGGTACATGTTTTTCAACAAAGTATCCAGAATACAAAGACTTAAATGCTTAAACAACTTAATAGTCTCTTATTTTAATGGAGAGGCATTATTAATGAAATGTAGAGCAAATTAATTTCTAGATATATATGGTTAACCAATCAAATTCAAAAGGGTTTATTTTCAAGTTTTACAAGTATTATGTACATGTAGCTTTTTAGAAGAAAATAAGCAGTTGCTTTTCTTTTATATGGTTAAACACTTGATAAATCACCACTTAATATATACTGCCTCAAAGGACACAAAGATCCGTTAGGCCACCAGTTTCAACCCAATGCAACATATTGAAATACCCTATTCCTCAGAGTTTCAAAAGGCATAAGGCTTTATCTACTTCATTGCTTGCCAGGCTCCATTCACTGCGAGACTTCATCATGCCACCCTGTTCCAGCTACCTAGAATATTTCTCAGGATAACATTTTAAGATTGAGTCCTTATCTGGCTCAATGCCTAGTGTGCCCTTTGTCACGCAGAAGACATTTAATAAATGTTAAACCAGCAGGAGCAAGAGGGATTAAAAGACTTCATTTTAAATGAAAGGATTAAAAAGGCGCCCAGAAAGGAGGCATATATTTGGGGAATATCAGAATTTCCCAAAGACTAAAGCATTAGGCTGGAAAATTTGGGTTAGAGCCCAACTGCAAATGGTTTGAATATCATGTGTAGTTTGTGAATTTATAAACTTATCACTTACATAGAATGGTGAATTTTTATATCTAGGATGTTCTTAGAATTTATTGTCCTGATCCAGAAAAATGAAATTGAGATGTCAGTAAATTGACAAATAATTTCTCACTCTTCTACACTTTCAGTCTTAGGCTGTTAAAGCTGGTGTCCTCAAGTATGCTGGCACATATACACACTAATCACAGAATTTTGTGAAAATTAAAATAAAATGCATAATTAGAGATTGGGGGTTTTTGGAGTCTGTAACACGTGCTTTTACTTTATTCTTTTCGTTGCTCTCTCTTTTTGTTTCTTTCAAAATACATACAAATTAAACTTTTTACATTCATGATCTCTCATGTAAGACAATGTGTATTTACTCTAGAATAGGACTACTTTAAGTATGAAATATCTTTTTCCTTCGCATGTGTTCTCAATCCGGTCTCTTAATTCTCATTATGATAAAATTCTAGGGTGTGAGAAGCAATCAAGTCTTATCACCCAGAGGCATATTTGGACAAATCAAATAATGAACTTTATAAATGAAGATATAATATTATGTTGGTTTTGGGTTTTGTTTGTTTGTTTTTACCTTCACAAAAGGCTTTTACTTTTCTTAACTTCCTACAGTAGCAACAGAGAGATGGTATATTATAGACTCCTGCTCTGCAGAGATTGACGGAGAACTACCATAGGGAAGATATCGGAACTCCTAGCCAATCAGGAGACGATAATAAGACCCTTTGGCAGCTATAAAACAATTCACAGGAGGTCATTTCATTTTACTTCATCTGAGTCAAGCGAGAACAAACCCAAATAATGTAATGTTTTAATCTCTGTAAAATTTTCTCATATTAGTCTAGTCATGAAAGAACCATTGAAGATCAACATTTCTTGTTTGTATTCATTATGCTAATTTCTTAAGCTTTACTTTGTTCTCCAAAATAATCAAGGCAGGAGATCCAACATCTTTCGACTCTGTTTAACTATAATTTTAAGAATAGACTTTACATATGATACAACTTACAGATTGCTCTAAATAAAACATCTAAAATATATTTGCTTATCTTATAAATTCATCAGCAAATCAGCCCATCAAATGTCAGTTCCTACAGATCACCTGGCTCTATAAGACTTATATGCATTTTACTTGGGCTTAGGGAAGAGCTAAATTAATCCATAGCACCTCGGTCAAACCATTGGCAAATAAATAATTGTTTAGCACTGAGGAGACAGAATAGCATTTGCAAATATTTTAATCACAATCATGTGGAAGAATGATTAAATTTTTTTATTGTGTCATAAAGGGATAGCACTAAGGAGGTTAAAAAGAGATTGCTTTCAGAATTGATTTTATAAAGTAATTTCTAAGAGTTAGGTTATTAATGCTAGTTAAGGTTGCTTTCAGATAGCTAGAGTTCCATCCCTTTAAATATGTTTAAATGTAGGCTGGAGGGGAATTTGACAGGAATGTGATAGATAGAATCAAGCAATGATTTTCATGGATGGATTTGATAATCCGTAAAGTCTTCTGCTATTCTGAGTCTGTTATTCTAGTTTTACTCTGTGATCTCGAAAGACTAATTTATGGCCTCTTTTTACTTTTTTACTGCTGTTTACTCATCAACCCTTTTCAATGTGGCTTTTGCTCCCAGGACCGAAACTGCTTTCCAGAGTAACTTGTAACGTTTTAAAAGCTGAATCCAATAGAAATTTTGCATTCTTTGTCCTAACTTGTCTGTAAACATTTTAAAGTATTTGATCATTTTTATTTATTAAAACTTTCTTTAGCTTCTAAGATACTACTATCTCCCCGTTTTCTTCTCCCTCTAAGACTATTCTCCTTTCGTTCTTTATAGACTTTTCTTTCACCACTGCTATGTGTGCCTCCCCTGATCTTGGTGGTCTCATGCACTCCAGTTATTTCAGCTATCTTCTGTGCTGATCATTTTCACATCCACATCTTAGGGCCTGATTCCAGGCCCATCTATACAACTACCTACTAGATATTGCCTCTCTCAAATTCACAGGGTTGTTCGTAAAGATTAAATTACTTAATCTGTGTAAAGTGCTTAGCTGACTACCCACCTCTATAGTAATCATCCTGGCAGTGTTGATCATGGTGAATTTTTTAACCAGTTCATTCATACTCTTTTATTTATTCTCTTGAGGAACCATTGGCTTATCCTTAAATTACTACTTTCCAAACTTTTCTTGGAATACTAGTATGCCTCAAGTTAATTGGTGTTCCACCCAGAAAATGAGGCAGTAGGGTTCCATGGTCTAGTAAGTTTGGAAAATGGTTTGAATAGGATTAATAAACTTTTTCTGTAAAGAGCCAACTAATAAATATTTTGGGCTGTGTGGACCATTTGGTCTTTCTCACAGTCGCTCATATTTCCTGTTGTAGTGCTAAAACGGTCATAGAAAATACATAAACAAATGAATATGTTTGTATTTTGTTAATATGTTATATAAAGACACTGAAATTTGAATTCCAAATAATTTGCACTATATATATATATATATCACAATAATAGTTTTTCTTTATTTTTTCAATCATTTAAAACATATAAAAGCCATTCTTTGCTTGTGGGATGTACATAAACAGGTGGCAGACCAGATTTGGCTTGTGGCCAGTAAGTTTGGCAATCCCTGCTTTAAATTGTAGCCTCCTATTAAAGATGCATAACCTATACCATAAAAAGCTCTTATAAGTTCTTATTGTGCTTTTAGGCCCAATGTTCCTCCTATTTCGCCATGGAAATCTTTTTTTTATGGGACATTTGTTAACGTCTCTTGCCATACTTCTATGGGAATACACATGAGAAATCTAACCTACAGAATACATGTGCGCCAGAGGTGAAAATTTTGGTTATGGAGCAGACTGGAAATAATAAGGGAAAATATCCTGTCTTTCTTATTTTTGCTCTAATCAGAGAATGGCAGTTTGGAAAATGAAATTACCTCTGTAAGAAAGGCACCAGTTCGGCACTACAGCTGAGTCAAAGATTTGGCTGAGTTGAAGGTGGACATGATAAAAATTCTTGCCATCGATCAGCTTTCAGAATGGGGAAAATATATGCATTGCTATAATGTAAGGTAAAATAGAAGTGTTTTAAGAGAAATAAAATAGTCAAGGAGAAAGAGATCCAAAGGCCACATACAAAATACAAGCAGTATTTTATCATTTTTTATAGTTTTAAAATAAATCTTTACTGTACTTGCTGAAATACTCTGCAAAGTTTAAAAGTTTTAAAAATTTAGTTTACATATAGTAAAATTCTAAAACTTGTTTTGAAATAATCTTTTCAATTGTCATTTTCCCGTATCTTTGAGAAGTAAACGTGTGACTCAGTAAACAAGGTTGGTTTTTGCTTTTCTGTTTGTGAGCATATTTTCCCTACTAAATAATAACATTGCTATGCAGAAAATTTTCAAGTTTAAAAAAAATCACTTTAATCAAAACATTCTGCATTTCCCATTCTTTTATGCCTACTATAACCATGTGTCGCTTATATATATAAAAGAAAAGTATTGTAATCATGCTTTCAAAATTATGTCTGGCATTTGACAAGCAACTAGAATCTAAGGGAGGATGCAGAGAAGACAGGATCATCCCCACTGACAGTAATAATTCATGTCTCAAACTCAAGCAGAGTCACTCACTCATTTCTGTAGAAGTTCTCCACCAGGTGTTTCATTCCAAAACTGGATAGGAGTGGAGTTCTTATCATTCTTGCCAACAAATTGATACCTAATGATGGAATTGTTGAATCATTAATATAGGGAGGTAGTAAATTAGAATTTGTTTTCATCCATTTTGGCCAGCCAGTGCTTTTGGTAACCATCAAGATCTCAGCAGCCTAGTGTTTTTAGATCCTTCTCAGCACACGCCAGCAGTCAGTCATTCATGTAGATCCCTACAGCTTTAAAATTCTTCATTTACAGCTTGAAGAATATATTGGATATTTACTCATTGGAACAATTCCTACTTTTTTAAGGCAGTGTACCACAAATCCAAACATTAGATATTCTGTATAATGTTGGCTATTTTGTGAAATCAAGACACACTTAGCTCTTGATTATGCTAGAAGGTGGAGAAATGAGTGCCATGATACCACTGGCATTCTTCTAGCAAATGTCATAGCAAACAGACTTGGAATGCAGCGTAAGCTAAAAAAAGAAGGCAGGCCAGCCATCACGGTAGCACAGTGTGGACAGCTGGTATGGACATGTTATCCATCTATGACTGGAAAAGGTTAAGTAAACAGTGGGACAGTGACAAAGTGCAGGGATTAATTGCTTAAAGCATTCAATTATTCTTAAAAGAGACATCTAAATAAATAGAAGTATTCTGGAGTTTGAGTTCTGAGAAACAATGTAAAGACTTTATTTTCCTTTGGGAACAGAAAATTCCTAAGAAAACAGTAGATGATGTAGCCCAAAAGTTTGAGTGTAACAACGACAGGTGTACCTTATTTTGAAGGGATTACATCTCTATAGGGGAGGTTTTGTACTCTGAATTTTTCTGTTCATATTATACTATCAAACATGAAGCAGAAAGGACATACTGCTGTGAAATAGTAAAGACAGAAATGAAAGAAAAGGCCTGTATAAATCTTTTTGTACACATCATCCCCAGATGTCACTGTGAACCCACCACTTAGGTTCATCTCTTGTGGTTCATGCTAAGCTGTTTCCCCCACCCTCAGATTTCCCAACACAAATCAGTGGGTTTAAGACTTAATGCACTAGGGATTTTCATAGGATTTGAGTAAATCTCCAGCGAAAACTCTCTTGGCTTGCCAGCTATTTTTAAAGGCAGAAATTTATGAAGCAGAAGATCCTAAGTTCACCTGACTGTCTTGTGGTGGCCCTTGCCATGAAGATAGAAGGAAGTTTGCCTATGAATGCATTATGAGATGCTCACCTAAACTTTTTCGAACAATCTGTTGGATAGAACCACACCGCAGAAGTCATCTCTGCATGATATTTCTAAGTCGAGTAATGGTCAATATTATGAATGTCTATAATATCATCAGAATTTAAGAGTTTAAAATAACTGATCATTTTCACTATGGAATTGGTAGATTTTGTATATACTTATTGAATTAGGAAAAGTAAATATAAATGCTAAAAACCCAGATCTTGATAAGGATGTGAGGAATTGGGAATACCTAATACCTTACTCTTAGTCTTTTAAATTAGTTCATCTTTCCATAAAGTACTAGGTCTCAAAATTACCTAGAGAGTTTCTTTAAAGTATAGATACCCATCCCCCGAAATTCAGATTAAGTAGGTTGGGAATAAAATACAGACTTCCATTTTGAATGATTTCTTATGTTTGAAACCACCATTTGTAAAGCAAGTTTGATATATATTTTTTTTCAGTTACACAACTTTCCACAACTATTTACCTAATTATTCTTGAGCACTTCTCGGGTTCCACAGGTAAATCTACTTTCCTCTCATAGATATTTTCCTTGATAGGCATTTTGGATTGATTTTAATGTGCTAAGAATTTCCTTATCCATTTTTTTCTTTCTAAATTATAGTTTGTCATAACATAAATCATCTATATCATCAAAGATAGAGTTTCTGTTTTTTTGTTGTCCTGGTGTTTGGGAGTGATTTTCTAGGGGAGAAGGGAGCTCATAGGTCTTTATTTTCCATCTGGAAATCAGAAATCCAAAACTGTCATTAGTTCTATATTGGAGCCCTAAAATAATTTTAATCAAGAAGAGAAAGGAGAAGGCATAGTAGCCTTAGGATTAAGTCATGTTAGTTGAGGCTTTTTTTTTTTTTAAGATGGGTATCAGTAATTGTAGCATGGTGAGGGCCTGAACAATCATTTTAGAACAAATAAAACACATGTTCTTTATTTTTATGAGTTCTCCCTGGAAATAGGTGGTCATTAGGTAGAATCCAAGGATCACTTCTACACTGAACTAGGGGTGGAGACAACTTAGTCTAATGAACTGTGACTGTATATTGAATGTAGTCTAAGTATCTCACATAAATGATATTATTTTCCTTTCTGGTATACTGTTTCACCATAAATTGTAGTTTCCTGCATAATATATTGAAGTGGCTTTTGCTCTCTATATATTTGGGTATAACAAAAGATACAAATGACATCACTAGAATCCTCAAACATGGAGAACATATAGATAAGTTTTACATACAATTTTGTAGTAGATTAATTTTATAGTTCTCGATTTCTTTTAAAGAAAGATATTATATGCCATTATTTTACAAATTAATGTGGATCCCGTAAATTTTAGTGGATCTCATTCTAATCAATAAGTGAAATGACATACCAAAGGAACAGATATTCTCTTAACAAGGTACTCCTTTCTCTTCAAGCTTTTTTTTCTTAAATAATGTATTCAGAGGGTAATTCTGGTCTTTTTAATTTCTAGATTCCAGTTATATTATATATTTTGCTATTTATAGACTTTTCATAGATTTTGCCTTGTGTATATAAAATGCTAAACAGATTTGAAACCTTTTATTAAAGGTTTTAGGATTTATGCTCACCTGCTTTGATAAAAATAACAGAGTAAATGCCGGCCTCAGTATCCAACTTGGCTGCTCAAGGCACCTATAAGCCCAGCATGGGTGGCAGGCATATATAGATGGCTTGGTGACTCTTACCAGGTGGCCCCTGAGGTGCACAGTCTGCAGCTGAACTTGGCCTGCAGCCGAACGCCTCTCAGGCCTGTGTTAAGGGGCCCCACAGGACACCTACTACATAAAGCTACTCTACCAAGACTAGGAGACTTAGGAGCCCTACCTTATACATAGAAACAGACACACAGGGGGGTAGCCAAAATGGGGAGACAAAGAATCATCTTCCACTTGAAAGAATAGAACAAAGCTCCAGAAAAAGAATTCACCAAAATAGTGACAAGCAATCTACCAGGTGCAGAGTTCAAACCACTGGTTATAAGGATGTTCAAGGAACTTAGGGGAAGAGTAGATGAACTCAGAGCTTTAACAGAGATATTAAAAGAAAAAAATGGAGATAAAAAACATAGGGAGCTAGTCAGGAATGAAGAATACAATATCTAAGATGAAAGAATTAACAGAGTGGATGAAACGGAGGATTGAATCAGTGACATAAAGGATGGGGTAGCAGAAAACACCCAATCAGAACAGTAGCAAGAAAAAATAATCCAAAAAAATGAAGATAGTTTAAGAAGTCTCTGGTACAGTATCAAGCTTAACAACATTTGCATCATAGGAGTACCAGAAGGAGAAGAGAGAAAGCAAGGAATTGAAAACCTATTTGAAGAAATAATGATGGAAAACTTCCCTAACCAGGTGAAGAAAATAGACATACAACCCCAGGAAGCTCAGAGAGTCCCAAACAAGAAGAACTCAAAGAGGCCCACACCAAGATACATCATATTTAAAATTCCAAAGGTTAAATTCGAAGAGAGAATCTTAAAAGCAGCAAGAGAAAAGCAGTTAGTTACATACAAGGGCATGCCCATAAGACTGTCAGCCAATTTCTCAACAGAAACTTTCCAAGCCAAAGGGCTTGGCACAAAATATTCAAAGTGATGAAAACCCATGACCTACAACCAAGATTACTTTACCTAGCAAAGTTATCATTTAGAGTCGAAGGACAGATAAAGAGCTTCCCAGACAGGAAAAAGCTGAAGGAGTTCATCACCACCAA
Source organism: Pteropus alecto (assembly GCF_000325575.1). Lineage (NCBI taxonomy): Eukaryota > Metazoa > Chordata > Mammalia > Chiroptera > Pteropodidae > Pteropus > Pteropus alecto. The sequence continues at coordinate 29,601,396 of NW_006443138.1, forward strand.
GCCAGTATTACAGGAAATGTGGAGGGACTTCTTTAAGAAGAAGAAAAAAATATATATCAAAAGTCTAAAGAATGGCAATAACTACATATCTATCAATGAGTACTTCAAATGAAAAAGAATTAAATGTTACAATCAGAAGATAAGATTGCTGAATGGATAAGAAAACAAGACCCTTACATAAGCTGCTTACAAGAAACTTACTTCAGATTAAAAGACACACAGAGACTAAAAGTAATGGGATGGAAAAAGATACTGCCCGATGGACCTAGAGGGCAGTGTGCTGAGTAGATTAAATCAGATAGAGGAAGACATGCCATATGATTGCATATGTATGTAGAATCTAAAGAACAAAATAAATAGAAACAAACTCATAGATACGGAGAATATTTTGAAGGTTACCAGATGAGAGGGGGATTGGGGGGTTGGTGGAAAATAGAGAAGGGATTAAGAAGTACAAATTGATAGTTACAAAATAGTCGTGGAGATAGAAAGTATAGTATAAGGAATATAGCCAATAATATTGTAATAATTATGTATGGTGTTAGAGGGGCACTAGATTTATTGGGTTGATCACTTTGTGAGTTATATAGATGTCTAATCACTATGTTGTACATCTGAAATATAACATGCGCCAAATAAAACATTAAAAAATAACAGTAAACTTAAATGTAAATTTGTCTCTTTCATATAAGAGTTGAAACTGGTATAATAATTCTGCTCTACGAAGTTATAGGGTCCAGAGACATCTTGTCTTGTTGCTTTGCCAACCCTGGGATATTATTACCCCATCTACGTAATCCAAGACGGCTCACTACCACATTGTATCCCAGTCAGCAGAAGGGGAGAAAGGGAGAGCACACTGAGCTATATGAACAATAAGCTACTTTGATTTAGTATAATTCAAAAGTGAAGAAACCTAGAATATTAAAAGGAAGAGTCTGGATGTCATACTCAGCAGAAGGAGATCTCTAGATGTAACACTGTTTAGAGGAGATTATGTTGGCCTGATCTATTCTTGAAGAATATGAGGTTTGTCTATGAAGTGATAAAAAAAAATTATTTTTAAAAATAAGAGTGTTGAAACATAGGATCCAACTGAATCGCCAAATAGTCATCTAGACAATTTTATACTTATTCTGTTGGCACTGTCATTGCTAAAAATATATTTGTGATTCTTTTCTTGGAAGTTGATTTCAGAGCCAGTTTGCAAAATGCCTCCAATAATAAATATATAGTTACACCTCATTTTGGTCCCAAAAGCATATCATCCTGATTTGTTGTTTAACTTTAATGCCTCAGACTTGAAGTCAAAACTAAAAAGATATTTATCCTAATGCCATATGATAGCATAGCTTTTGAAACCAGTTTTAAATTTGGCAGCATCATTAGAATAAATGTTTTTATATAACTTCCCAAAATGAATTTTTTGAAGAACTTATCTTCATTTGACATATAAGTTACAGGTATAGTTCATGAAGGAAGCAAGTAAATAACTTTTGCTATGTTTTAAGGAAAAATGGAATAAGAAGGAGCATCTTATATATTAGTGATATTAAACTTTCAGTAATCCCAGGGAAGATCTAGAATTGAGGCCATTTGCTTTGGAGCAAGCCAGTTTAATCATGGAATGTAGATTTTACCATATTTATTATGACCTTGTAGGCAAGTGCATTTTTCAAGTGCCTCAACATTTGGTCCAGTCTTAACAAAGTCAATCTTTTTGTTGTCTACATATAAAATTTAAAGTGATGCCCCAGACTTTGTTAAAAGAAACCTTGGTTAAAGATTTTGTTGGTTTGTGTTTTAATACAGAAGGAATTTTCTAACATTTTGGCACATGGATATCATCAGTAGATCGAAAAAGAGCTTATTAAAGACTGTGTGACATCTAACAAAGAGCAAAAAGTTTATTAAAATGATTTAGTTGTATGCATAATTTTGCTTAATGTCTAGCTTCTGTAATAGACCAAGGTCTGTGAAGCCATCATGTCAGTATATCAGTAGTACTTAGAATAAGACTGGTACATTGTAGGCACTCCACATATTTGGTAATTGGTTAACTTATATCTTGTTTTGTGTGTAGTAGTAGGATTCTCAGTATCAGGACACAGGCTAGTAAGTAAAGTAGTTCATGCTTCTGGACCTATAGCTAAGCACATAAAAATACCTAAAAAATGAACTAGCAAAGTTGTTAAATTCCTTTTCTCACTACCTGGCTTTTGTGACTTTCTAGTATAATTTTTGAGAGTTTCTGATGTAGCTCAGTGAGGTTGCATCCACTGTTACATCGCTGCGGTATATTACAATGATATCTATAATGTCTCATTTGCTCCCGTTCCTTCATTCTGCTGTATGCATTTTCTTAAAGATGCCTTTGTTGTTTGTTAAGATAATATTGAATATTATCTTAATGAGATAAATTTCTTACATTTTTGACACACTAAAAAAAAAAAGATTTTATTCCCTCTGAAGAATCATTAGGACATTAAATTACAGAGTAGCTTGTGTCAGAAATCTTATGGGATTTGGCTTTATGCAAAAGTGTCAGCTTCCTTCAAAATCATTCCATGCTTTCCCTCTATAATCCTATTTAGTTTTTATTGTAGATGTGTCTTTTTTATTATTAAGTTTATTGAGGTGGCATTGATTAATAAAATTACAGATTTAAGTGTGCAGTTCAATAATACATCATCCGTGTATTGCATTGTTCATTCACCACCCAAAGTCAGATCTCCTTCCATCATATATTTGACTTCTTTTACCCTTTTCTACCACCCCCCTCACCACTTTCCCTCTGGTAACCACTAAACTGTTGTCTGTGTCTATGAGTTTTTGTTTGTTTGTCTTGTTCATTTGTTGCTTTCAGTTTTATAGCTCACATATGAGTGAAATGATACAGTTCTCAGCTTTTTCCATCTGACAGAGTATCATGTAAATGTTTCTTAATAGAATCAGAAGAGGATGCTATTTTCTGTAGGGCTCTAACCATCTTTAATGTACTGGGACTTCTTTAAGAAAGTTTCATCTTTAAAAGATTAGCATAAAGAAGAGTAAGTGTAACAATGACTCTGGATGAGCTTATATGCAAAAAGGTATTTGCTTTCTGTGATCAAGTAATCATGTAAGCACTGAGTAAAATTTATTTGATTATCAGAAAGTGTACTTTGTTGTATAAAGAATGGGTAATGCTATAATTAATCGTTTATCTCTTCCTTTTCTCTTGTGTTCATTAATGGGCTTTTCCTAATCTTGGTTCAGAGACAGTAGAACAAGAAGAAGTTTTAGTTTTGGAGTAATTCAGTTTTTAGTTAATTGACTCTAATTTACTGAGTACCTACTATGTGAAGAGCTTATATGTGGAGAATACAGTGAAGTTAAGATAAGGTCCCTATACTCAAAAAACTTAAACCCTATTTGAGTACTGAAGATTTAAATATGTGTAACATGTTATTTTTAAAAATTCTTCCCAGCCTACCAGGATTGTCTCTTCCAAAACAATATATGATATATATATATTAAGTTCTATGTAATTTGACAAGTAAAAGATGCCAGAAGTAGAGTAGCTTGAGGAGGCTTTATTGGGAAGATAAGTGTTGACTTTAAAGGATGGGCATAAAAGGTGAGAGAAGAGTATTCAAAGATCAGCCCATGAAATTGAGGTCACGCTATTTTCAGTCTCTGGCCTGAAAAATAAAATGCCTGTTTGTATTCAGCTAATAAAAAATTTATTATCCACATTGTCTTCTGAACCATAAACAGAATGTCTTTATATTTATATAGGTCTTCTTTAATTTCTTTCAATAATGTTTTCTAGTTTTTGGAGTAAGATTTTATACTTTTTGTTAAATTGATTCCTAAATGTTATATTCTTTTTGCTGTTATTGGAAATAAAACCATTTTCTTAATTTAAAAAAAAAAAAGAATTTGTTATCTACTAAAGAAATCTGTGCTTTGGCAAAATGAGCTTTACATACCAACCTCATGTTCTCTTAAGGGAAGCTGATATCTTGGTTAAATACCCAGACCCCTTCTGCCTTCTTAATCTTGAGCACTATAAACAAACAAGGCCTAGATCTAAAAACCTAGCTTATTTGTTTGTTTGTTTATTAAATTTATTTGAGTGACACTGATTAATAAAATTATATAAGTTTCAAGTGTATGGTTCAATAATACGTCATCTGTATGTTGCATTGTGTGTTTCACCACCCAAAGTTAAATTTCCTTCCATCACCTTATATTTGACCCCCTTTACCCTTATCTACCTTCCCCTCATCCCCACTTTCCCTCGATAACCCCTAAACTGTTACCTGTGTCCATGAGTCTGTTTTTCTTATTCATTTCTGGATTTCAGTTTTATATCCCACATATGAGTGAAATCATTTAGTTCTCAACTTTTTCTGTCTAACTCATTGCATTTAGCACGATAATCTCAAGACCCATCCATGTGTCACAAATGGCAGTATTTCATCTTTTCTCGTGGCCGAGTAATATTCCATTGTATATCTGTACCACAGCTTCTTTAGCCAGTCATCTATTGAAGGACATTTTGGTTGTTTCCATGTCTTGGCCACAATGAATAATGCTGTAAGAATATTCGGGTGCATATATCTTTACAGATAACTGCTTTCAGATATCCAGAGGGATTGCTGGGTCATATGGTAATTCTATTCTTAATTTTTTGAGGAAGCTCCATACTGTTTTCCATAGTGGCTGTACCAATTTACATTCCCACCAGGAGTGTATGAGGGTTCCTTTTCCCCCACAACCTCTCCAACACTTGTTATTACTTACCCTGTTGATGATAACCGTTCTAACAGGTGTGAGGTGGTATCTCATTGTGGTTTTAATTTGCATTTCCTAATAGCTAGTGAGTTTGAGCATCTTTTTATACATCTGTTGGCCATTTGCATGTCTTCTTGAGAGAAGTGTTTGTTCAGGTCCTCTGCCCATTTTTTAATTGGATTTTTTGTTAAAAACCTAGTTTGAATTCCCATTCCACAGTCATGAAAATTGAGTAAAAATGTCTCATGGAATTTCTTTTATGAAAGTTCCTCTAGGAAAGCAAAATATTGGACTATATAATGCATTGTATATAAGACAATGACTATCCATAAAAAAACTGAAGCTGTAGTTTTTGAAAGGCATTTACATATTGTCAGCTAATCAGTAAGGGATGGAATTAATAGCTGACTCTTTGTACGAAACATGGGGGTTAGGGAGTAGAAAAAATGTCCAGAGTTTATTGGGACCTTGTTTAAAGTGATGGAGGCTCAATTATATTTAAAATATTCATGGAAGAAGAGCTAGATGTCAGTGCTTCTTAAAGCCATTCTGTTTTCCCATGAAGTTCTTTCTTTATTTTAGATCTTTTATCTCCAAATTGCTTCATTGTGTTTCTAGTACTTCTTCAGGAGTCATTGTCTTATGGCCCTACAGATGATTGGACAGGCTTTTGTATAATTGAATATTTATTTCAAGTAACCAGATATTGGAACTCCTATAAATATCACCTCCGGTTTGTTTGTTTGTTTATTTTTTTAACACCTACAGTACCTGGTATTCCTAGGTGGTCTCCCATCCAAGCACTAACCAGGCCCGACCCTGCTTAGCTTCCGAGATCAGACGATATCGGGCATGCTCAGGGTGGCATGGCCGTAGACTCACCTCCAGTTTCTTGAACAGATTTTCAATATCACTGCAAATGACATTTAACATTAAGTGGCAAATTGTTCACAGAAATTCTGAGTTGTATCTAATTCAGTGGCCCTGAAGCCATGGTTGTATATTACAGTTTCGAAATAGACTTAATAAGGAAGAGCATCAGGGCCTCAATGAGGCTACTACCATCATTCATTAAATCCTTTCAGTGCTTCTACCTCAGACCTTTCCTCATCTGCTTAGTGCATCTGATCTTGGCTGTTCCCACCTCCACTTTCCTAGTCCAACAATGACTGGATGAGAGACGAAGATTTTTAGAGATCTATTTAGAGATTGGTGGAGTTATTGGTTTGTGATACATTTATGAAGTGCCTTCTCTGCCAGGAAAGAAAAAAGTATAAATGGTTTAAGTACATTCAATGCAGAGTTTACAATATTTGCAAGTTTCTGGTGTTCAAAGCCATGAACCAAGAGTCTAGAAGGAAAATATTTTAAAAATACAAGGTAGTAGCATTATTCACAATAACCAAAATGTGGAAGCAACTCAGATGTCCATTGACTGATGAATGGATAAACAAACTGTGATGTATATATATATAGTGGAATATTACTGAGCTTTGAAAAAAAAGGAAATGCTGACACATGCTACCAATATATGAACATTAAGGACATTATGTGATATAAGCCAATCACAAAAAGACAAATACTACATGATTCCCTTTACATGAAGTATCTAGAGTAGACAAATTCATAGAGATGGAAAGTAAATGGTGGTTCCCAGGAGCTGGGGAGAAGGGAGAATGGGGTGTTGTTTAATAGGTATAGTTTAATTTTGCAAGATGAAGAGAGTTCTAGGAATTGATCATACAACAGTATGAATGTACTACTGAACTATACTCTTAAAAATGGTTAAGATGATAAATTTTGTTATGTATATTTTACCACATTTAAAACTTTTTAATTTTTTAAATTAGCAAACTAATAAATTGAAAGATCAATAAACTTGTAGAAACATTGAAAGAAAAATTTAAAGACCTAAGACATGAACATATAATATAGTTGAGGAAACAGATCCTCCACCTATAGAAGAATTGGAGGACATTTACAGAGCAAATGGCTGTTTAATATAAAATAAACTGTGAAAATGCTAAAAGAAAAGCTATTTGAATAGAGAGAAATTAGCAGTCAGGTGGGGAACCAGATTTAGAAGAAGGGAAAGCTAAGGCATTTCAGATAGAGAGCATAGCATAAACAGAGGGTCCTTGGTAGACAATGAGGAAGAAATAGGTTGAAAATTTTAGCTGGTCAAATATTAGCCTAAAGCGTTTGATATTGTAAGAAACCAGATAAAATGGCATTGGAGGAATAGGACAGTATAGAATGATGGACAAATCAGAGAAGAAGTTTTAAGAATAATATAGGTCCATGTTAAAAGTATGGTAGTGTCTATGATAGTGAACATGCAGATACAAAGTGTTGGGTTATTTAAAAGCTATTTAGGAAGAACCAACAAAATTTGAGTATTGGTTATGGGAAGCAAAGAAAAAATCAAATTATTTAAATGTTGTTAGCCTACAGACCTAGGAATATGGTGATTCAATTAACATTGAAAAGAAAATTTGTTATGGTGGATGGTAAACGTTAGTGAGTGTTGACATTTTACATTAAAAATATTTCTGAGTATCTAAATAAAGATGACCTAGAGAGAAGATAATAAGACATTTCATCAGGCTTGCCCACATAGGCTCAGCTACAGACTGGTTTTCATTGAGCTTAATTAACGTAGTATATCTATCTGCCAGACTCTCTGAGACCCCTGTAAAGGATTTTGGAGAAAATAGTAATGAAAAAGAAATGAAATGAAATGGTTGAAGAGATATCCTAGTAGTTTGCTACTTACTCTAGATAGTTGAGTCGTTAAATAACAAAGGAAGCATCAATAAAAGAATCTAGATTTTAACAAAAAGCAACAAATGAGCAGACAGAACAAATTCATAGATTCAGCCAACAACAGAATGATGGTTACCAGGAAAAGAAATAGAAGAGGGGAGGATAAAAGGAGTCAAATATGTGGTGACAGGAGGAGACTAGACTTTACAGATGTCTTATTATAAAGCTATACACCTGAAATTTATATAATGTTATTAACCAATGTTACCCCAATAAACTTAATTTTTGAAAAAAATCTAGATTTTAAATTTATTATAAAATTGGAGTAGATTAAGTTATACCTACATGTCCATGACATTGTCTAAAGCTACATTCTCATTCTCACTTTATCTGTTCACTGATGTTTTCAGGATTATTGAATTTATGAAACATGATTATGTAATCATTCCACTTGATATACCCAGTTGGAGGAAGAGGGGAAAATAAACCTTGATAACCTTCATTAATAAACCTTCATTAATACTCCTTTTGTGCATTGCATTTCTTTTAAACAAACATACACACATATTTAGGAGTTTCTTATATTATTAGCTGCTGTCATTCCAACATTAGTTATATCTCTTATTGACTAGTTACAAAAGGCTAACGTATTGTTCTCAAGGATTCAGGAATTATCGAAAGGATTTTGAGCTTCATTTGCCTTGGGTATTTGCCTCCTGTTTCTGCAATTTGCTCAGAAGGGGAAAGGGGACAGAGAAGGTGGTCTTACTGTTTCTTGAAGCTCGAATACCACAGCAGAGTCCTTTTAGAGACATCTTGATTCTATTAGGATTTGCAGGTCAAAGGGCAGGTTGAACTTTTCTGGTAGTTTAAAGCACCAGGAATGGAGTGATAGACCACTTTAATGACTCAAAAAGTTAGATTTCTGCTCCTACTCATTAGGTAACATGGCATGTTAGTCATGCAGTAGGGGTTAATTAATCACTTTGAAAGATTATGTGTCCATATTTTTTATTTTGTTTAACTATAGACAGAATAAGGAGAGTAATTTGGCAGGAAGAGCATCGCGGTTCTTATTTTAGCTCTGGGCTCGTGGCATACATATATTACCTTTCATATTTTAGTCGCTTATATTATTCCCTAGGGACTCATGAGAAATGAAGTCAGAAGGAAGTCTAGGAAGTCTTCTTTTTCATAGCCTTTAAGTTAGTGAAGCTCTTAAGGTCAATTATTAATCCCCAACAAGCTTCATTATCTTTTAAACAGCCATATTAGAATTAGAATAGGTGACTTCCAGATCTCAAGCGATTGATTTAAAAAGGAAATATTTCTGGTGGGTTTTTTTTCATATATATATAATTTTACCAGAAAAATATCTTTTTTTTTTTTTCAAAGAAGCAGTTATATAAAGGGTAGGTAGCTACTAAAATAAGATTCATTTTGCAATTTGATTTTTTCACTCTGAATTTCATTCCCTCTGAAAAGCAGGATGTTCTTAACAAAATTTTTTGGTTTAGACAATTTTGAATGCTCTCTGTAAGACTTAACCACGTAAGGTCAACTATACCATATGGTTTTTTCTAGCAGATGTGTTAAGGGAATGACGATTTTTCTTCTACCCCAAAAGTTAGGTGGCTATTACTATTTATTAGCTTTGATATTATTGCCTAATAATAATATTAAATTTTTTCTAGAGGTTGTTCTCCTCTATAGTGTCCATTTCAAATTCACCAAAATTATAGACAGAACAATACTGTCTCTTTCCAAAAACAAAAGAAAAACCCAAAAGCTAATATGTCCATAAAAGTTACTAACAGTACCCAGAGTTTATATGATTGTACGTATAATATGTAATCAAAGCATTTTATTCTCTTGACTATGAGTTGCCCTTTTTAGGCACATACACATGTAAATATCAATATCAAGAGTAAACCTTTAAAATGGAAAGTATGTTAATCTATTAGGGAATTTTTAGAGTGAGAGTCATGTGTATGGGAGAGAAAGCTGGATTCTGTGCAGTTCATACTATCAGTGCTGAATAAAAAATGGCATCAAAGACATAATAAAATTTCTATTTGAATTGTATATAAAGAGAAAAAAACTTCAAATTATTTTTCCTATCAAAAAGACATTATTCCAATGTGAATAATTTGCCTTCATTACCACATTCTTTATTTTAAAATTTAGAATCTGAATTGTCAGCTGTTATATCATATTGCAATTTGGGAATGTAACATTTTACCCCAGAGATTAACTGTACCACACTAATTGGCCAAGCATATTCATTTATGAAAGAATTTGGAATTTGGTCACGATGCTTCAACAATATAGGATAGTTTTTACTATTTCATGTTATAATGCTTTCCTTACGCACAGACTGGAACTCAAATCACCTGTGTATCTTCATTCAGCAAAGGTGCATGCTCATGATTCGATCTAATTGGATAGAATAATTTATCTTTCATTCATTCATCTTTTGTTTGCCTGCTGCTAAATGTGTAATTCTGACTGTTGTTGCACAGAAATGCAGCACCCTAATTGAGAAAGTGCATTTCTCATTTCAGCTTTGTCAGTCTTCCCAAAAAGGAACAGATGATAGCAATCAACAGGAAACTGCATAGTGAGACCATCTTGAACTCCTTCACCTTTAAGCTCATTTCACCACTTAACATATTTTTTTCAAGTGGTCAGTGGATATATTTAGATGGTCATTATCCCTTCGGTGTTGACTAGAGCTTCCTGGGATAAGCCATCTGCAGTTCCTTAGAATTATATAGAGTGTAAGGACAGTGGAAAGTTATACTGGGATCAGCAAGAATCTTCTTCCCTCCCAACAGCAAACATTCGCTAAACAAATCTTCATTTCCATGAGGTAAACTCAGCTACATCCTCCCTCTGTTAGTACTGCTTGTTCATGGTTCCTCAGACCTACCCATCCAGAATATAAAATATCCTAGTCAGACTATTCAAAAGATAGTCTTCCAGTTTGTGGCCAAACTAAAACTCTTCCATATGACTGCTATTGAAGCATAATTATCTTAACAAAAGACAGAAGCAAGGTTAAACTTGGGCAATCCGTTCTCAGATTCAGCATTTCCTCAGGTCAAAAGCTCAGGCCACTTATATAGTTCCTGTAAATCAAATCTGGCTTCCTACAGATGACTTACATTAAAGATGAGCTATTGAGGAATGCATTTTGGACAATGAGACTAATTGTTCGACTCCATTCTGATTATTTTGTAAATTTTCTTGTCCACTGCCCCCTACTTAATGCCACCCTCTTTTATTTTCTGGATATTAACCAAAGAGTGAGTTAGCTAAACCATAAGGAATCTGTAAAGTTTAAATTTTTGTTTTAAAGTGTACAGATCATTGCCAACTACAGCCATGACTGGAAACTTATTTGCATTGATGAGATAAAAAGAATTGTAGATGTTCAGAATGCCCCAGAAACAGATGGCTGGTTTACTGATGTTTACAATTTGTTATACACTCTGTACATAAAAGTGTTTTTAGTTTCAGTAATGCCTCATTTTGCATGGAAGCTACTAAATACTTATCAAAAAATGAGTTAAATGGGTCAAGTATACAGGTGACAAGATTATTCTTAAGAAAGTCATTAACTTTGTATGCTTTTCAAGTTTAACTTCGTCTAGGAACTCTTTATTGCAGTGCCAGTATGACAACATGTAAAGACATTCAGAATCAGAAAAATCTGAATGGGATGCCTGGCTGTACCATTTACTTCAAGTGCGAACTTGGCCAAGCCTTAGTTTCATCACCCATAAAATGGGGATAAAAATTATAGTAACTTCAAAGGATTGTTGAGGATTAAATGGAAATCTTGGCATTTTCTTTTTTTTTGCAGGCAGGAAGCTCTTCTGGCTGCCATTAGTGAAAAAGATGCCAATATCGCTCTTTTGGAGCTTTCATCCTCTAAGAAAAAGACCCAAGAGGAAGTGGCTGCACTAAAGCGAGAGAA